>NC_136825.1:0-430566 GCF_951394365.1 Tetrao urogallus
TCCGTGCCTGCGCCTCCTCCAGGCTGAGCAGCTCTGTGGCAGGAGAAGACGCCTGCACAGACTGGGGCCCTGAGAGAGAACTGTGCCCTGTAAGGGAAAACCACAGGTGAGAGCCAGGATCAGAAAGCGGCAGCACTACGGCCATCACAGGTCCGGGGGAGCTGCTGTGTTTCTCTCAGATTTGCTTATCCGAGCCACTGCAAGAAGAGCAGCTCAAAACAACCATGTGCTCAGAGGTGTGTCTATGGCAAAGGACGCAGTCATAATTAAGAGCAGCTCCCTGTGTTGAAACAGGCAAACAAAAACCCTAGGAAGCGGGTACGGCGAACTCAGAAAGCTTCGCTGCCACAATTTCACCAAGCTTCACCTGCTTGCAAAACATCATAATGACGGTGACTGTTTTCCTCTTGTCACGTTTGGGCTTGCACATTCTCAGCATCCAGCAACAGGGTGCCAGATTCTAACCTAAGCCCAGAAGTCTGCTGTCCCCTCGACAGGAAAAGTGTATTTCAAAGGACTTGGAGAAGGCCTGCATATGATCCAGGTGTCTGATCAAGATAAAGCTAATGGAGGAAGACACTCACCTGCTCCATCTGCGATGTCAGGTCCAGATGTGGAGCAGAAGAGGACGTCTGTGTGGTCGATGATGAATTCCACCACGGCTGACTGCGTCTGCAGTTCCGTGCAGGCAGCTCTCCCGCTGGCGCAGGCAGACTCGCTCTGCTGTGATCTGTAGAAAAGGCAGGTTTTAGAAGTCATTCAGCCAAGCTCGCTTCCCCAGGTCTGAACTGTTGCAGCCCAAAGCTGTCAAACTGGCCTCCGGAGACTTCCGCAGTGGGCAGTCAGTGATGCCACTGAAGAAGTTCTCCTGGCTGATCAAGGACACACCAGTCCCATTTAAACAAGAGAGCAGCAATGCTCATCTAGAAATTGTGCCCGTGGGGTTGGAGAACAGTCCAGGCTCCTGCTCTGCTGTCAGCCACTCACTGCAGATTTTACAGGAGAAGAGCACATGTGGTGCAGAAGAAGGGAGGACTGCTTTATTCTACTGGAGAACAGATGTAAGCGTTCTGTTGAAACGGAAAAAGAAGTTTACCTTAGGAGGTTTGGAGCCCACACAATCGCTAAGTTCTTAGCGTGCATGTTGGTGACAGAGCTGTTCGCAGACAGACAGGCCAAGTGTCTCATCAGATACGCCAGGGTCCTGGGAAACAAGAGCGGCAAATGTTCAGCACCAGCCAGCATGCCGTGCTGCGACTCACAAAGCAAACCTCAATTCACACTAGCTGTTATTACTGCTACTGATGCTGAAGATGAAGTAGATCCAACTTGACCAAGTGCCATGCTGCAGCACCCAGCACCAGCACAGCACAGCCACAGCTGCACCAAGCGTGCCCCCGTGCCCAGGAACTGACCCCATCAATTAACTCCATGCAGTGTTTCAGCATACCCAGGCATCATGTTGCTCGCTTGAGACAAAGCCTGGAATCGCACCAATGCCCTCTGAAGTGCAGCAGGGCTGAGCTCAGCAGGCTGAGGGCAGCACTGACCTGTAGTGAGGAGCGGGCAGCTGCTGGATGACGTCCCGCATTCTGACCAGCCGCTCCTCCTCCGTAGTGGCACCAACAGCATCCTGGAAAAGGGCAGAAAGGGATTGAGACACAAATCAGGCGAGATACCTGCCGCAGGGTCGGGAACCATGGGCACAGCGCGCTGCTGGTCAGCACTGAGAAAGATTTTAGGCCTCCCCAGAGGCATCTGGCGAACATAGCGGCACGCAGCTGGTGCCACCACGCCCAAGGAGTCCAAGCACCGGGCCGGTTTACAGCCTGGTTGGGCAGCTCAGCTCCTCGCAGGGGGCATTCATCTCCAAGTACACTTGGCTATTAATCCCCTTCCCGTTCCAGAAATAGCTGGGGAATAGCAAAAAACAAACAAACAAACAACACAGGAATTCTCGCAAGCATTGTGAATATGAAAATAACCACCTCCCACCAGAAGTGGCATCAGCACGATGCAGGATGTGGCAAAGACATGCGAGTAAACCCCATGGGGCTAACAGAAAAAGGGCCTCAGAGCTGGGGCACTGCTGCAGCCATCTCCCAAGAGGCCCAGGGAAGAGGCAAAGGAAAGTGTTGCCTTGTGCTTACTGAGAACTTGTCGTACAGCTGGTCGGTCAGCAGGGGGTTCGGGAGCTCCCTGAAGTACATTTTGCAGAGGGAGCTCGCGCTGTGAACGTCGCGGACGGTCAGCTCAGGAACCTGCTCAGACTCAAATTCCTGGCTGCAGAGAAGGACACGAAAATGGTTGAGAAAGAGGAAAGCAAGTCAAAAGCCACACCCAATGCAATCAAGAGTTGGAAGGGCTTCCTGATGTACAGCAGAACACAAACACTCGGCCACCAGCACCACGTCAGCCGTGCTGGATGGGATGTTCCCAAAGGAGACCTTTTCTTTGTGCTAAGGCATTGCCCGCAGGCCTCTGAACGCCCGCAACAGGGCACGTGCCCCTGCTGGCAGCTGTGTCTGTCAGTCGCAGCACTCTTACCGCAGTCTCTGGACGTTGGACGCGACGCCGGACAGGCGGTATATCCCCTGCACCACGCCATGCTGCTCGATGAACTCGGCGCAGCTCTGGAGGACCTGGGGGACTAAAGAACACGTGCCGGCGGTTACTGGAGCTCCTTCTTCAAGTCCTGGCTCAGGCTGCGCTCCCGTCACATCCCATCCACTAAGCCCAGCCAGGCTACTGCTTAGTTCTTCCTTGAAGGGGAAAGCTGTCAGAGACACCTCTGCAGGAGCTGGTGAGGAAACTGGACAGAGATGTGTTCTTTGCGTTCCAGAAATGCCAGGACCTAGGAATCAGCCTGGAGAAAGTAATTCCGGGGAAGCCACAGACATTGCAAGTCCCATCACTGCTCCCACGGGAATGGAGGTGGAAAATCTCACGCCTGGAAGGATGCAGGACACTCTCTTTGGCCAAAAGGCTTCCTTTCTTTTCAGGCTACCATGGGATTGGCTTACAGGCTTTGCTTTAAGCAAATACAAATGTGCTTGTCCCTTAGGAGCATTTGCCTTGCAGCCATCACCTACTCAGTTTATCTTTCAGTCGTCAACTCCCATTCCCCGTTTCTCCACTGGTATCAACCTGCCCCTTGCTACATACCATCTCCCTTTCATCTTTAGGTTCCCAAACAGGGAAGCTCTCAGGAATGGGCCGTCCCTTACCATCACGACCAGAGTGGAGAAGGTGCTCTCCCAGGTCACGGCCGAACACCCTTTCCTTCTTCACCTCCCGCTCTTTCCGTTGCTTTGGGCGGGCCTTCACCACGGAACGAAGGAAGGTGAGGAGCTTGCCGCGCTTCTTTGGCACTGCACAACAAAAGGAAGAAAACAGTTCATTTTAGGCTTGGCTCCGTTGGACGAGGCCAAGCACAACACATTCTGCAGAGCACGTCAAAACGGGAAGAACATGATGAGCAAGTGCGTACAAAAATGGATTTTCCCCATCCCTGGAGGAGTCCAAGGCCAGACTGGATGGGGCCCTGGGCAGCGGGGTCCAGTCCCACATTAAATGTGGAGCTTGGTTGGCAGCCCAGCTTGAGGCAGGGGGCGTGGAGCTTGATGATCCTTGAGCTCCCTTCCATCCCAAGCCATTCTACAAGGATTCTAGCATTTCCCCAACTCCAGTCATAAACACAGGAGGACTGGGCCAAATCTTTGCACGTTCTGATGGAGTTGAATGCACTCCTCTTGCTTAGCTTGCTCAACCTGGGGATTAAGGACCCTCTCGAAAAGCCACGTTCTGATCAAGCGTGTCACTAGCACAACCAGACCTCTGTCAGTCCACCAGGGACGCTGGCTGTTCTCAGCCTCGTACTGACTTGCAGGAGAACTGCCTTTGCCTTCCCTCATTCTCACTGCCTACAAAACACCAGCCATACGCCCCATGCTATGCATGAAGGATCATCAGCACAGAGGATAAGGTGGGAAGGATAAGGGAGGTATTAACCACGGAACACACCCAAAAAAGACTCCATTTTGCTTCCCTGCACCATCAAATGGATCATCGTACCTGGCTTTGGCACTGAATTGATGAGACTCTCCGGGATTTTTCCGTTAATGAGCTCCACACACTCACCAGGGAAAAACCCAACCTGTAACAAGAAGAAGAAGAGAGGTGCGATACTGAAGGCAGCGTTTCTCAGGCCTGAACTGTTCAAACATCACATTTTCCTCATAACGTGCCTGCCGGATGCTCCGTAAGACAATCCAACAAAAAAATGGCCTGCTTAAAGTTAATAATTATTCAAAATTTGCAGGCAAATATCCATAAAACTGCGTATGGAGCAGGGAAAGGACAAGTATGCTATGCACCCCTATATCTCAAGCGTGCCCGAAGGGAAAGACTTCATACAGAAGCTATAGATTATGATAGATTGATGCAGCTAGATCTCAGTTAGCACAGCCTATGAACTTTCTGCTTGCTGACTGAGATGCAGCTGCCATCCCCAGCTCTGAGCTACCCAGCGTTCTGCAGCCAGCAGCAGCAGCAAGCACGCAGAGGCTCTGTTACCCTGCCTCATCTCAGCTGGCAGGCAGCGACTTCCTGAAAGACACTGACTTCACCTTCTGCATGGGTGCAAGCACAAGTGCTCAGAGACACTGAAACACGTGTCCTAGCTGCTGCATTTCCAAAGGTGCGGTTCAGTGGCCGTGACCTGATGCATGTTGTGAGGGCTCTTCTTTCTAAATTAATTGAGGAGGCAGTTTCCTACAAAGACCAACTTACAGCTCTGGCCCAAGCCCACAGCAAAAGGGAAAGTCCCCTGACACCAGCACAAGGAAACCATTTTCCATGTGGAGCCATGCTGTGCAGGCAGGGCAGCTCTAAGCTGAGATTCCTGCCTCGACCGAAGTTGCGCTCTCACGTCTGAAGCTTGTGCCTACCTGAAAGCCGTGCTTGCCTCTCCAGCGGGGGCTCAGCTCCTGAGGCGGCATATCGATGACACACACGATGTCTCCCACCTGCAAGAGATTGCAACATCAATCCCAGCTTCAGCACGGCTGGGAGGAAAGCGCAGCTCAAATGACTGCATTCTTCTGCACTGCCCAATATCGTCAAGCTTGAGAGCCATTGCACCAGTGCAGCTCTTCAGGCATTTGCAGCCGTACAACTGAACGTGGAGGTAGAAGAGTCACTACAATACACAACATACAGAATTCAGCTGTTCAGTATGAAATGGTTCTCAAAAGCAGCAGGCTCTTTGCCAAAGGGAGAGCTCCAATTAAACCGCAGGCATAAGTCAGCGGAACAGATCCTGAACAGATCTGCACACTCCGTACACTGGTCTGCCATTGCTCAGAGACCAGGCTACCACACTGGGCAGTAGCTCTTTGATCAGAAGATTCCAATACCAAATAGAGCCATAGTTTAGAGATGGCTGAACTCCTCCCTGCATCCAACCCACTGCAAGTCTAATCTGGAAATGAATCTTCTGGGCTTCACCTCACCAAACATTCTGAAGGTCTCAGAGAATATTCCTGATAGCTTCACGTTATACTCTTCTGTATATGACAACAAGGAACGCCCTTAACTGCTTACCTCCAAGGAGAGTTCACCCGGTGCCTGGGCAACGTATCTCTTAATAACGTGGGCAGCAGCAATAGCTGGGATATTAAGAGATGACTCCTCACGGACCAGCAGGGGCTTCCCGTTGTTCTCAGCCTGAAACAGAGAGCACAGGCCACGGTGAGGAGTTGAGGGCAAACGAGGAGGATTTCAGGCTGAGGAGCACGTCAGCAGAGAAAGCTGCAGGAAATGCACTCGGTCCTTATCATGGGCACACAAGAAGGAACAGCAAGGCTAAGAACATGCCCGCAGCAAGGAAAGAAAGCCTTTAAGGCAGCTTTTCAGTGACACTGATAGAGCCGCAAGGATTCGCTCTCTCTTGAAAAGCAGGAGAGCACACCTGCAGCTCACTCTGCTGGCTCAAGTCAGGGAACAAAGACCAGTCAGAGCTCCATACTCTACCTCCATCCGTGTCATGTCAGGCCCACAGCTGATCTCGCTGCACGCAACGCCCATCACAGCAGGCACGACAAGCTGGAACTGAAGAGAAACACGCTCATATTTTCTCTCTACACACACCACAGTATCGAGAGAATACTGGAGAACTACCCTTGGCTATCCTCTGGCACAGGCAGGTGCTCTAGAAGCAACCACTCTGTTCACTCCGTTCAAATGGGACAGCCCATTAGGCAGCATTTGACCAAGCGGCTGTCCCTCTGCTAGCAGATGGGGACTGGCACAAAGCAGCAGATGCATTCGCCCAGGGCGCTCTGACAGCGCAGCAGCAGGGCAGTGAGAGGAATCATTGCTGCAGGTGCATCTGCTCCCCAGCCCTGGCTCCCAGCAGCCTCACCACTGGCACCTGCCGCAGCCCCGCACATCAAGGATTTCCTCTGCTTGCATCTCTGCTGTGCTCCCTACAGCTGCCGGGCACACTCACACAGCCCAAGCGTGCGTGCCTGTGACCTTGGGTCACACTGTGCAGCTAGGCGCAAACTGGGCCTAGGACTCTTTGCCTAAGGGTTTGGTTTCCTTCAGACCAGCTGGTCACAGCACCACATCCTTCTGAGGGCGGAGCTGGAGGGGAGGTGGAAAAAACCCACACGGGACCAGTGTCCCATCAAAGCTGGGTGAGGCTGTGTTACCAAACACGGTGCGACACAGTGCTGGTCAACCACGTGGGGGGACAAAGCGTGGCACGTACCTGGCAGGAGATCAGAACAACGTAGACAATTCCTTGAACTTGCAGCTGTTTCTTGTCACTTTGCTCTGTTCTTCCACGAGCGAAAGCTGCACCAAGGGAGCGGGTAGAGGAGAGAGAAGGAACAGGTCTGTGAGCTTGCACAACGTAGCAAAGATGACAAGGGAAAAACCATGGAAAAAATGCCATCTTTGTGGATCGCTTGGGAATGCAGGTACTGGGTGAAAGTTACGTCTGATGGACAACAGTAAGCAATACGACACTATGAGCTCCACCAGCCAGCAGTTCTCAACACCTCACTGCCCACCCGTCCATCCCACCCCCTGTCTCAGCTTACCTACAAGATGCTGCACAAGACGGGGTGAAAACGAAGGCACTCAGTCGCTGCACAAGGGCAACAAGCGAGCTACTCACGCAGAGCTCAAGCGCTCCAATGAAGGGACGCAGCACGCACTGCTCCTCCCCTCATTCCAGCCGCTTGTGACATCACTAAGGGCCACCAGGCTGGTCCGCCATGACGACAGGGTGGGGAGGCAAGACCATGTCACAGGACCAGAAGATTCCAACACGGCACACAACATTCTAGAATCAGCGGGCGGTTGGAATTCTACCTCAGCCCAATCCTGCAGAAGCTGCCATGCGGTTGCCATGACCACAGCGCAGGACCCAGCGCTTGCTCCTGGGCAGCCTCGTACGACTGGCCTCAGGCCGTCCCTCTGCAGGGCCTTCCTGCCCTTGGGCAGATGGACACTGCTTCCCAACAGCGTACCTTGCAGCGCAGGGCCTATGTAAAATCCACACTGGAGTCCTATATATCTCTATCAAGCTATCTATACCTAGACACACAGTCACCACTACCATCTTTTTTCTTAGTCTTGAGGTACACCATTCAGCTGTTTCATTGCCATCAAACAACCCCACTGACGTCACACTGCTGACACAACGTCCTTGCAAACACAGCAGCAACTCCTGGCACCGATAGCTCCGGCTACAACAAGCACAGGGCTCTGGCTTGCTTTGGATGCAGTTGCAGCATGGATCTGAGGGCTTTGTGGAAGGGGATATATTTCAAATTGCACCGACGTTTTCCGACCATTTCTCTTTCGGCATGGTCCCAGCACCTGGCATGCTGATCATCATCCTGAATATACATTTTGTCAAAGTTCTAGAACTAATGAAATAGTTCCTTACCAAACGCAATCTGATCACTCTTCTGGCCATATTCTGTTCCAGCTACCGCTTCCTGCGGGTGGCACGAATAGCGCTGCATCACCTATAGCTCTCTGCTCTTACAGTTCCGATGCTGTCTGGGCAGTCCTCGTGGCCTCAAAACTCTCTCATGCCACACGTGCCACATTCTGAGGCACAGAATATATATCACACTACTTCAAAACGCCTCTTTTTTTTTTTTTAATATAATGATACTAGGGATAATCATCTGGAGCTAGAGCAATATGAAAAAATTCCCTGTAGTTCAACCATAAGTCTGCCCCATGGACTCCAGAAGAGCTCTAGGAATACGCAGGGTGGACATGGATGGCAGCTACCATAACAGTAAGCAATGAAAAATGAGGTTGTGAGCCATGCTGTGTCATTGCATCTGCGGGCAGGGATTCTCCTTGGACTGAGCAGAGTGCAGATGTAGCCTGAGAAAAGAACTTAGGATCATTCAGGAAAAGCAAATGAGTTGAGTAATTAATTGAAGAAACTCACGTTCTAAAGGTACTTAGAAGGAGAGAGTATTTCCCAACAGAATGGGTTGAACTGTCTATGACCTGTTTGGTTAGACAGGTCTACTCTATGTATGCTTAGACTGACCTGAGAGGGCATGCTTCAGCACACCCCAGAATTTCCAGTTTCCAAATCGTCCAGGCAGCGCAAGTGCGGTGTACGTCTCCCTTGGCACAGACATCAAGCTTTTCTTCCTATGCAATCAAACACGTTGCGAGTCAGAAAGGACTAGTGAACGTGAAACTCATTTTGCACGCAGCGTTAGAATATAGCTAAGGCACCTCCACTGAGATGAGCAAGCTTCGGTTTGGGTTTAAAGGCTGCCAGCTTCGATAGAAACACTGCCATTCGGAAGGCTAAGAAACCTTGGCGCTTAAAATTCCTGGAGACTTGGAAAGTTCTCAAAGAAACCTTGAAAAGCGGCCTTGAAGTATTCCTGTTGAAAATTGCTGGGATGCCTTACCACATCATTCACCACGACTATTCATATCATACACCATAGATTAAATCACTTTTAAAACCAGGGATTGTAATTATCGGCAATACTTCCTCCCTGTGGATCTCAAGCCCTCGTGACTGACTGGAATGGGGGGCGGCAAGGGGATTCTGGTGCTAAGCTGAACATCTATCCAGAAATCTGTTCTCCTGAACTAAAAATACGGGCTAAAGGAAACAAGGCGTGTATTCATCATTACACTGACTGCATTAGAGTGTGCTTTTGTGCACACGTGTATCTAGAGACATCGCTAAGAATTTAATTGGTCCACCCAATCCTTAAGCAACTCAGTAATTCAAGGCACCTAACAAGGATGGAGGCTCACTGAGCCATGGGCAAAGCAGGGAGGACAGAGGCAGGAAGCAGGAAGGAGTTCCACTCCAGCTCTCCCACACAAAAGACTGGGAGAGCTGAGTCAGCACCACGGAAGGAGTTACGACACAGCTTGGGAGCTTACAGAGAGACCTGAGATTGCCAAAGGACGGCACCAGGGTAACTCTCACCAGTCCTGTGCAGGGGTTTCATGGATGCTTGGGATGCTGACTTCCATTGCCTGTGTCATTAGTAGGAAGTCCAGGTGACAAAGGCTCCTTTGGTCTGGGTAACGCTTCTGTGGTTTCATGGTCATGACTGAAAAAAATTAAAAATTAAAATTGAAATTAAAAAAAAATAGCATGCAACCCTATAAAATTTACCTCTCTGGTGTTCTTGTCAGCACGATATCTAAGATGAGCATTACACATCCCTGCACCTGATTGAAAAGTCATCCAAGCCTATGTTCCACACAGCTTCATCTCAGTGCCAAGAAGAAACACACACACAGGCGTTTGCAAGATTCTTTGCGCAGATAAAAGAGCGGGGTGCACGTGTATTCTCTTCACTAATAAATGGTAATTTAGAATCCAAAGGTAACTTTTCAAGAACTAGATGAAAGAAAGGTCAATGAAAAGGAAATATGGGATTAACTATTTTCATCTAAAAAAATCCTTGCTAAACCTCTTCCCATCAAAAAGGAAGCATGCTGGGCACTGTTAGCAGCAGTTCGGAGAACATCTTACACTGCAAAACGCGGCACATTCTTTTTGTCCACAGGCCCCTCATTTCTCTAACTGGTGTCACATTCACTCAAAATACATGCACCAGAACGACCATTCAGTCCTGCTGAGGTAGGAACCCACTGCTGGGATGTCCCCTAGTCCCGTTCCCCGCTATTTCCAGCATCGGGGGGGGGGGGAAGGAAGAGCAACT
Source organism: Tetrao urogallus (assembly GCF_951394365.1). Taxonomy (NCBI): domain Eukaryota; kingdom Metazoa; phylum Chordata; class Aves; order Galliformes; family Phasianidae; genus Tetrao; species Tetrao urogallus. Next base: position 10,248 of record NC_136825.1, read on the forward strand.
GATTTCACCTACCCAGGCTTCTGCATGGCCTCCAATACAGTCTCACATCACAAGGAGAAGCACAGGGGAGAGCTCTGGTGGCTGAAGAAATCAAGGTTGCCCCCGAGATGCTGTTTGTAACAATAGCACTTACTGCACATGAGACATGAGAGACAAGGTTAAGGTCAAAAAGACTCCACTCTCCGTGGATGTGGCTGTCTGCACAGACAACAGCTGCCTGCTGTCCAGCAGCCTGATGCTCACCCAGCAAAGCTCTCACCAGCAGATGCCTTTCATGGAAACATAAAATTAGCAAGCATGGAAAAGATCTCCAAGATCATCCAGTCCAACCGTCCACCTACCACCAGTATTTCCCACTAAGCCACATCCCTCAGGACAACATCTAATGTTTCTTGAACACCTGCACGTCTCTGGGCAGCCCACTCCAGCGTTGGACCACTCCTTGGAGAAGTGTTTCTTAACATCCAGCCTCAATCTCCCCTTGCGCAACTTGAGGCCGTTCCCCCCAGTCCTATCACTACTTACATGGGAGAAGAGGACAACCCCCACCTCAACATGACCTCTCTTCAGCTCATTGTAGAGAGGGATAAGGTCTGCCCTGAGCCTCCTCTTCTCCAGGCTGAATAATCCCAGCTGCCTCAGCCGCCCCCCCATAAGACTTGTGCTCTACGCCCCTCACAACTTCACTGCTCTTCTCTGGACACATTTTAGGGTTCCAATATCCTTCTCGTAGTGAGGGACCCAGAACTGAGCACAGCACTCAAGGTGAGGACTCACCAGAGCTGAGTACAGGGGGATGATCACATCCCTGCTCCTGCTGGCTCCAGCCCTTTGCACTGCACTTCCAATCTCAACCATCCCTTCTGCGGTAGCGCTTGCATCCTCACTTAGGGCTGGAGCTCAAGAGCTCAACGCAACAGGAAGAACACAGCGTGCAACTGGAAGATGCGTCTCAAAGCCGACAAGAGTCACCTCTCTGACCTTGGGCACAACTCACCAACCGAGAGCCAGGCCTTGCCATCTTGGCTCATCTGAGCACATCAGAGGAGGCCGGATATCAGACCACAAGCATCCATTTCAATTGCAGCTCCACATAGAGAAGAACGCCAATTAACAGGTGTGAATGAATTCACTCACAAGCTGCACAACGACTCTGTTCTTCATTAAAAAACCCACATGGATTGCTAAGCCAAAAAAAGAACAGCAAGAGCTAATAGTGATGGAAGAGGTTCCTGGTCCTAAACCTCATTCTCTTACCCCAATTTTCCTTGCTTTGTACCCTACCCCAATTCCTGGACGATGCCCACAGCCTTAAACTCAGACCTCCACTCCATGAGCTGAACATGAACAAATCTACCCCAGAGCAACAGGATGGCAGACACACAGCGGAAGACAACCAACCTGCAGAAGCAGCTCCGTTGGGGTTGGTCCAGATGTTTGTATGCTGCCTTCCATGGCCCAGGCCAAGCTTGCTGAGCTGCTCCTCCTTTGTGCAGGGGGAGAGCGGTGCAGATGCTATGTGCTGGCTGTGCACAGTGTGCCTTTGACTTGATTTTCCTCTCTCCATCTTCCATTAGCAAACAGCATTTCAAATCTTTCCTCATGAAAAAATCACCTATGTAAAAAAGAATTGGCAATCTTGCTTTTGAAGTTTCCTTATTTGTACAACTTGATGTTTTAAAGCTGAAGCTCACCTAGCAGTGACCTACCTTAGACAAGCCCAACCTGCAGGGAAAAGTCATTCCTCTGGGTGCAGAGTCTGCAGACACATTTCCAGGTCCAAGTGTCAGCCCACTTCTCAGCACAGCTTTACCAACCACAGAAATCCAGTTGATGCCCACCGTGCTTTTCTCTCTTCTGAAACACTGCATCGCTGCAAGAAGCAAGAATTAAAATCACAGAACCACAGAATTGGGGCTGCAGGGGACCCCCAGTGATCATTGAGTCCAAGCTCCCTGTAAAACAGGCTCCCTACAGCAGGCTGCGCAGGTGGGCGTCCAGGCGGGTCTGGAATATCTCCAGACAAGGAGAAGCCACAGCCTCCCTGGGCAGCCTGTTCCAGCACTCCATCATCCTCGCCGTGAAGATCCTTTGCATTTTGGTACAGAACTTCCTATGCTCCAGTTTGTGGCCATTTCCCCCTTCTCCTGTCCCCACAGACCGCTGACAAGAGGTTGGCCGTGTCCTTTGGACTCCCACACTTAACAAATACGTAAGCATTAATCAGATCTGCTCTCAGTCTTCTTTCCTCAAGGCTGAACAGACCCAGGTCCCCCAGCCTTTCCATACTGAGGAGATGCTCCAGGCCCTTTATCACCTTCCTGGCCTTCTGTTGGATTCTCTCCAGGAGATCCCGGTCATTTCTGTACCATGAAGGGAGCCCAGAACTGCATGCAGTACTGCAGGTGAGGCCTGACCAGGACAGAGCAGAGAGGGGGATCACCTCCCTTGCTCTGCTGGCCGTGCTCCTTTTAAAGCACCCCAGGATGCCATTGGTCTTCTTGGCCAGCAGGGCACACTGCTGGCTCATGGCCGACCTGTCATCCACCAGCACCCCCAGGTCCTTCTCTGCAGAGCTCCTCTCCAGTGGTCACATCCCAACCTCTACTGATATTTGCGGTTATTCCTTCCCAGGTGCAAGACTCTACACTTGCTTTTGTTCCACCTCAACTGGTTTGTTTCTGCCCAGCTCTCCATCCTGTCCAGGTCTTGCTGAATGGCAGCACAGCCTTTTGGCGTGCCAACCACTTCTCTCCCAGCTTTGTCTCATCAGTGCACTTGCTAAGGGTGAACATATCCCCTCATCAAGGTCATTGACAAAGATATTGAACAAGACCTTGTGAGAAACACTCAAAGTCACCAATTTCAGGTTAGGCAAGGATCTTAGTGATAGCATCAAAGTTTATTTGTTATTGCAGTAACAAGCACATGCTCCCTGTTAATAAGGGAAAAATTGCACATCGGTCAGTGAAATTCATCCTGTTCTGTACTCTGAACCCAACACAGGCAATGCTCTCCTGGTGCTCATTGGTTGAGCGTCTAGGCTCACAATCTTGCCTATGCTGTTGCTATGATGTAGTTCCATATAAGGTCCATTACCAACCTGTTGTTTTTGGTATGATTTGTACTTCTCCATGGAGATACGAGGGCCATATTTCCAAGAGTGAGCACGTTTGTTCTGTCCTGTGCTGAGCTCTCTCTCTCTCTCCACCCTGCATATTTGCCTTGTTTTGTGCCTGGCTCAATTCCACCCCAGTCAGAACACCCCGAATCTTTAACTTTCTGCTCTGCTCAGCAACTTTCTTAGTGGAAGGCAAACAGCTCTTTCACAAGAGGGCTGTAAGTTCAGTAAAGCCAGTACTACATACAGAAAATACTAAAAGCTTCTACAGCAACAACACAATCTCCCCTTCACAAGCAGACCCAGCACCAACCCCCGGGAGCACCGCCACTCACAGCTCTCCAGCCGCACTCTGCGCCGCCGATCACCACCACTGGGCTCAGCCAGTAAACCAGTTCTCAGCCCACCTCATCATCCACTCATCTATCCCACACTTTCTGAATTCATTAGCAGGATGACGTGGGAGACTGTAACAAAACATTGCTGAAGTCAAGGTAGACGACACCCACTGCAGTACCTGAAATGGTCCATTCCATCCCACTCAGGCTGAAGCCTTGATTCCTTCCAGGTGCGTATTAGGACCAGCCTCCAACATGGGATGAGTGCACTGGAAATTCCAGAGGTGGAGTTTGAGCCAACAGCCCACATTCCTTAAGGGATAACAGAGCAGCAGACAACCCGAGTACACAGTTCTGAAGAAACTTACCCTTGGTTTCAAGAGTGGGCATCTCACCCCTCCCTCCCAAGTACGCCACCCAAACAGCACTTCGTAGGGTGATACTCCTAAGCCTTTTCTGTGAGTGGCTCGTGTTCTGACAAGAGCTACAGGCAAACGCTTTGTCCATGGTAATTTGGTCTCTAAAATCAATTTTGACAAGTGCTTTTTCAGCATCTGATTGATTCATTCTACTTTCCCTGAAGAAGGAGGGTGCCACGGAGTATGGAGCTCCCACTTCATTTCTGAAGTTCTCATCAGCTCCTGTAGGACCTGTGAAGTAAACAGGTTTCCCTTATCTGAGTCCATATTCTGCACAACCCCGTATCTAGGGATCGTGTCTGGATGTGGAGTCCTCAGTGCAGAAGAGACATGGACCTGTTGGACCACATCCAGAGGATGGACACAAAAAAAAAAAAAAACAGAACCAAGGGATTAAACAGCTCTCCTCCAAGGACAGGCTGAGAGAGCTGGGCTGTTCAGCCTGGAGAAGTGAAGGCTCCGAGGCGACACGGTAACAGCCTTTCGATACCTAAAGGGAGCTAAAGGAAAGAAGGGAAAACTTAGGTTAGATGCAAGGAAAATCACGTTTTACAGCAAGGGACAAAGGGAAATGGTTTTAAGTTGAGGGAGAGGAGATTTAGGGTGGAGGTCAGGGGGAAGTTCTGTGCTGTGAGAGCAATGAGGTGCTGGAACAGCTGCCCAGAGAGGCTGTGATGCCCCGTCCATCCCTGGAGGTGTTCAAGGCCAGGTTGGATGGGGCCCTGGGCAGCCTGGGCTGCTGTGAAATGGGGAGGTTGGTGGCCCTGCATTGGCAGGGGGCTGGAGACTCGTGGGCCTCGAGGTCCCTTCCAACCCAGGACATTCTGTGATTCTGGGCAGTGGAATAGGCTGCACAGAGAGGCGGTGGACGCCCTGTCCCTTCCAAGGTGAGGCAGGATCAGGCCCCGGGCAGCCCGACGGAGCTGTGGATGTCCCTGTTCCTTGTGGGGAGTCGCACTAGATCATAACAAACGGCCCCTTCCAACTCCAAGGAGTCTATGGCACAATACCTGAAGCCGTGAGGCGCGATGGCACAAAGAACATCGATGGCCTGGTGAGCAATCAGGGCAGGTGGGGAAGCCCGCGTGCTCAACAGCTCCAGGAAACTCACAAGCAGTCCAACCAGGAAGATCCACGTCGGCCACAGAGCCTCTCTGTGCCAGCCCCAGCATTCAGCGCACCAGAGGTATTGCTGCATCGCGCTGCTGGGTGCCATGGCTGCAGGGCTGCTATGGAACGGGGGGCAGGGATGGGAGGAAGAGGGCTGGGGAGGTAGGGTGGTGTCCAGACTGGGAAACTGACAGCATCCCCTGATGGCCGGGATGGAGATATCTGCGGTGATCCAAACACAGCGCTCCAGCAGAGGACGGCCCTTTGTTTCCTATCAATACAAAGCCACATCTGCCAGCACGACAGAAAGAGCCCTGAGAGCCTGGGGGGGTCGGCCACAAGACGCTCGCAGAGCCGTGCCCTGACACCTGTTGCTGCCGACCGATTCCTAAGGGAGATCTGGGAGAGAACCAGGCCAACCAGGAACTGAATCCATGTGCTCAGTACGCTCGAGCAGCGCAGAGCGGACGGCGCTGGGTGAGGATGAAGCACATGGCCGCTGGGGCCCGGGGGTTTCCTGCAGCTCAGCTCCCAGCCGCATCCACGCACCTCGCTCTAATGCCAGCCACGGAGCTCATTGGGCTGCAAGGACAAAGGGCAGGGAGCAGGGCGAGCCCTGGGGACCAACCCCCATTGCATCTCCAAGGGAGCTGCCCACAGCCGGCCGAAAACCCACCCATATACAAGCGTCAACAATGGCTTCCTGCTGTTCCATCCACAGAAAGGCAGAGATCAAAACCCAAGAATCAAGATCAAGAAAGAATCGCTGACCTCTTCCCACAAACCAGAGCTCACCCAACAATCCACAGGAGGCATCTCCAGGAAGAAACCCTGCCTGTGGGGCTGCCAGCCCTTCAATGAGGCAAGGGAGGGCTGGAGCCAGGCTCAGCCCCATCTGCCCCACGGCTGCGTTGCTTCCACCTGTGCTGGCAGGGCTGCACCCCTCACCAGGTGCTCCATCACTGCTTCAGGCTGCGAACTCAAAGTTCCCCTAAAAGCAGGAAGGAAAAAACATAGTAAAAAAAAAAAAGTAATGACCAGCAGCCAATTGGGTCTGCCTGTGTGGCAAGGAGAGGGCAGCATGTGACCTTTTGGCTCAAACATCAATCCCAAATCCCAAAGAAACAGGGAGGCTGAAGCGTGCATGCTTCGTGCAGCCCCTGCGCTCCTTGAGTCAGAGATCGCTGACGTGCTGCAGTGCCCCATTTCCATTGCAGCATGACGCAGGATTGCTGAAGTCACTGCAGATTTAGAGAAAAGACAAACTGTCTCCAGAATGCACTCCCCGTAGAACTTGCCCACGTGTGTGGGGCACAAGCCTCATTCTGGGGGCAGTGAACACCACTTGTAGGGTGCAACCCCAATTAGGTGACCCCACCGTCATAGCCATCCCAGAGAACACCGTCAGCCCGCTGCACATGGCCATCAACTTCTTCCTGAACTCCACGCACCCCACAGGCATTCCTGTCCCCATCCTCAACCCCATGGTGACATCGGCATTAAAGCACAATTGAGACTGTGCGAACATCAATATAGCCCTGTGCTTTCTACCACCGTGCTTTAATTTCGTTATCATGAAGTGTGCTGAGCAGTTACATTTCAGTATGTGAATATTTAAAAACAACGCAACAGATACTGACAAAAAGTTAAAAAAACAAACAAACAAACAAAAAAACCCTCTTTTTTTTTTTTTTATACCTATTCATATGCACTTAGCACAACCTCTCTGGCTTAGGAGCAGTTTCCCTCTGTTTTCTTCGTCTTCCCCTCTCACTTCTAGCTTCGCATTACTCCCCCGTCATCTCAAGGCAGACACAACAGATCGCCACGGCCTCCGCCGCGGGCCCCCGCCAATGTCCCTCGGAAAAGATCTATCCGTGGTCTCTGCTGCCACCTCGTGGTCAATGCGCAAAACTGCAACTACCTCTTGCTTAGTCCTGCAGGCAGTAAAACGCACGCGAGTAGAAATGCGGAAGCGGCGTTTTAACCGCTCTGCGCAGCTAATCCGCCGCATTCAATGGTGATCAGTCCTCCAAGCAGTAGCGGACATGCACCCAACTTTAAGACATCAACTGTTTCGACAAACGACTGCGGGTACGGGCAAGCAGTCGATTCTTGGACTGCCGGCTCAGCGATAATCTCCCCTTTTAATCCAGGATGCCCCTCATATATTTTCGCCGTTTCGTGCCCGAGCCCACCCGGGAACGGTATGGCTCACAGCTGGCTCTGAGCGCCCCGTGACATCCAATTTACTCGCCCTCGCGGTGGACTAGCAGACGTCACCCCCAGACGTGCACCGCCCCACACCCTTTTAAAAGCCCTCGCAGTGGCAGTGGAACACGAGCAGCTCGGACATTCGCGGACACGGCACTGGCGCACAGCGGTGCCGACACTGCACGATAACCGGACCCGAAAGTCTTGAGAAATCAACACGCATGCGCCCGCGGCGGCGCCGCACTACGCATGCGCCCGCGGCGGCGCCGCACTACGCATGCGCCCGCGGCGGCGCCGCACTACGCATGCGCCCGCGGCGGCGCCGCACTACGCATGCGCCCGCGGCGGCGCCGCACTACGCATGCGCCCGCGGCGGCGCCGCACTACGCATGCGCCCGCGGCGGCGCCGCACTACGCATGCGCCCGCCGCGGCGCCGCACTACGCATGCGCCCGCCGCGGCGCCGCACTACGCATGCGCCCGCCGCGGCGCCGCACTACGCATGCGCCCGCCGCGGCGCCGCACTACGCATGCGCCCGCCGCGGCGCCGCACTACGCATGCGCCCGCCGCGGCGCCGCACTACGCATGCGCCCGCCGCGGCGCCGCACTACGCATGCGCCCGCCGCGGCGCCGCACTACGCATGCGCCCGCCGCGGCGCCGCACTACGCATGCGCCCGCCGCGGCGCCGCACTACGCATGCGCCCGCCGCGGCGCCGGGCGCATACGTATGCAAGCTCTGCTGGAGCTGCAGTAGTCTATTACCGAGACGGGCTTGGGCGTAAAACCGCCCGAGAAATTAGATAAAGATCATCCAGGTTTGGAAGATAGAAAAGTATCGCTGAGCCGGTGGTCCAAGAATTAACTGCTTGCTCGCATCTCACGGCTTCTTAGAAATCGATGCTATTTATAAGCTTTCTGGCGCATGTGCACTATTGACTGGAGAACGAAGCATAACAAAACTTGGCAGATTCGTTGCGCAGAGCGACGATTAAGTACGAACACCACTTCCACGTGCCCGGGCGCATGCGTCCTACTGTCTGCGGCAGCAAACATACACGGCCGCCATTCCACCGGTTGGCCACAAAGGGGCATCAGAGACCGCGGAAACAACTTCGCCGACCGGTTCGACGCGGAGCTGCACCACAGTCCCTGGCGCTCCGTTCTTTCTCTTCTTTGCAGAGAAAAACCTTTAAGTTAGATGGAGGATGAGAGAGGTGATAAAAAAAGCGTAAATTAAAAAAAGACGAAGGAAACCAAGGAAGACTCCACCCCCAGAAGAGCTGTGCTAAGTGCTTATGAAAATCTGTAAATAACTAAGTAAGCATCAAATTGATGTTGTCATGCTTGGATATTTTTTTTTCCCCGTTTGTTTGTTTTTTTCCAGCATCTGAGGTGATGAAAAAGCTGGTATCAGTTGGACAGATGCATGCAGTGAAGCTAAGGATGGCTTCAAATTATTAACAGAGCAATGCAAAACAGTCATACAACTTCACGAAAAAAACGTAGTAACAGCTTCAGTACCTGGCCACACCACTCTGAGATTCCATCCGCATCACCCAAGGCTTGTAGATACCCACCAGAATGGTTTTGATATCAAGCAATTTGTTGTCAGTTCTTTCATTCCCAATCACTGCCAGGATCTGCCACAGGGTGTTCTGACCACCGTCACCACAGCTGAACTGTTTTTATAACAGTGCGATTTCCAGGCGTGGTTTCAAGCATTTGGTCTAGTTTTGACCCAAAGGAAGAATTATTATGAAATGTGAGGTATGCATAAGTCATCACAAGGCGTGTTTCTCAGCATCACCTTTGAGAAACAGAGAATGGATTTGTCAAAAAAGTCTCAGAACAGCAGTAACATACAAAGCTATGTAAGAATAATATGAGAACACTTCGCAAGGAGGTGAAGAACTTTATGACCTCCACCTGGGAAATCCAGCACCATTTGCCTGCAGATACCTCTTTGGCAACTGTTCTAGATCCAGCTGTACATTCTGCTTGAGAACACAACTCAAAACTACAAAGACGACAACGGGAGTTTTACATAGGCAGAAGAAAAAGAATGGTATGCCTCATTCAGCATTGAAAGAGAAAGCAATGCACACCTTATCAACAGGTTGACAGCATGTCAAGCAGCAGCCAGTCCCAGATAACGATAACAGCTAGACACTGAAACAGCTTCTGACAAAATCTACAATTTCTTGTACGGAATAAATCATGACAGAAGTTGACACTGAAGAACAAATTAATTGTCAGCCTAGGGTATTCCACATTACTGAATTTACCTCAGAGTCTGTGCTTTTATTTCTCAGCAGCGAAAGTGCTATCAGGAATCAAGTTTTCCTTCAGCCTCAGCTACTGTCTGCTCTGTGCACCCCTTTACCAGCATCATCCCAACTGATCTTCGTAACTGTCTTGACGTTATACTAGCAGTATAGTTTGCAAGAGATACTGCCAGCGCAGTATCTCTTGCAAACAGGGATTCAAGGCAAGTGTAGCAGTAGCAGATTCAAAGCATTTGTTCAGCAGTAGTTACTGAGGGTTTTGTAGTCTTCTGGTGCATTGTTTGATGGGATAAAAGTGTGAATTTTTATAATGTCATTTATCTAGGATTGAAGAACTTCAACATCATAAACAGCCACTTAAATTCATTTAGGGAGGAGTAAAAAGTGAGATGCTGAATCTGTTTAACAGGTGTGGGAATACCAGGAAGACTATTCAAAGCAGCAGCTGTGAAGCAAGATAAACAGCATGAGAAGCAAGGATACCTCTAGAAGAGGAGAAAAAGCAATAGAAATGGCTCATGGCTCTGATCAGATCAGTGCACAGTTATGGAGGATTTGTGGAATACTCTGTTGACATGTAAAAGTGGATGGGAGAGCTGTAAGAGCAGATGGGAAAGCTACAAAAGGAAACTTAAGAATGTATGTAAGTGATGTGAAAACTTGTAATAAGTTATTTGGATCTTTCACATCTGAGTCTGTGTGTCAGACACCGCTAACAGCCTTTTACATGGTCTCTGAAATACCACAGAGAATCTCTGTACCCCCCCTCTGACTTGATTCAGTCAACAACAAGGATGTATCAACAGGAAAGAATCCAAAAATAGGTCAGATAAAGGACTTTTTCAACAAATACTGCTACCCAAAATGTTTTGGCTTTTTTTTTTTTTTTTTTCTTAGTTATTAGGGAGTCTTTGCTGCCTTCACTACTTGGTCCTTGTGTGCTCATAATCCAAACAGATTTGATACGCCTTCCTCTGTTAACAGCAACACCACTGGGAGTGAAAACAGAAAATGAGCATTCAATTTAGTTTCTGAATTAAAGAGAAGTAACTAGAATTCTCAGGTTCTTTCCACTGCTCAGCTTCCAACTTCCCTTCAGCTAAATAAAACATAATGGAGACATGCTCACCTTACAAGCTATATGCAGTAAGAGAGAAACAGTGAAACATTACCTATTTATCCTATCAGTTGTTATTGTGAAACACTTGAAACTATCCCCACAAGTAGTGTGGGCCTTCAGAAACACAGCTAGAGAACAAATTAACTAAACAATCAAATACACAGCAACTCTTATACATGAAGGTTACATGGCAGATGCTGCTGCTGGAGAGAAGAGTGATGTAAAATTGTAAGACTTCAGAGTGGATTCTCTACTACTGCTTCACGGAACATAAATTAGCCAAGGAATAGGACTACATTTAATGGGAGAGAGTGCTATTTTCAGGAGTTGCAGGTTGTGATTGTGGTTTTTTTTGTTTGTTTTGTCTGTTATGGGCAGAGCACATGCTCCTTAGACAGGAACAAGCAGAAGCCCAGAGGCCAAATAAAGTGGTAACAGTGCAAAGCATATATTTCACTTGCAAACGTTTCAGTTACAACACTGGAGAAAGATTTTTTCGTTACTCTCCTGTAAATGTGCCCAACCTTATGATGAATAACCACACCACTCATTTCATGTCCTCACTTCTCCAAATCCCTGGACAAATGAGAAAAGAAAGGGACTCCTACTCAGATATAAAGTCATCATAGAATAGCCTGGGTTGAAAAGGACCACAATGCTCATCTAGCTTCAATCCCCCTGCTGTGTGCAGGTCGCCAACCAGCAGCCCAGGCTGCCCAGAGCCACATCCAGCCTGGCCTCGAATGCCTGCAGGGATGGGGCATCCACAGCCTCCTTGGGCAACCTGTGCCAGTGCCTCACCACCCTCTGAGGGAAAAACATCCTCCTAAAATCTAACCTAAACCTTCCTGTCTCAGTTTGACCATACCCTCCTTGCCCTATCACCCTCATAAACAGCCGTTCCCCCTCCTGTTTATACATTCCCTTCAAGTACCGGAAGTCCACAATGAGGTCTCCCCGCAGCCTTCTCTTCTCCAAGCTAACCAAGCCCAGTTCCCTTTCTTCACAGCAGAGGTGCTCCAGCCCTCTGAATCTTAGTGGTCTTCCTTTGGTCTTATTCCAAGAGCTCTGCCTCTTTCTTGCGCTGGGAGTCCCAGGCCTGGATGTAATACTGAAGATGGGGCCCAAAAGAGCTGAGTAGAGAGGGACAGTCACCTCCCTCTCCCTGCTGGCCACCCCTTTTTTTAATGCAGCCCAGAACAGTCATCCTTCCAGGCTTCAAGCACACACTGCTGGCTCACGTCCAGCTTCTCATTCATCAGCACCCCAAGTCCTTCTCCACAGGGGCTGCTCTCATGGGGTTTTCATTCAAAGTGTATAAATACCTGGGATTGCCCCGGCCCAACAGCAGCACCCTGCGCTTGGCCTTACTGAATCCAGTTAGGTTCACATGGGCCCACTTCTCCCGGCTGTCCAGATCCCTCTGGATGGCTTTCCTTCCCTCCAATGTATCAACTGCACCACCCAACTTGGTGCTGTTTACAAACTTGCTGAGGGTGCACTCGACACCACTGTCTGTATCAGTGCTCACTTCCCCTTCCTCTTCAGTGGGCTGGGGGAGAGAATTGGAAAAAAAAAAAAAAAAAAAAAAAAAAAAAAAAAAAAAAAAAAAAAAAGCAGCACTTGTGAGTTTAGAAGTTTTATAGGACAGCAAGGGAAGAAGAAATAAAAACAACAGTAAAAGGCTATACAAAACAAGTGATGCACATTACCTCCTAACTGATGCCCAGACGGTCCCCAAGCAGTAGTCTCTCCCCTTGGCCAACTCCCCCAGTTTTATTGCTCAGCATGACGCCACACGGTATGGAATATCCCTTTGGCCAGTTTAGGACCTGGTTCTGTTCCCTTCTGGTACATGCTGGTGACCTGGACAGCTGAAGACTGCTTAGAGGTACCTTTCCTCACTCACAGGGATAGGATTTACCTTGTCTGCAGCTAGAAAAATCTTCCAGCAGCTTTATTTCAGACCTCACCTGCTTTACTTCTTCTTGGTCTTTTCACCTTCAACCACAGTAGTTCCTGCCAAAAGTAACAGGATTCCTCCTTCTTCTCTTTCCCACAGAGTGAGACAAAAGATATACAAATCTAAGCCAGATGTTGCCAGTGACATCCACATAGATGAAGGGATACCTTAGCCTGCAGCCCATCCCTGGAAGAGAGAGAACACACAACTATTATCAGCAGTTTTCCCTAACCTGTGTGGGGCTAGTAGCCTTTCTTCAACAGGATTTTCTAGAAACACTGCTCTTTCCTGGATTTCTCTCTGACAGTTCGTGCTTCAGTAAAGGTCCTGAGGGAGCCACAACAGGAGAAGCTCTAGGAAAGTTCTGACGAAGTGTATATACACCTAGCTCCTGTAATTACTAGGTGTAGCAACTGGACAGATTAATGCAATAGGAAATGCATTACAACAGAGATGTGATGACAGAAGGACCAATACAATAGAAAGGCACCATAAAGGAAGCAAAGAAAATTGCTCACCTTATCAGAGGATTCCAGGTTCACAGGGGAAAGCTTCGCCAAGGAGGCATCTCCAACCAGAGCCCCTTCCCCAGTGGCAGTCAGCCCTTAAATGAGGTCTAAGAGCTGCAGCCAGGCTCCGTCCCTTCTGGCCCCACAGCTGAACTGCCTTCACCTGTGCTCCCAGGGCTGACCGGGTCTTTTCCCCAGCTGCTCAATCAGTGCTTCAGGCTGTGACTCATGGGAGGAGGCTCTACAATCCTCCTCTGGTCTTCCCTCCTGCTAGCTCTTTTGGCGATTCCCTGGGGTTGCCCTGACTCTAGCTAACCAGGAACCTGCAAAGCGGTCATTTGCCTGTGTCCTCGCAGGTCCCCCTCCAGTACTCCGAGGCACGTATGCCACTGCAAACCTGGTCTCCGGGCACCAGAGACGGCATCGGGTGACAGCAGAGGCCCCGGCGCGGCTCCCCGTCCGCTTCCAGCCGGCTGCGTTCTGCGGCCGCGCCCCCGTTCTGCTGCCTCCGAGCGGCCACGAGAACCCCCTGGGGCTGCCGCTGCTGATGGACCAGATTCGTGGCACCGCGGTGATGGTCCCGGTCACTCGGTCACTCGTTGCCAACACCACAGGAAAGCATCGTAGGCCGCCACCACCGCACAGCTCCCGGGCACCGCGCACGTGCTCTCGGTGTACGTGGTGAAGAGCGGAGCGAGGACCGCGCGGAACGCCGCCGAACACCAGCAGGGAGCCGCGGCTCCTCCTGGCGCCGCCGCGGGAAACGCCACACCTCGCCGCGCTCGTTCTCCTTTAAAAAAGCCCGAAAGCAGCACCTCGCAGAGCCTCCTTCAGCGGGAACGCTCACAGGGCGCGACCCCCGCCCGCCTCTCCCACCGGGAGCTGCCGATCGCGGCCCGCCCCCGACCGGAGCGCACTCCTCCCACCGCCGTGCTGCTGCCTCCCCGCGGAGTCATGGGGTACCCGAGACGGGGCCGCGACTCAGGGTACCCTCGGTAATCCCCTCGGTTTTGCCGTCGTGCTAGTGGTACGCGGTCTTTCTCCCGCCCCGCCTACAGCCCGCACGATCCTCATCCCAGCGGTTAGAGCTCGGTCGCGGCGCCGTTGTCGCAAAGCTAAGCTCCGCACGACCCTCCCGTGCAGCGACCCTCGCTCTGCGCAGCGCACCGCCGTGTTGGCAGCGCAGTCCAACGGACGCGGCCCATCCGCCCTGAGGCTTCGTGCCAACTGCTCCCCAGCTCCACTGCTCTCCACCTCCACAGCTGTCCTCCTCCCTCCTTTTTCCTTTGGGAGTACGATTCAGCTCTGGTATTTGAGAGGAAAAAACTCTGATCCCAACTCTGTTCCTCCACCCTGCCCTTTTAGCCTGGGCTCTTTAAGAAACTTATATTGCCCTCCTATTTCCATGGGAGAGTACAAAACGTACCAAAGAAACAGACTGGTAACAAACCTTATATAGAACTGTATCATAGCAACAGCGTCGGGAAATTGTGAGTCTAAGACGCTCAACCAACGAGCGAGCGCCAGGAGAGATTTCCCCGCGTCGAATTAGGGCACCGAACGGAATGCATTCCGCTGACCGGTGCGCAATCGCTCCGTTGCCAATAGGTGGCGTGCGGCCGTTATTGTAATAGTGAATAAACTGTCGCTATCGCTAAGATCCTTGCCTAACTGAAATTTTTGACTTCGAGTGTTTCTCACAGGAATCAAACATGTGCCTACTGTGTTGCAATACTGAAACACAATTGGGACAGCATTAACATGCTATTTCCACAGCAACTCCAACAAAGATTTCTCGCCTCGTTTTTTGCATCCCAAGCTTTTTGCACTTTGCCAACATCTCTGTTTAACTATTTGACTGCAAAATCTGCCACTGCAAAACTCTAAGAAATCTATCAATAAGATAACCTTGAGCCTTTTACAACAGAACCACTGCAGCTATTCCAGCTGTTGAAATTTAAAGAAGCCTAAAAAAATACACAACTGCATAACAATTTTAAAGCAAAAGAAAAAAGTATTTCTTAGGGGGGAAAAAAAAAGGCAAATTAGTTTGTATTTTGATCCCTTTATATGAATCAAAAACAATGAATATTTTAAGTATGAAACTGGAACAAAACTATAATCAATGAACAAAGATGTCTTTTATCGAAAGAATTTATATTTTAAAAACAACACTCAAAACAGCACAAACAGTTGCAAATTTACAATCTCACAAGTATCTTGCTGAATTTTTCACAATTTTTTTCTGTTTATTTGTTTTGTGGTGTAAGAAGCTTGGGGGGAAAAAAAAAAAAGCTTTACTTTGTGAACCAGCAGGCAGGAAGATAATTAAAGTCATTAGCCAAGGATTTTCAAACTACCTATACACTGCAAAACAGATAGATACACTCTCCCTTTTTCCCCTCCCAAATCTCTCAAAGTAATGGCTTAGTTCTTTGGGTTGAACGATGACCAACTGAATTGATTTTGTCTTCTTGGCAACACTAAATCCAGTGACAGATCTCTTTGTTCTTTTTCTGAATCCACTAGTTGATAGCCCAGCATGTTTATAGCGCCTTTGCAGACGTCCTGTATTTTTTTAATTTTCTGGAATGAAAGAACATTTCTCCAGGCCTGGGAAACATTAACTGCATCTCGAGATGTGATTTTGAAGGCTTCTTTTTTTTTTCCTGATCCCTGTCCATGTGTGATGTTATAGACCCAACTTTTAAGTGTGGGGGTCAAACTAAGATCTGCAAATTTATACATTTCTGAGATTTCTGACAATGGGTCTCTTACCAGATCTTCAAAACGGATCATTAGATAGCGATCTTTAAGGAAGCTAGGTGGTTTTAGAGTTGCTGTTTCATAAATCTGAACGTGACTTCTACAAATCTCTTGCATTACTTTATATTTGCTGTCTTCCACTTTAGTGCCATTGGTACTCAGAACAATTCCATTGTCACGGGCTAATGCTTTGACTGATTGTTCTCGTGACTTTACAACCGCCCTGGGGTCACGGACCAAATGGATTATTTTGAGGTTCAGGGATGGATCGGTGAGAAGTGGGTAGAGGACCTTCAGGTCAAAGAAGCGAACCTCCTTGATGACAATGTGGCTGTAAGTTTTACAGGCTTCTTCCACCTTGCTGAATGGGTACCGTCCACAAAGAGTTTTGCATGCCATTTCACTGGTTATGTCAGTACGCTGAAAGGAGTCACAAGCGGGAGCTGAACACAGAGCCCGACTCACTGCCCACTGGAAAAGGTCAGATAAGTTTCTTTTCCAAGGCATATAGGCATCAAAAACAGACATATCACAGAGAAAGACTGACCTGACCAGGTCCCGCACCGCCATGTGCAAGACTTTGGCGCTGTTCTGGTACATTGTAACCCATACATGCCATGCAGGCTCCATCAGGTAAAAGACACTGGGGTGCTGGCTGAAAAGCTGGCCGACAAAAGAAGATCCCGACCTCCAGGAGGAGAGGATGAGGATGTGGACTTGAGACGATTTCTCTTCTGAATGAGGAGTGAAGCTATTGTAGCGAGCGTACATGAAGAGTAGGAATCCAGTCTGGACCATAACAAGAAGCGTAATGATTGTGCTAGAAATCCGAATCCTTGCCATTCTCACTAGGCAATTAAAAAAGCTGAAAAAGAGAGGGAAAACAACAGTGAGCAGTTGATACTGTAGCATAATAACAATAATGCACAGTACAAACTCTAGCATTAGTAAGACCCTTCTTTAAATACGCATATGTATTTGGCACTCCTTGGTTCCATCATTCAGGGAGGAGAGCATCTGCAGATGGATAGGTGTTGGAAACAAATAAATAAATGCATTACAGCAAGATCACAGTAGAAATAAATTTGGAGCAAAAGCTTCATGCTGAAAGAAATCTTGAAGCTGCTCAACTGCTCAAAACATAGAATGCTCTCTACTTGGAATCTGGCAAATACTGCCAATGGAAAAAAAAATCCTAATCGCTCCAAAGTATTTCAGTCTTTGTCTAAAATTACAAGGGTTTCCATCCTTTGAAAGGAGTAAGCGGCAACATTAACAACTGTGGCTAATGAAATCAAAACTACCTTATCAATGACTGAGCACTGCACCCTGTGGTGACAGTAGGCTGCTGCACCAGCTGATCATTAAGCACAACTCTCCATTTTTCAAAACTACAGAAGGGTGAAAGCTTGCAATTTGAAGCAGCTTCTGGCCATAAATGTTATATGGAACAAGCAGTTGATGCATGCACTTGGGCTACAGTGTGCTGAGGGAGCTGGCAGAGGTCACTGCCGAACCTCTCTCCATCATCCTTGAGAGGTCTTGGATAATGGGGGAGGTCTCTGAAGACTGGAGGAGAGCCAACATCACTCCGGTCTTCAAAAAGGACAAGAAGGAAGACCCAGGTAATTATAGGCCTGTCAGCCTCACCTCTGTCCCTGGAAAGGTGATGGAACAGCTGTGCTGGATGCCATCTCCAGACAACTGGGAGAAAAGGAGGTGATCAGGAGTAGTCAGCACGGGTTCACCAAGGAGAGGTCGTGCTCAACCAGTGTGGTGGCCTTCTATGATGTTGTCACATGCTGGGTGGATAGTGGAAGAGCGGTGGATGTAGTCTACCTTGATTTTAGAAAGGCATTTGATACTGTCTCCCACGATATCCTCATAACAAAGCTGAGGAAGTATGGGATAGATGAGTGGACAGTGTGGGGGGTTGAGAACTGGCTGACTGGCAGAGTGCAGAGGGTCGTCGTTGGTGGTGCAGAGTCTGGTTGGAGGCCTGTAAGCAGCGGTGTTCCTCAGGGGTCGGTGCTGGGTCCAGTCTTGTTCAACATCTTCATCAATGACCTTGATGAGGGGATGGTGGCCACCCTAAGCAAGTTTGCTGATGATACGAAGTTGGGAGGATTGGCTGACACACCTTAAGGCTGTGCTGCCATTCAGCAAGACCTGGACAGGCTGGAGAGCTGGGCAGAAAAAGACCGGATGAGGTTCAACAAAAGCAAGCGTAGAGTCTTACATCTAGGAGGAATAATTGCATGCACCGGTACAGGATGGGGGATGAGCTGCTGGAGGGGAGCTCTGTAGAGAGGGACCTGGGTGTCCTGGTGGACGACAGGTCGGCCATGAGCCAGCAGTGTGCCCTTGTGGCCAAAAGGCCAATGGCATCCTGGGGTGCATTAAAAAGAGTGTGGCCAGCAGGTCGAGGAGGTGATCCTCCCCCTCTGCTCTGCCCTGGTGAGGCCTCATCTGGAGTACTGCGTTCAGTTCTGGGCTCCCCAGTACAAAACAGACAGGGATCTCTTGAAAAGAGTCCAGCGGAGGGCCACAAAGATGGTGAGGGGCCTGGAGCATCTCCGCTATGAGGAAAGGCTGAGTGAACTGGGTCTGTTCAGCCTTGAGAAAAGAAGACTGAGAGGGGACCTGATCCAGGTTTATAAATATCTGAGGTGTAGGGGCCATAGTGGTGAGGCCAGGCTCTTTTCAGTGGTACGTGGAGACAGGACAAGGGGAAACAGACACAAGCTGCAGCATAGGAAGTTTCGCACAAATGTGCACAAGAACTTCTTTAGGTGAGGTGATGGAGCACTGGAACAGGCTGCCCAGGGGGGTGGTGGAGTCTCCTGCTCTGGAGATGTTCAAGTCTCGCCTGGACACCTACCTGTGCGACCTGGTTTAGGGAACCTGCTTTGGCAGGGGGGTTGGTCTCGATGATCTCTAGAGGTCCCTTCCAACCCCTACAATTCTGTGATTCTGTGATACAGTGCCCTGTGAGTGACTACATGGAGATGGGATTTAAGGAACTACCGACTTACGAGTTAAGCATTCCTCACAACCTTTCACTAGAGATTTTTGGACCTAACCCTTTATGCTCTTACTTTTGCAGATTTCACTTGAAAGCAGTCAGAATGCAGACAACACCAAAGCTTAGAGCTGCAGCTAGAGGGAAAGGATGTCATCCAAAGGGACCTTGACAGGCTGGGGGCGGAGGAGGGGGGCATGCCAACCTCATGAAGTTCAACAAGGCCAAGTGCAAGGTTCTGCATCTGGGTTGGAGCACTTTCAAGCACGGATACAGATTGGGCAGAGAATGGCTGGAGAGCAGCTCCGAGGAGAAGGATTTGGGAGTGTCAGTTGATGAAAGATTCAATGTGAGCCAGCAATGTGCTCTTGCAGCCCAGAAGGCCAACCACATCCTAGGTTGCATCAAGAAAAGTGTGACCAGCAGGTTGAGGGAGGTGATTCCATCCCTCTACTCAGCTCTTATAAGACCCCATCTGGAATACTGCATCCAGTTCCAGAGCCCCCAACACAAGGACATGGAGCAGGTCCAGAGGAGGGCCACAAAGATGATCAGAGGGCTGGAGCACTTCCTCTATGAGGACAGGCTAAGAGAAGAGCGCGGGGAAGAGAAGGCTCTGAGGAGACTTTACAGCAGACTTCCAGTACCTAAAGGAAAGCTGGGGAGGGATTTTTTATGAGGCAGGTAGTGACAGGATGAGGGGAAATGGTTATAAACTCTAAGAGGGTAGATTTAGACTAAATACTGGGAAGAAATTTTTGACTGTGAAGGTAGTGAAACACTGGAACAGGTTGAGGATGCAACTCCCTGGAAGCACTCAAGGCCAGGCTGGATGGGGCTGTGAGCAACCTGGTCCAGAGGGAGATGTCCCTGCCTATAGCAGGGGGTTGGAACTAGATGATATTAAAGGTCCCTTCCATCCCAAACCATTCTGTGACTGTATGTTAGTAGTCTGAATTTAAAGGAAATAAGATCCTTATGTGTGAAGATCACACTGAGCATTTTATATATAAGCATTTACTATTCAACTGCACTTAATTTTTTTCTTATTGCAGCAATAGGTACCTATATTAACACTCTCTGGACTCTGTTGAAAGCAAATCATGTAGATTAGTAAATACAAATATAAACCTATTTGACATAATAAATGTCTTTTTGTGCTAGTAGAGAAAGCTGAAAAGAAAGGTTAAGTGAATGAAATGGTAGAAATAGACAGTTATCAGCTCTTTACAGTATGACAACAATCACAGGGGGTGAAAGGGACCTCAAGAGATCATTTAGCCCAACCCCCTGCTAAAGCAGGTTGCATACAATGAATTGCATAGGTAGGTGTCCAGATGGGTCTTGAATATCTGCCTAGAAGGAGACTCCAGAGCCTCTCTGGGCAACCTGTTCCAGTGCTCTGTCATCGTTTCTGTAAAGAATTTCTTTTGCAAATTAGTACAGAACTTCCTGTGCTCAAGTTTTAGGCTGTTACTCCTTGTCCTATAGCAATGCACCATTGAGAAGAGCCCAGCCTCATCCATTTGCCTCCCACCTCCCTTTAGAGATTTATAAACGTTTATCAGGTCCCCTCTGCATCTTCTTTTCCACATGCTGAACAGACTCAGGTTACTCAGTCCTTCCTCATATAGGAGATGCTGCAGGCCCTTTATCACCTTTATGGCCCTCTGCTGGACTCCATCTAAGACATCCCAGTTTTTTTGACCTGGGGCACCCAGAACTGGACACAGTAATCTAAATGTGGCCTCATCAGGGCAGAGTAGAGGAGGAGGATCACCTCCCTTGACCTGCTGGCCACACTCTTTTTAATGCGCCCCAGGATAACATTGGCCTTCTTGGCCACAAGGGCACACTGCTGGCTTGTGGCCAACCTGTTGCCCACCAAGACCCTCAGGTCCTTCTCCATCAGGTCATCGCCTAACCTGTAGCAATGCGTGCAGTTACATGGTGCAAGATTCTACACTTGCTCTTGTTGAACATCATCAGGTTCCTCCCTGCCCAACTCTCAAGTCTGTCCAGGTCTCAACAAATGATAACAAAACCTTCCTCTCAGCACTGTATCATCAGCAAACTTGCTGAGGATGGACTCTATCCTTTCATTCAGGTCATTGATGAAGATGTTGAACTAGATGGGACCCAGCACCAACCCCTGAAAACACCACTACTTACAGGCCTCTGACCAGACTCGGCACCACTGATGACAACCCTCTGACTCTGCCAGTCAGCCAGTTGTCAATCCACCTCTCTGTCCACTCACCTATCCCACACTAAGTTTCATAACAAGGATGTGGCAGGAGACGTGTCAAATGCTTTGCTCAAGGCACACAACACCCACTGCTCTCCCCACATCTATCCAGCTAGTGATGACATCATAGAATATCTCATCAGGATATAAACACTATTCTAAATGAACACAATTTTGCTACTAAACACAACAACATGGAAGCCTGATATATAAGTAAAGCACTGAATAAATACACATTTTCAGTGTTTAAGATCAGTCTTCTATCCTTTTGTGAAAGTTGGGACGTTTCTGAGCAATGTACACGCATGCAGACTGCAAAAATAAATGAATAATTACACAACAAAATGCAGCATCTATGAGAATGTTGTCCGGGGTATTTCAGTGCATGAGATCACACACACATTCCGTTCAAGAATTTCTCAATAACACTGTCTTTTATTTCTAAATTTCTCAATCTAAGCACGCACAATTCTATTCACATATAAATATTCTTTTATATTTGCAATAGTGTCCTCCAGTTTTACAGTTCTTTAACCCTGTATTAAGCTTACACTGCTCCAATGTACACCTTGATAACATATTAAGATCTTTCACAACTTCTCACAAATGCAAAAAGCTGCTGAATACCTTGAAGGATCACCCTCCCATAAAACTCTGAATATTTATAAACCTACTAAGTAGATTACATGATATCATAACCTTAATCACAAGGGACAGGAGCTTGTACTACAGGGTGCTCCTTCTGATCCTGTTTATTTCCCTGCAGGACTCACCAGAGGGTGCTACTAGGCAAGCTCTTCCTTTAAAAACGGAAGGACAACATGCTTAAACATGGTCAGCTAATAGGTGAAAAACTGGCCTGTGCCTTGTTCTGTGCTGCCTCTCTATTTGCCTGCCCTCTCTTCCTCTACCTGCAGCTCAGCACTGCAACCTGCCGAACCCACTGGGACCCTTGGGAGAGCAAAGGAGCTTGTTCCTGCTTCTTTTCTCCCTTCTTTGCTTCACAGCTGCACTTCCCTGGGGTTGCACCAGCCTTACTAGAGCAGGCTTCTTGAATGCAATAAATAAATAAACAGACAAACAAAGGGTGGAAACAGAAAAGGCACCAGAGCAGCCAGATTTCCTGCCATTACTGACCCTTCAGCTGCCATCTCATTGGCCAAATCACCTTTTACATCTCCGAAAAACTTGAAGTATCACAATATTTGGTACCACGATATATGCTTTCATACACGTGGATGCTGCTAAGCATTAATTATTTTAATAATAGTTACAATATTCTCAGATTCTGGGGAAACTATGACTTTTTTACTACAGTACTTCCTTGGAGAAAGCTCTGGAAAATAGAATAATCAAAATTCTAATTCTAACAAATTCCCAGTACAGAATTATCTTTTCATGAGCTGATGCAACTGCTCAGAACATGGTCTGAAAAGCATCTGCACACACAGTTGCAGTCAGGTCACAGTCTAGAGTTAAGCTCACTCATCAGGTTTGTCTGTTAATGGCTACTACTAGAAGCAGGATCCTGGACTAGGTAAACCCACAGTATGCTCTAGAATGCCTATTTCTATGTATTTTGCAAACTAAACTAATTATACAAATTAGATAGCAAAGAGATGATTTTCCTCATCATTTAAGCCAGCTCTGATAGAATGCTGAGCTGCAGAGCCAGTAGCATCTGCCATCATTCACCGAAAGACCAGACCCAGTGCAGAAAGCCACCCAGTTTTAATCAGAAGGGTAATAAGTACATAAATAAATCAGCAGTACTCATCTCAATAAGCTTGCTATCTAAACAGGGCACTTTTCAGATGTAACACAATATAAAAATGGAGTAGGGATGAAATAATTTGAGCCGAGGAGGTTTGTTCAGCCTGCGCTTTTAGGGACATGTATTTATTTGTAGCATAAGACAAGTTATGTTGTAATCAAGAAAATGAATCTATGGAAGTCTGAGAGCAGGATAATTACTGAGTGAACTTCCTTTCACTACAGAATTTAACCCTAACAGACTTAATATATTAATAAAAATTAATTTTAGATTAAAAAATAAACAAAACAGATCCTACTGTTATATTTTACTAAAGTTACTATAAAGACAGAAAGAGCAGTGCACTAAGCTTGAGGCAAAAGACTGGCTTGGAAGACTGTCAGAACAAACAGGTCTGAATCTGTTGCAGAAAGACTGAAAAATTGGGCTAGAATAAATCAAAGAACTGGAAATAACTGAATGAAAAATAACAAGTACCTTCTTCTCCAAAAGCAGTTCTGAGCAACTGAATATCAACTGTCTTTGCCGAAGTCTTATCCAGTCATATTATGTCTAAGAAAATTTTCAGCATACTTTCTTTTAAAATAGTTTATATTTATGAAGCATTTTTAAGCTGAAGTCTTTATGCATTACAAATACTAAATGCAAAAACATACAATTAAAAGACTTTCAGAATGGATTTCATCCACTGAGAAATGAATACTCACTTTATTATACACTTAGGCTTTTGTTAGCTGAAAATTATTTCATCCTATATGCTCATCATACTTTAAGTGCTGACTTACAGACCAACCATTAGAGTTGAATATAAGTATAATTTATGTCCTCACGATTCACCAAGGCATACTTCAGTACCGACTGCAGAAAAGATCGTACTAGTAAATGCCAACATGCATTTTATAGAATTAATAGGAAAATGTTTGTGCATGGTTTGATAAGCACAGCAAAGTTCACCAGAGAGCCTGTATTTTATGCAGGTTTAGTCACTACGTACTTCAGATGTAAGACATCGCATCACTGTGTATAAGAAAAGAAACACACCACCAGAATGGCTTCCATCAGCTGACATTAGAAACAAATTTTCCACTCAAAACAGTGAAAAACACAGGAACATTACAAAGCAGATCCAAGAAAAGGGCACAATATTGCAGTAATTCTTGCCATAAATCACCCTACTGACACAATGCCACTTTCCAGTGGTCTTCCCAAACTAGAAATGGTGCATCTTCACAGGGCAAAAGCTTATTGCATTGCCAACAATACGAGGATTGGCTGGAGGGGGGTGGGGGGTGGAGTGTGGATTAGCTTAGAGGATGTCTTCTATAACCATTGGTACCTTTCCAATAGTTTTGCTAAATAGTTGAAAGGGTTGCCTGCTTAATTATTTTAACATAACAGTGAAAGTAGAACAGCAGAAACAGTAAAGCGCAATAAATGTACTATAATCAGACATTTTGAAATCTGACATCATTTCTTTTACAATCTATTAGAAAATCAGACTGCAGGAGTTCCTTCCAGGTAATGATGAAGTTTAAGTTTAAATACTCCATAGTATAATGAAACATACCATGGTTTTCATGGTATGACCATAACATTATATTAATAATAACGATTTTTAAAAAGGTATTGAGGTTTAATCTTTTTTTATTTTTGTTTGTTTTTTAGCCAAAACAGTTTGAAATTAGATAGTTTGATGAACAAAAGACTACGTCAAGACCTACAAAATCTATTTCCCCATGCAGTGTTGCAGAAGATAATATGTGTCTTCTGCCACTAGTATTTTACTCAGAAATAGTCGTTCCCAACCAAAGCTGCAGCTGAGCAGACGTCATTTCTTGAAATCCTTGTTGAGAATATTAACTGTTTTCAAGGATGACAGAACTGGGATCACGGAGACACTTGTGGTGACCAAGTGCATTTCACCTCGTTCAGACTTTGCAGACGTTGTTAACAATAGCATCCTAAAAGTCAGCCTGAGGACGTGCAGGCTAAGCTGCGCTGCGCAGTGCCCCGTGAAAGTACCACTAAATCTAAGAAGGAAGGACAAACTATTTGGCTCTATGTTATTTTCACCTAGAAAGAGAGGCTTGACACGTTAGAAAAATGGGAAGGGATCTGCTAGAACGACAGAAAACGCGCTCCACAGCACCTGACTTCACCGTTTCATCCCCTCAGCTCAATCAGCCACGTTCTCCAGATTAAAAAAAATAAAGAAACCGAAAAACCACCACAGTCATAGCACCGCCGGTACCACTCGGCAGCAGCACCGCGCCCGAGGCGGGAACAGGGCCGGGCCCAGCACTGCTAATTCACAGCACGAGCCGCCTTAAAAACCCACCGCCCGGGTCGCTCAGGAAGGAGGTGCCGCCGGATAGCGACAAAAGAGCCCCGTCCTACAGAGCCGGAAGCACGCGCAGCTCGCCGACTGCGGCGCGGACCCCCGTCCGCTTGGACGTACCTGCCCGCCGCCTCCCGGCACCGCCGCGGATTTGAGCTCCCTGCGGAGACAATGAGCCGCTTTCAGACGTGGCCGAGGTGCCGCGGCAGCGGGAGGAGCCCGGGAAGGGGCCGATCCACCCCGACTCCAGAGCATCCCCGGCAGAGGAGCAGCCCGGCGGGGGCAGGCCGGCAGCCCGCTCCGCCCCGCGCGGTACCGACTGGAGGGGCCGAGGCCTCCCCGCAGCCTGCGGCTCAGGCGCAATGGCGAGGAAGGCCCTTGCGATCCTCCTGCAGCTTTCTGCTGCGACGCCGCCAACCCGGGGCCTCTCTGCCTCGGGCGCCGTGCCCCTCGACAAGGCAGCCAGGAGAGAACCACAAGGTCGCTGCCACGAAAAGGCTGCTTGGCTGGTTAAACAGACCTAGAGGCATTTTGTTTGTTTGCTTTCACTCCCCCCAACATATCACCTCCTAAAAAAAAAAAAAAAAACACAAAAAAAAAAAAAAAAACCTCCTAATATATTCTCTTACATACTTGGGACCCCAAATGTCTACATTTCCACTTTTGTTCATGTGCAAAAATTTTAACCCACAACTTCACTTTTCTAATGACACTTCCTAAGACACTTCCAAACATCCAACTCATTTTTGCACGCCTCTGGGGCCTCATCACTGTGCAGGGCTTAGATTTCTCTCTGGCAACTGTATACACAGTTCTGCTACACAGAACTACTGGTGTTGATCTGCAGTGGTGTTTTTATTTACTGTTGTTCAGCAAGATAAAGGAAGAATCTTTAGAGGTAGCCTTCTACAAAACACTTTTTCTTAAAGCTCCCTTACAGCTAGGCCATCTGTTTCTTTTATTTACATGGTTCTCCTAAGTTCTGTTTTGCACTTTTTTTCCCCCCAGGTCTGTCCTGAAGAAAAACATGAAGAATGTTTTCTCTATTTCCTGAACCAACCTATTCATCATTTCTAATCTCATATACTGTTACTCTCATAAGTCTTACTTATCACAACTTAATAAGGAAGACTATAACAGGATAGAATAGTAAAGTATCTCCCATTAGCGCTGTTGTCCTGTCATCATCATACAATCCTCAGAGCTGGAAGGGACCTCTAATGGCATGCTAGTCTAACACCCCTGCAACAAACAGAAACACTACAGCAAGACCAGGTTGCCCAGACCTGATTCAGCCGCACCTTTGAAGTCTCCAGAGACAGGGCATCAACCACATTACAGGGCAGTCTGTTCCAGTGCCTCACCACCCTTTACTGTAGAAGGCTTATCTAACCTAAATCTACTCTCTGAGCCTAAAGCCACTTCCCCTTGGTCTGTCACCACAGATGCTGCTGGTCTGTCTCTTTCTTTCCTGTAGTTTCCCTTTAGATACTGGAAAGCCATTATCAGGTCACCTTGCAGCCGTCTCTTTTCCCCAGAAGAGCCCCAGCTCTCCCAGCCCCTGTCCTCTTTCATCTTCCAGATGCTAGCTTAAGCAAACTCCTGATCACCTTTTTTGAGTGTTAAGAATTCCATTGCTGCGAGAGAACCAAAACTCAACCCCTTAAAATGGGGTTCTAGGGTCCCTTCAGATACTTCTAGTCCTTGCTCACGTGCATCCTACATACCACACTCATTCAGTAACTGATCAGTCTTATAAAGTGAGTACGTTTGGTATAACCTTTGCCATAACAAGCTCCCAGAGCTAACTCCTGCAGCCACATAAGCAGTAGCAGTAGGAGAAGAGCAGGGACTATGGCAGACCAGCCATAAATATCAATTTCAGATACTGAGCAAATATGCTCCCAGGAATCAGCGTTTATCCTTTTCAGTGCCTGGAAAGGCTAAAAAGCAATTAACAGCTGCTTTGATACTGGGCACTCTGATACAAAGTCAATTTTCTGTATTCATAAGCTATCAAGTTATGAATATGATATAATCTATCAGAGCTCAGAGATTCAAAGAGCAAATGAGAGACTTCAAATGAAATATACTTACCTGCAAGTACAGATAGAACAATTTACAGTTCACAACTGTGTAAGTTTCAAGAACACAAAATGCGCTGGATAACCAAGACAGCCCTCCCTATGTTAGCATTAGCACTTGTGTTGAAGAAAAAGCTGGGATGGAGTCCATCTAGCACATAAAGACTGAGAGAAATGGAAGTAACCAGACTGCAAAGTTTCAAAGAAAGTTAAACAAAACCTCAAGGGAAGATGGCTATTCTGAGAAGGTGAAAAGGAATGGGCAGATTTTTTTTTAACTACCAAGATTCTGGAGGGCAACAGCCAAAAGACAAACTGTACAACTCTCTGCAAATTATTCTTTCACCTTTATTAGCTACACCATGGTTCAAGAGAATTTTATTAAATAATACCCAGAAATGTTTTAGAATCCCCCTGCCATAATACTGCTTTGCTAGAATTGAATAGTAACAAATTCAGAAACATAAGCCCCAAAGGAAAACAAACAAAAAAATTAATTTGCCTGTTTTCTCTTTCTGGGCTTAAGTCATCTTTCCCACCTGCCTCCAAGAATGAGGAACAGTCTTCCAGTTTTCAGCAGGAATTACTCTATTCTGAATTATCATATACATTCTGAAAATAATTATTCATTTGCTTTGGAACTCTGAAGTTTCTTTGGTAGACTGTTAACGTTTTCTTTGTGAGATGCTATGCTTCTGTGTCTTGATGTTCCCAATAGCTTACAGTAATATTGCCAATAGTAAATGACTGTACAAACTTTGCAGATACCATCACCTAGAACCCAGCTTCTCAAATCTACCTTAATTTTTCCATCAACAAATTTAATAACAAAGTCAGTGGACACTTATAACCACGGTTACAGAAACGTGGAGGGGAACAAAAAAAAAAAAAAAAAAAAAAAAAGAGTGACAGTCTCATCCCCTATATATGATATATGTATTTTTCCCTTTTATAGCACACAAGAGGATATATAAGTAGCCGTTAGCTGAATCCTAACGCAATAACAAATTGATTAAAAACACAGTATAAGTAGCTCATATTATGATGGTTGTCATATTATTTTCAGTCGTTGTGGTTTAACAAAATTTAGGTCATTCAAAAGCAGCTCACTGAATTCTGGTTTGGGTTTTTTTTGTTGTTGTTTGTTGGGTTGGTTTTTTTTTGTTTTGCTTTTTTTTTGTTTGTTTTTGTTTTTTTGTTTTTGTTTTGTTTTTGTTTTTTTTTTGAAGTGCGATCCTGTTGGAGAAAAAACAACAACCAAAACCCACAAACCAAGTTCTTCTTTAACTGTTCAAAATTAAACACTTCAGTCCCAAAGCAATGTTCCTACAGAAATAGAGACACGCACATCTTCAAAAAAAGAAAATGACATCCTTTCATGACAAGACGTAGCATTCACAAGATGTAGCAAGAACAGAACATACTTAGAACATACTTACAAGGTTTTGATCTTCTAAAGAAAAAGAAAAATGCACAGAGAAAAAAAGCAGGTACTTATTTTTAAACCACATTTCTTAAGTTTTCAGGCATTTCCTCAGGACTGATGCTGTTTGTAGGACAATACCGGAGACAATGGCAGAATTGGCGAAACTGGAGTCGTAGCAAACACCTGATTCTGGAACACAAACATTTTAATCCTACCAAACACCCAAAGAAAGATGAGGAGAATGCTGACATACTGGATCCAGGCAAATTTAATCATTTCCCAAAATCCTGGCTGATATTTACATGAAGTCAAGGAGCGTTAAAGAAGACACTTCTGATACACTCACTGCAATAACTAAACAAAAGATTTCAGAGGTGGAAAGGCACATCAATTTGGCAACAAGTACAAAGCCTTTAGTCACTGAAACCTCAAAAAGCCTCTGACCACGGAAAAGCTAGAATGCCTATCATAGAAGACATCCAGAACAACTCTGTGGAAAGTGCCTATGTTGCCTCTACTTCATCAGCAAGTAGGTATTGGTAATTTTTAATTCAGGTAAAGAAAAGTTGTGAGGGATGTGCTCTAAGTTTTTTTTCTAATTACAGGCCTATTATTGTCTGAGAAACTAAGCAAAGAACATAAGGATAATTAATTACTTTGGAGCAAAAAAGGCTTTTTTGTTTTGTTGGCACATGCAACAAATTTGCCTCATCCACTGCAGGGCTATCATTTGTTGAGCCTACACTACATACAGGTTTCTGATTTGCTTTAGGTCATAAAATGCAGTAGCACAATTTGCCTGTAGCAGTTACAACAATTACAGGATTGAAGAACCAGACCAAAACTTAGTAAGGACGTTCAGAGCGAACTGCTAAGAAACTGCCTTAAAATATCATTTTAGTAAGGCAGAACAGCAACAGACATTCCCTGTAGGAAAAG
The DNA here is from genome assembly GCF_951394365.1 of Tetrao urogallus. Classification (NCBI taxonomy): domain Eukaryota; kingdom Metazoa; phylum Chordata; class Aves; order Galliformes; family Phasianidae; genus Tetrao; species Tetrao urogallus. Next base: position 39,925 of record NC_136825.1, read on the forward strand.
ACAGAAAGGGTTTTGCAAGCAAAAACGGTAAGGGTATGCGCATGCAGAGACAGGCAAACAAGTATACAGCATACACTTCATTGAAAAAGGAAAAATTTAGGGACAAGTCTAAAAGAAAGTAGTGTTCATCTGGCCTGTATGTGAAGGCTCAAATAATACTATACAGTTATTTCACCACTAATGTAGTTTTCTAAGGATATAAGATAACTTCCACTGGGTAATGGATAGTGGCATTAACGATAAATGGCGTATTTGCTGCTCTTCCAGTCATCCAAATGGGGTTAGGATCTGAAAATACTGTCGTCACTAAAACAGGGAAGGAAAATATCCAAGTGAATGGTCTTTTCAGTTTTAATAGAGAACTCAAATCCTTAAATAACAGCTACTAATGTAGTGAACTCAAATCCTTAAATAACAGCTACTAATGTAGTAACTGCTGCTGTCCTGCGGTTAGCAGCTATACATTCAGGCTTACCATTTCTATCTCGATACGCTGCAATGATGTTTTTTAGATCATAGTCACTTGCAAAAGGGCTTGTGCCATTGACCACAGACACCTGTCACCACAAGGAGATATTTGCATTATTTGTCCACTCTTCAGGAAAGTAATTCTACTGAGTTTCTTAGCCAAAGTAACTGTGCCTTGTAAGGAAATCACAAACATTAGACTGAATATCTCAGCAGAAGAACATCTTCTACCCTCCAACGTAACAAATAAACAACAGCTCAAAAAAGTTGCAGGGTCCACTCTATGTATGTGTGCAAGTAATTAAGGGGTAACAGGAGAATAACAAGGGAGAAATTTACAGAGGAAAAAAAAAAAGTTCTCACATTGTATCTGGTATCTAGCCCACAATGGTTAAGTAATTGCCTCTGGTTCAGTTTCAGGTCTCCATTCGCATAGAGCTGAGATCCCGGTACAGGAGAAAAAAACTGAAGAAAAGCCATGCTCTGCATCACGAATGTCGACATCCTCTGAAACAGTGAACACACAAGCAGAAAATTTAGGAAAAATGAAATCACCCAAGTTTTCTACCAATTTGTATCTATAGAATTTCTTCATAGATAGGATTTCACTGACATGAATGTTTCAAATTATCACATTATTCTAAAGAAGGGAGTGTCAAACAATAAACATGCATAATCTTTTATAAATGAACTAGCTTTGCTGCTAATTAATTAACTAATCTTGTTAACTGAAGTTCCACAGATGATTCAGTGAAGTCCAACAGTTTGACACTAATGACAGAAAAAAAAACAGTGGCTTGCCATAACATGCTTAAGGTAGCAAGATTATTAAACACTTTTACTGTAGAAAAGCTTTGAAATACTCAGTTACCAAGGCAAGATAAGGACTCCCAGACTTTGTTACATGCCAAACAAAGTTGTTTCTCTGCACTGGTCAACCACTCAATCTGAAGGAAAACTTGCACATTTACCGTAAAATGAAGCACTGTTAGTATTGGAGCTTTTCACATGCTATTGATTGCTGGCTTAATACTTCAGCACATAAACTCAGAACTGCAAGGCTTCTACTCTGTGATTCAGAGTAAACACAGCACAGCAGCGCTTCCTAAGTTTTTCCATCTGTATTCAGCAAGTTTGTTCGATAAACTAAACCTAATCTTACTAGTAAAATGTCCTTGCCTATCTCTTCATTGAACTCTATAATACATTTTACTGCTTTGTACTATTGCTACTTCCACATACTTCCCAAGAATTCTCTCTGCACTAGTGTCTCATCCATTCCCTTTATGTATTAAACTGCCACCTGACCCTCCACTTCAGAAAACTGCTTGTCAAGACACAGCAGTATTTAAGAGCACACAAACTTCTGCGTACTGCAAGACTCTCAAATATTTTCTGATGCCATCAACTCCAACGTCTATTGTTGTACATCTTTGTTCTATATGCTACACTAGAGATCAAGAGAATACACAGAAGCAAATCAGCCCTACTCCCTGGAAAAAAAAAAAAAAAAAAAAAAAAAGCCAACCAATCCCCATGCAGAGAAACCAGGAATGACCTGATAGCGGGAGAAAAAAAAAATAAAAAATCAGATATGTTACTAAAATCTCTCAGAAATTTCAAATGTGCAAAGATTCTTTGCATAACTAGTACTGAAATACTACATTGGGTTTATGTGTCACAACAAATAAAAAAAATGCTCACATAAAGGTGGTAGGAAAAGATCAAAATCAGCTGAACACCAACTACATGCTCTGTAGGTCGTAGCGGAAGCTCCAATTTAAAATGCAACTGATCCATTTTGCCATCTTGATTTTTGTCTTCTTCTCTAGTCTAAAAGGAGCAACCAGACTTTTATTTATTTTAATAGAGGAGTTTTCCTGTTAAGAAATACAAAGAAAAGTTAAACTACAGATTTCCATAACTGCAACATGTACATACAAAGAAAGCAAATAAACAGCATAGTTAGAAATATAATAAAAAGCTGCTTGATTTTAAAGACATGAGATTAGAGAGAAGCAGCCTTAATTCTGTTACACAATGCTCCATGCACTCCACAGGAAGAGAAATGACTCTCCAAGAGCTCTTCTGTCCTATGCCATTCCAAACATCTTCCCTGTATGCTACAATCCATATCTTAACGTTGGATCTTCTGCTACATCCATGTGAATGCTTAATGGCCTCCAGCCATGGCAGCTCACTCTTAGTAGCTTCTTTACACCACGTATAGTTCCTGGTAGTAAGCCAAGGCTCGCGGTGCTTCTGTGCCACTCTTGCCCAGTACCTCAGCAATTCACAACCATGAGGAAACATAACAGAGCTTTCACAGATAAATAGCTACCACTCCTGAATCCCAGAAGGAACAATGGCTGCAGGGGAGAGACTATATGCTTTAAAAGCATGTTTCTGCACTCAAAAGCAGAGGGCTACCTGCAAACCCCCACAAGCCTCAGAGTATAATCCTTACAGAAGGGGGGGTGGGAGGGGGAAGGAAGAAAAATTAAGAAAAACAGGAAAGAAAAGCCAGCAACTAGCTTTGGGAAAATATGCAATGTCCGTCTGCAAGCCAAACATGAAAGCTGCCTGTCCGAGGCCAAAGAAGCCGCATAGCGCGAGACTGAGGACGGAGCTCCCCGACTCCCTGCCCATCACCGGGCCGCCTACCGACAGGAGCGGGACGCGCAGTCGGTCCTCCTGGAGCCGGTTGAAAGCTGGGAACGTGCTCCACGCCAGGAAGCTACCCGGGCCAGGCCCGGTAGTGGCCACAAAAAGCACCTCGTACCGGAACCGAACCGTCGGCTGCTCTCGGTACGCGTTCTGCTTCAGCCAGAAACCTGCGGGCAGAAACGGCGCGAAGTCTCAGCGTGGCCCCGGGCAGGGCTCCGCGGGGCTGGGAGTTGCTCACCGTGGCTCCTGTAGGCCACCAGCAACGGCGGCACGTAGGTGAGCACGGCGATGAGCAGCAGCGCCAGCACGGCGGTGGAGCAGAGCCCAGCTCGGTAGCGCGTGTGAAGCGCGGGGTGCGAGAACAGCTCCACGCCTGCCATCCCGCGCCCACGGCAGCAGCAAGTACTGAGTGGCCGAAGCCAGGCTTCCCCACGCGCCGGAACGGGCGCGTCAGCCGGTGAACATTGGTTCGCACGTTCCGGGAAGGACGGTTGAGGCGAAGCGGGGAGCGCCCAGAGACGGCAGCAGGAAGGTAGTGAGGGCAGTTGCTACGGCGTCGGGACCCGCAGCGTGACCGCCAGCATCGCAGCGGCACCGCCGAACAGACCGCTGCGCAGCCTCGTTTCCTCCGCGTGATTCCCTGCCGTTCGCCGCAGCCCCGCCCCTCCGCCCGCCAGCCGGAAGCGCCGCGTTCCAGTGGTTGCTATGGAACCGCCGAGCCGGAAGTCCCGCCTGCCGAGCCGGGGCTGATTTTGTTGTGACAGGGTCCGTGACAGCCGCAGGCCCCGCCGCCTGGCTCGGCTCCCTTCTTGCCCGCACCAGGGCCTCGCCGCTGGCTCCGCTTCCCGCCCAGCTCGCGCCATGAAGTGGATGTTCAAAGAGGACCATGCGCTGGGTAAGGGCGGGCCTGGCGCTCCCCGGCGGCGGCCTCCTGTCTTCTGCGTCGCCGTCCGCACCGGGCCTCGCAGTCGTGCGTGCCGCGGCGGGCTCCCCGCGGCGGGCTCCCCGCGCCGGCGCGGTGGTGCTGGGCGGACGGTCCCGCGGTTCTCGACGAAGGGCGGCGCGGCGGTGGAGAACGAGCTCGGTGGCCGGGGCCGCGTCACGGAAGGCACGACGGTGCCCGCTGGCTGCTGTGCCTGCGGTGCTGCTCGCTCTGTGTAGGACTCTGACTGCCCTGTTACTGTGCAGTGACTAACTGCGAGTTTTGTTCACAGAGCACAGATGCGTGGAGTCGGCAAAGATCCGCGCCAAATACCCTGACCGTGTCCCGGTGAGTAACCAGGCTAGCTTTGATCCAGAACTTAGAGGCAGAGGTGGATAAACTGCCTGCATCCTGCCCTCTATTCTTTGACTGGATCCCACCAAGTAAATTCATTTTCCTTTTTGCCACCTTCGATGTTTTAAAGAAGGCCCAAAGATGTGCAACTACCCAGCATTCCTTCCTCTGCCCTAATGTGCATTGTCAAATAAGCAAGAGGGCCTGACTTTCTGAACACTTACCACGCATGTCTATGCTTTATCAGTGTCCTGCTGATTGCTAAGAGCTATTATATCCCCAGCAAAGACCTTGTAGAAACATAGAATGAGCTGGGTTGAAAAGGACCACAATGCTCATCGAGCTCCAACCCCCTGCTGTGTGCAGGGTCGCCAACCAGCAGACCAGGCTGCCCAGAGCCACACCCAGCCTGGCCTCGAATGCCTGCAGGGATGGGGCATCCACAGCCTCCTTGGGCAACCTGTTCCAGTGCCTCACCACCCTCTGGGGGAAAGACTTTCTCCTAATAGCTAACCTAAACCTTCCTGTCTCAATTTAAAACCGTTCCCCCTTGTCTTATCACTATCCACCTTCGTAAGCAGCCGTTCCCCCTCTTATTTATGCACTTCCTTCAAGTACTGGAAGGTCACAATGAGGTCTCCCTGGAGCCTTCTCTTCTCTAAACAAGCCCAGTTCTCTCAACCTTTCTTCATAGGAGAGGTGCTCCAGCCCTCTCATCATCTTAGTGGCCCTGCTACAGACCCACTCTGAGAGCTCCACATCCTTCCTGTACTGGGAGCCCCAGTACAGTACTTTCAGTGTCTTGAAGATAATTCTGTGCATGATTTCAAGAAAGGGAATAAGTTCTTTACACCTTGACAGTCCTCCTTCCTGGCTGGATGAGGGAGGTGATTTTCCCATATGTATTCTATGCCTGTAACCAGCCTTACCTTGGTGAATCCATGTCATGCAGACCTAGTTGTTTGAAGAACCATTGCAAATGGTGACTCCTTTCTGCAATAATACCTACCTGCCTGCTAAATAATGGATGGCTTCTTCACTCTGTAATAATCCCTTTTACCATGTTTCAGTCATGGAGGTGACCATACTTACCCTACTAACACTCTTAGTAACAGTTAGCAACATGTCCACACTTTCAGCCTGCCTACTTATGAGTAAGATTTTCCATATCTCATCTGATGACATTAGTTTCTACTAGTACCATTCCTATCTGACCTCTTGGTAACTTGGTACAGCACAACCCAGAGGAAAGCCTCTAAATGCATTACCTTTCTCTGCTACTGAATCAAACCTAGTTACAACATCTCCAAATGTGGCGTGGCAAGCTGATCCAGTCCTTACCATTCTCCACTTTGCTAACTATAAAACATAGTCTGCAGCATACTAATAACCATATACCTTCACAAGCATACATTTGTCCATTTCCAAGATGTCTTTCAAGATGAAAAAGAGAGACGTTGCAACTCATGGTGCATGTTAGAATTACAATGAACAGCAACAGAGAACAAGGTAACAGGAATTAAATCTCCAAGTGCATTGTGACGCTTTGTTTGAGCAGATAAGTATTTTTCTGCTTGATGTTTCATACTGAGCCACCTAACTTTTACAAAGTAGTTGGTGCCTGTAACAATCAGAAAGATCAGTAGGATGGAATGGTGATACAGGAGGTGTAACAACAAAGGCACTAGTGTAATAGATGTTATAAGGGAAGGAAGAAAGGACCGCTCACCTGTCTCTGAAGATCTAAGCTCACAGAGAAAAACTTCACAAAGAAGGGACCTCCAACCGAAGATACTTCCGCAGTACTAGTCAGCCTTCAATGAGGTCTAAGAGCTGCAGCCAGGCTCCATCCCTTCTGGTCCCACAGCTGAGCTGCCTTCACCTGTGCTCCCAGGGCTGATCAGGTCCTTTCCCCAGCTGCTCAGTCAGTGCTTCAGGCCATGACTCAACAGTTACCATACAATATCAAATACGTTTTTTTCATTTACCAGTCAAAGATTTTTTTTCAGACTTAATGCATGTTTCCTTCTTTTCAGGTTATAGTCTACATCCAGAGTGATGTAGGTCAAAGGGAATTCAGTTCTCAGCTGCTGTATACACATATTTTAGGGGCTCAAGCATTATAAAATGTATTAAGATAACATACAACTACCTGCCCTTGTCCCTTTAGGAACGAAATGGGAGTAGAAAGACATTCATGCTTCCTAAGCACTGCTATTTTAAATTTGCTGAGAGATCAAGTGCTTGAAGGGTAAAAAGTGTCTGTAAGTTTTACTAAAGCAGTTCACCAGTAGCCTTGACTTCCAGTTGTGAAGGTTACTTCATGGTGAAGCTACAATGTGTGGTGGATTATTGCAGTGTGGTTTTTTAAGTTTCAGTTGTTAAGGCTTGAACATTTTGTTCAGGCTGTTCTTTGTGTTCTTTACGGTTCCCATATATTGTAAGGGCCAGCTAGTTTACCCTCCTGTTTCAGTTGACTCAGTTGTAGAAAATAAGAAGATTCTCCAGACCATACTATATTTTGTACTTTTATCTGAGCATTACCTATATGCTGTAGCAATGGCGAACGCAGATAAGCAGTGGAGATGTGGCAATTTCTTGTCAGCTCTATTTCCCCTCATGCTGTGTTTGTCCTTGAAGGACTACTTTATGTGGAGCAATGACCATCAGGTCCTTTCTAGACATTATACTCAATTCTCGTTCTGATACCTGTTGCTTTTTGTGTACACCTTGCAATCTGTCCTTCCCGTGGTCGGTTTCTCAATTTCCCTACGTATGAGTAAAATACTCTGATGCACAAAGAAGAGACTAGTATCTGGTAAGACAGTAAGAACAAGAACAAACCATATGCTTTAGAATGTAGTTATGCATACTCAGAATAGCATGTTGAATTTTTTTTTGCTGTCTTGTGAAAAAATAAGGAAATTATTGCAAACCTGAGTCAGTAGGCATTCTGAAGTGGTCATTAGCGTGGGTAGTTGCTTTTCAGAGTAGCAAAAAAAAGCCTGTTGATGGTGTAAACACCATCCTATTTGGGCATCTTTGTTTGGGTCCGGTGTGCCGCCTTTTACCAAACTCTCCCGGTATAAGCAAGAAAGTGCCAAGTTCTTATGGCCAGGCAGTATAAGAATATGTGATTTTTATTAGACTCTTACAGTCTACGTATCCCACCTGGCTCTTATTCATATGTAGCTAAAACCTACATTTTTTTAGCATGCTTTCCCTGTCCTCCTGTTTCTTCATCTGACCAACTGACGCAGTGATCATATCATCTGTACATGTATCTATGTATCAGATACATACATAGCTGGATTCTCTATCAGTGTAATTTGGTATGGCACAGGCACACAGATGATATCGCATCATGGCACGTTTCGGGTACTTCGGTAGAGTGCTCAGCTGACACCATTGGCAGACCAGCTGGTACTCCAGGGCACACTGAAGGCATGCTTCATTTTGATGCCTTGGTTTGGAGCTTGGCAGAAACACCGACTGCCTAATTGGGAAGTCAGTAATCGTTGCCAGATTGATTATACAAACCCAGACAGAAGGAATGTCAATTCAAAAGCAATGCTGCAATGGTAGAAATATGAGCGTGTGTCTGTGGCAAGCTAGAGCATTGGGTTATGCAATTTACACTGCAATTCTAAGAATTTTGACTGTACTCAGATAGAGCATGGCTTCTCCAGCTCTTCACTGCTCCCTGCAGTATACCTCTGCTTCTGCTGAACTTGACAGTTTCTGTCACAGCGGTACACATGTGATGTACATACGTACATACCAGTACATGTTGTGTTATGATACAGTACATTGCACAGATTAATACAAAGAGCTTTAAAAAGAACTTAGACAATTCTGGATTTTTTTACATGGAAGCCCAAGAGATATTTTGGCATTTAGGACTTGCACACAGCAGGTGAAATGGCCTCTCATTCACATTGATTTTTATTTTGTTCTAAATTTTTTGTTGTACTCCACATGAGGGCAGTTGGCTCTGTCATGTATTAGGAATGATTTGAGACATTATTCAAAGACCACAGTTGTTTGAAGAGTGGAGGTGGTGTACATATCACGCTTCTATTTCTTGGTATTGCCCGTTGCAGACTAGAATTCTGTGCAACAGAAGATTTCCATCAACGAGGTTGCTGAGGCAATGGAATAGGCAGCCCAGAGAAGCCATGGATGCCCCACCTCGAGGTCAGGCTGGATAGGGCTTTGGCTAACCTGGTCTGGTGGGAGGTACCCCTGCCCATAGCAGGGGTATGGAACTGAATGGTCTTTAAGGTCCTTTCAACTCTTACTCAGGATCTCAGTGATTCTGTCATTAAATTGACCCCTACCAGGGCTGTATTTTATTTTTTTTTTTCTCCAAAGCTTCATATCATCCTGCACGTGGGGAACTTATTTTGAAAATTAGCAGGCCATGTTTAAACACAATAGGATGTTACTCTCCCAACTTGAATAAAAGTAATTTTAGATCTCCAGGATATGAGAAATAATTTTCTTTAAAAAGTAGATGTTTTCCAGGATTCTTTTGGGCACCTTGCATCTTTTTCCCCCTGCTCAGGCACAGGAAATTTTGAGCCATTGTATAAATGAATGTAGGTTTCAGCACAGCTGTAAAATCAGGTTGTACAGTAGTGAGTGAGTCCCGTCTCTCACTATCAAAGCTGCCTGTTCGTACCAGTCCTGAAAAACCTCACTTTCATGCATGTTTTACAGGTCATAGTGGAGAAGGTATCAGGATCTCAGATTGTTGATATTGACAAGAGGAAATACTTAGTTCCGTCTGACATCACTGTGGCCCAGTTTATGTGGATCATCAGGAAGAGGATTCAGCTGCCCTCTGAGAAAGCAATATTCCTCTTTGTAGACAAGACTGTCCCACAGTCCAGGTAAGTAGCTGTTCACTTGCTATTCAGAACCATTTTCGCATGGCTGTACATATCAGAGGAACAAAAAAAAACCCTCCTGAGGATTAGTCAGCAATTTTTGAAGGCATTTGGTCACATTTTCATCTTCTTGTGGCTATGACTTTTTTTGGTCACACATATTGATAAATATCTAGTTCCTCAAGCTCAGCTGAAAGGTGAATGTAAAAGACATTCTGATTGCAGTACATTGCAAGAAGGTAGACTGGGGTTATGACATCGTAAATATCAGATAACTTCTCCGTGTGGCAAAAGAAGTTGTATGTTAAATGTTCAAAAGCCAACACTGTAAACTATTTTAAAAAATCATTAACCTATTTCTGTCAGCTCACACAGAAACTTTTTTTTTTTAAATAATTTTTTCCTGTAAATACTAAATGCAAAATGACTAAAAGTAATGTGAAAAACACTGCTCTGTAGAGCGAAGTAAGCATCAACGGTTGTCTGCTACATACAGAACAAAACATGATGTTAGCAGCTACTACAGCAGCTTGCTGTACAAGCTATTTTAATATTTGAGGAAACAGAATGTGGTGTTAGTTTGGAGGCAGTGTTATTCTTGTTAACACTTACCTGTGTAACAGCACCTCCAGATCACCTGACCAGACTCAGCGAGAAATATTTTTACTTAATTCATGACACCTATGAGAATCACAGGACCTGTGAGGACCTCTTCTTTCCTTCTTCTAGGAGTATTAGGAATGCCTTAGTCCCATCTTCTCAGTACTATAGAACTGATAGGAACAAACAGGAAAGGAAAAGAAAAAAGGGCACGTCGTATCATCTCATGCAATGATGATATCACAGCCCTGCTGAAAATACAAGGCGTTGAACCTTCGAGCTGATGTAAAAATAGGAACTTTTGTTAATAGGTAAAAACGTAACCGGTCCACAGTTCTGCCTGTTTTCTAGGCTAATGGTGCTGCATAAACCACTAACTCTTAACATCCTTTTCATCCAGGTGGTTATCTACTATTTATCAATTTCCATCAATTTCAAGTACTGTCTGCAACTCTCCCCAGCTCCTCTCCTTGTGCACTACCCCTTTCTCACAGGGAAAAAGCCGTGATTGTTTCCCCATCACCCACATTCAGTCTGTATCTTTCAGTTCACTGTCCTTTTCTCAGACACTCTTGGGAAGTTAGAAAAGATGATCTGAAGGAGCATCTTTATGCAGCTGACTCACATCAGTCACTGTTTCATCTGTCATTCACAGACAGCTGTGTTATTGTGCTGGCCAAGTCATCGCTTGGGTTTGATTCTGTTTTCATAATACAGTCATCCCACAAAAGGCTACTTAGATTGTGAAGGGCCACAAGCCTATCCTAATAAAATAAATGAGTAATTAAGTTGCCCAAATGTTCAAGAAGTACTAGTTTCTAACTGGTTTGGAATTTTGGTAGCAGCACTATTTTATAGTCATCACTTCTTACAATATAGACAAAAGAGCTTTTTACTTCCCCAAACAACCTGGATCTGAAAGAAACTGTCCAGAAAATACTTGTGATGAATTTGAGATCGTCAGAACAGTAAAGACTAGCACATGGAGGAAGAAATCAGGTTGTTTACTCAAGAAGCAAGGTTTCAATGTGGCTGCAAAGAAGGTGCTGTCAGGCTCTTAATCTTGCTGTTAAGTGACGGCCACAATAATGTATGATTCAGAAACAGAAATACATCAAGTGACTAATTTTCAATGTAAGGAAGCACTGTGATAAACAGATTTGTGATGTACAGAAGTAACAGAAATCTAACAGAAATGTTCCAGAGAGAGCACTGGACACTTTGTGAGCACAGATGTCGAATGCTTTTGATATGTTCTTATTTTTGTATTCTATTTTACATACAAACTTAACATTAGCTTTTATGAAGCCTTGTTTATGTGAGGTTGAATTACCATTTGCAATGGTCATCTTGTAAGAAAGCTGTTTCTCTTTTCCTTCAAGCTTAACTATGGGACAACTTTATGAGAAGGAGAAAGACGAAGACGGATTCTTATATGTTGCCTACAGTGGAGAGAACACCTTTGGTTTCTGAATGGTGGATCTTGGCTACTATATCATCCTGCTGTGCACCTTGTAAATAGCTGATCATTTTCTGTTCTGACATCCACAGAAGTTCCTTCTCTATACATGCATTTGTAACTGGATTTATTTCCTAACAATAGATAGGTCTTTTATTAGACTGTTAAATTATGAAAAAAAAGGTTTTTTTGTGTTTTTTTCTCATGGCTATGAATTCTTAGAGCCTCATTCCTTTGGAAGTTACATCTACACATTGATTAAATAATAAAGCTAAGTAGTTGGGCTTCTAAAATATGGAAAGAAGAATGCACATTTATTCTGTTTTCAGATGTTAAGTTTATGAAAAATAAAAGCGTTGCATTAGTATTGAGAACACTGGAGTTGCTAGATTATCCTAAGCAGTAGCAAGATGTTGATCATGTTAAAACTGCAATAGTATGTACCTTTTTCTCACTTAACAAACAATAAAAATTCCTACCACGGAGAGTTTTGTCGTTTCTTTACCTTGGTCAGGAAATTGGATATCTTATTTACTAGACAGTATACAACTGCTTACATTATTTACTATACTCTGTGCCGTTTCTCAGCATTTAGGATGCGGATAGTGATAGAAGGAGGGAAGAGGATCTATCTGTAGGATTTTAAATCTAATAGATTCAGAGCTATTAGATCTAATCAGAAGAAAAGCCAGACCTTTACACAAGCTATCAAGAGAGAAGTAAATATTGTGGGCTTTGAGAAGCTGGACCTATGTGACAAAGTCATAGCATATAAAGAAAGGGCACCTTGAAGAAGGAATTATACTAATAGGGAACCAGAGAGTAGAGAACTGGAAGGAACACTTTGTTAGAGAGAGAGAGAGACAGACAGACAGACAGACAGACAGAAATAATTGGTAAGGCGTACATATTAAAACAGTTGCATTAGCAGCTCTTAAAAAAGAAACAAACAAAAAAAACCCCACAACACACAGCAGTAGTCATGCTAGGGGCATGAACATGTAACATACATCTTTTCCAAGCAAAAAAATTAAGTAGGTATTTTAAGGATATTACAGAAACAAGTATGTGAAAAAAGCAGCTTTGCTCTTTTGAAATAGAGAACTAGAATTAGAGATGCTGCATGCAAGATAAAGACTTAAAATATCACTTGCTGTAGTCTATGAGCACTGCTGCTAAAGCATAGCACAGCAAAAATAGAGGTTTTGCCATCAAACCATAACTATGTCTACTTAAGAGGCAGTTCAGTCACAGGTTTGGTTCTATGAAACTGCAAAATCAAAAACAACAAAATCAAAAATTTGCCAGCACAGTACTGGAGTTCATGCTCTGATAAGAAAGGACAGAATTACCTTGGAAAAGCAGCATTGCTTTTAACTTCACGAGTCAAAAAGGAGTCACTAACTCCAGTTTAGGTTCTTCATAAAATGTTTAAATTTTTATGCTAAATGGTGTAGAACTATACTTTATGAAATGTTTCTGGACAGGAAATGCATTGCTTTCCAAGTGTAAATCACACTCATGCTGGACTCAAGTTCCCATAAAGCCATGTTATGCCTAGAATTATGTTTGGCTCTGCAGGTCCAAGAGGTACTGCATAAAGACTCCTCCATGAAGAGACTGGAGCTTGTGAAATATTGAAACCACACTTTCTGGTGCTTGTTAGAATAACAGTGCTGCATGCGCTTACTGCGCCTAAGAGCACAGTTGATTTCTGTAAGCCTTTCATTATTTGAAATAGCACACAGTGTATAGCAGTACCTTAGTGAAAATTCTTTCACTGTTTCTTCCATGGGTTCATTCCATCCCCCCTTCAGTGGATTTTGGGTACTGTTTTCTTTAAACAGAATTTTTGATTCAGAATTAAGTGGCTGCAGCTATGATCTGTAATACTCTTTTCTACTGAAACAGGAGAATTTGTTTCCTTTAAGCTGAAATTTCTCCATTTATCTGTGGTAATAAGTAAAAGTTAACTAGCTGCTAACATGAGTAAAATTGTACCTTTGCCCTTAAAACTGCAGGAGAAAGCTGATTACTTGTGAGCATGCAAATATATCTAATCAAAACAAGAAAAGATGAAGTCTTATTCCCAGTGTTACAACTTAACTTCTGAAATACCTTTCATAGTCCTCTAAAAATCAAATAACTACTCTTAACTTTTCTGTTCAGACTTAGGACCCCAGCTACACAAATAATGCCAGCAAATGCAGCAATAAAAGCTTCTACAGCAACAGCTTTGCTTTGCAGCTGCCAGATGTACTTGAAACTGCAATAAAACTGATTTTAATTCTGAACCTCCCCTGTTGAGAGCAGTCTCTTACAAACCAATTAAAAGCAACTTGTCTGGTACATCTGAATCCATCTGCTCTTGCCTTTCTGTTAAGCCTTAAGGACTGAGAAGACATTGCAATTTATACACTGAACAAATGAAGTTGAATAAACATTTTACTATTTCTACAGCAGCACTTCTATTTTTTTCTTTCCCTATTTTTAAGCTTACATAAAACATCATCTTTGGTATAAACAAACCATCTAAATTCATCTAGTATGTGTATTTCGTCAAACCCTAGCTTGCTTCCCATCTGTACACCATGAATGTTGCAATGCCCTTGTGAGGATATTATTGATTTCCAGGACTGCTATGCTCTGAGAAAGAGCAGTTCAACTGCTCAACTGCATTTGGTGGCCAGTTTTACTCTAACACTTTTCCTCCCTCTTTATCAGTAGTAACTTTCCAGCAGTAACTCGTTTTCATATTTATGCCTCAAGCATTTCCTCCAGGTGCGGTTTCATAACCAGCTAACAGTACGTAATCAACAAAAGGAAGTATGGCTCTTGTGTTTACTGGATTAATTGCAAAACTGGCAATTCCTAGCAAAAACCCATTTTGCTTGGTTTGTTTTTCCACTAAGACAGTAATTTCAATCATTTTTCCATTTACTCTGAATGTATTCAAAACAGTAAGCATTCAAGCCAGTGTGAGGTGAGCAACAGAAGTACACGCTGAAGATAGGAACTTCGCTTTTTTAAGGCAGAGATGCTACCATATAATCTTATATAATCTCAAACTCAAATGGATGATAAGTCTACTTCAGACCTGGCCAAACACTTGTTTACGTTCTGATCCCAACTTCCTTAAAAACGAGTGAGCTGCCCACCCAGCCTTCGTACAATTTCTCCATCAGTGAATCTGTTGTAGGCATCCCACACAAATTAAGAATTACTGGCTTTTGGCAAATAGGGATGATCAGTCCTTACACTGATTTGGAAAAGCCATGCATCTAACTAGGTGATACATTATGTAGAACACTTTACATATGCCATGGGTCTCTGCCCTCACAAGTCCTGCCATTCCCAATTATTGTTTGTTTTTCCTCATTAACCGTAAGCTGTGAGCATTCTCCTCCCTCCAACCTGCTCCTCTTCAGCCGTCTCTGCATTATACTGTCCTCTGTACACCTTAACTACCTCTGTTTTTCAGTGCATCAGCTATTGCAGCATGAAGAAGCAATAAAATCTTGGAACATGTCAACTGCTATATTCCAAGAGCAATTCTTTCAGAGATCTGCAAGTAATGCCGATAGTTTAGTATGCTACCTCTTCCAAAAGCAGAGCTTCTGATCTTTATGCAGTTTTGTCTTCCAATTTTTAGAGCTGTTTCTCAGTTCTACTTACAGCATTTCCTGACATTTTCTAATTAATCAGCTGCAGCTGCAGCATTTCAACACCTATTTTCAATCCCAGAAATCCTATCAAGCAGACTGTAAGATCCCCTGTACAAAAAAGACAGCTATTGGAGAGGGTCCAGAGGAGGCCACAAAGATGATCAGGGGACTGGAGCACCTCCCCTACAAAGACAGGCTGAGGGAGCTGGGCTTGTTCAGCCTGGAGAAAAGAAGGCTGCGGGGTGACCTCAGTGCAGCCTTTCAGTACCTAAAGGGAGCCTACAGACAGGAGGGGAGTCAACTCTTTGAAAGGGTAGATAACAGCAGGACAAGGGGAAATGGTTTTAAGTTGAGGGAGGGAAGATTGAGGTTGGATGGCAGGGGGAAGTTCTTTACAGAGAGAGTGGTGAGGAGCTGGAACAGCTGCCCAGAGAGGCTGTGATGCCTCGTCTCTGGAGGTGTTCAAGGGCAGATTGGATGGGGCCCTGGGCAGCCTGGTCTAGTATGAAATGGGGAGGTTGGTGGCCCTGCGTGTGGCAGGGGAGTTGGAGATTCATGATCCTTGAGGTTCCTTCCAACCCTGGCCATTCTGTGATCCTGCAAGACTTAGCCCAAGTCTTCTAAATGCTGCCTTGTCTTAGTTCTTTCCCTTCCTGAGTATTCATTGACTCACTATAAGACTAAATACGTCCTTAACTTCACTCAGAAAACAAAGTTTATATTAGCGTTCAGCACCTCTAAAACTGCTTTTAAATTTCACAAGTATTAGAAATAAGCAGTCTACAGTTGATAAGTGCTTTACAAATACACATGAAAACCTTACTTGGAACAATTCTAATTGCCAGGCACAAATTTTAGGAGAGTTAAAAGCATTTGCATCACATAATTGCTCATCTGAAAACTAGCCTGATGCCAGGAATGCAGAACAACTAACTTTATTATAATGCATTTACGTAACGCATTTCAATATTGCATCTGGATAAGAACTGGAAATACTCCAGTCCAGTCGGCAGGTTCACTAGGGGCCTTGCTGATGATTAACTAAGGGAAAAGAGGGATGTTAAGGAATAGTTTCTGCAAGACTTCAGGGAAGGACAGAGGTAGATTTCAGGAGCCTAGGAATTTATTGATTACCTCTTTAGTTACAGCACAGGACTCTGCCGTGGGGTTGCTATTTGCTCACTCACAGTAACTGCTACCACTTCTCAGCAGTTCATCCGGGCCCATCTGCAGTGGCACCTGGCCATCTTCCAACCTTAATGACTAATACAAATCAACCATTCTGCATAATCTCCTGCCCCCTACAAACACAGAACAGCTCTCCTTTCACCAACTCAACCGGTCTTTCTGGATGTCAGTGCTGGACTTCAGAGGATAGGCTTGCACACACATAATTCAAGTTGTTAGTCCTTCAACAAAAAGGTAACTATTCTTATGTGAAAAGTCAACTGAAGTATGAAGCAAAATGATCTGCTGTAATTAGTTCTCATGCTGCAACGTGATCTCTGCTACTCACCTTCCAATTCCATATGCAGCTCTGCAGGTTGACAGTAAAAGCTGATTTGAGAACTGCTGTGCCCATTTTTCAAATACAAAACAGTTAAAACACTAAAGAACAAAACACTCCAATAACTAAACAATTTTTAAGTTGTAAATTAATTACTTCTTTCACCCCGCCACTGCATTGTCCAAATATTAGGAATAATAAGTTACAAGAGAAAAGGCACAGAAAGTATGCTCAGTATCGGTTATGCAGTCCTGAACTTGCTCACAGACGGCAATAATTTGGACAAAGTTTGAGAATTACCCATTCATCCTCCCCCAGGCAAGCAATGTGGATTGTTCTACCATTCAGATGTTAGTTGTTAATCAAGCATAAAGGAAAAGATTGCCAGAGACTACTTGCTGTCCCCACCTTGGTGGGGCTTTTTAACAAACATTTACCAGGAAACACTGACATAAATCACTAAGGCGTTTCTGCTTTTAATGAAGTATCACTGGAGGAGGAAAAACAAAAAGCAAGAACGACCCATGCTTGAAACACCGAAGTGTATGTAAATGTTTGCCTGGAACTGCACAGAATTAGGAAGTGTCTTTCCTGTACACAGAAGCACAACAAATGAAGGGCACGTGGTGTAGTACTGAAATCATGAGACATGCACAGAATACCATGAACAGTGTTATTTGACAGCTTTATCCCCAGCGCTCTTTTGCTTCTGCTCTGGGTCCTTGTCACAACAGTAGCTGATACAAAGGACTTCCAGAGGAAGACCCCTGAAAACAACTACTTCCAGTTAGGAGCAATGGGCCTGGAGGGACAGAAAATTCTTCCACACAAGGAAAGACAAGAGTTATAAAATATACAACTTACTATACATTAGGTTGTCCCAGCATCACAAGAACAACCTCAGTGTTATGAAGAGTAGAAGAAAAACAAGCACTGAAGTTTCACAGCAGCAGCCTCTTCCATAGCACTGCTCCAATTTTAGTTAATGTTACTTCCATTATAGTGGACTCTGATAGATTATAATACCAAGAAACAGAGGATAGCACATCACTGCTTCCTTTGTTTTGAATTGTTTCATGCAGCTCAGAATTAAGTATGCAATGATCCTTTCCTACATTTAATAAAAAGGAGGCTTCAGATCAACCAAAACAATGAGTTCTCTAAATCGCTTCCCTTTTCAGTTCTGTCTTCCTTTGGCATAGGAACTAGAGGATATTTTTTGCATCCCTCAACCAGCAGAGGTATCTGCTGTGTTCCACGGCTTACTGCTGGATTTACATAGCTGCTTTTATTCTCATGTGAAGAGCAGATACTCCTGGGCATTCTTGATCCAGCCCAGCAGTGCCTGGCTACGCAGTGCCTTCCAGGCTTCTTGATAATTTAATGCAGCTTCCTTGTAGTCCAAGTAGGTTTCCAGAGTCTTCATCCTGACAGAAAACACACAGCAATGACAATTCTTATACTACTCTTTTAGATATATTGTCACAAAATGAAAAAAGCAACCAAACGTGTAAGAACACGATAATGTCCTATGAGCTTTTCCATGCCACTAAATGAAATTCTCCTGTTCTTCTAGTCTTCTGAATAAACTGTACCTGCTTTGTAATCTTACTTGGGTTACAGAGTTTGATTCTGCATGTCACTAGGGAAACCTAGAGAGACCAAGGCCTTTAGGAAACCAGTGTTTTCAGACACTGTCAGGATTCTTATACAAGAAAAAAAACTTGTCTGTCATGCTTCATACACACTCTTCAGCAACAGAAGTTATCAGCGCCTTTGTGACAATATATTACAGAGAACTTTCATGGTAATAAGAAATGCTGATGCAAAGTAGAAAAGGTGGATAAAGATGGGTGCTTTAATATTTTGCTAGAACAGCTGTGATTGCTGGTTGGCAGGGAAGGGGATAGGGAAGAAGAGTCTTCCAACATAAAATAATGGGAAAGAGCGAGATTAAAGTTAAATACACACACACACACACACACCAAATCATCTCCTTAAAGTGTAAGAGGCTCAGTCTTGGTGCTCTGCTCCCCTTCCTCATGTAGCATCCACTCCCTGCAATCTAAGAACCACTAGTTACTCTGCTGAATGCATCAATTTTCAGAAGACAAAATTACAAGTTCATGGCGTCTGATCACTAGTGAGAAAAGAGAACACAAACACCTCTAAAACAGTTTCATCAGGACTTCTTTCATTTCCTTGCACTTCTCCCAGCCTCTTCTCCCTTTGCTGAATGGCATCAGCTGCATGAGACAAAATGTTCATAAATTCAACCCAATATGAAGGGGATATCATGGGCAACACGATCTTCCTCAAGAAAGAGGAGCCAAACTGCTATAAGGAAGCCTAATGCAAGAGGTCTGTGGAGCAGGGCACTAGGCTCCAGAAAAAGTTTTCATGCTTTAAAGCACCACCAGTCACCACCACCACCCAAAATACCAGCAGATTGACCAGAAACTATAATTCAGTCTTTCAGCCTTCTGTTATAACAGTGTGATACACACAGCAAACCATGATATATTACCTATCCTAAAGACCCTAGGGCTGGAAAATGGAAGGCTGTGAACTTGCCTATGTGCCACTGCTGAACATAGGAGACGTACAGATCATAGAATGATTTGGGTTGGAAGGGATTATCTAAGTTACAGCCCTCTTCCACTAGAGCAGGCTGCCACGGCTCCATCCAGCCTGGCCTTGAACACTTCCAGGGATGGGGCATCCACAACTTCTCTTGTATGCACTCTGACAAACCTGCCTGCACAAACTGTGCTTCAAGGGCATCACTGAAGAGCTAAAAGACCAGCAATTATCTGCATAAGCAGAGCTCAGGAAACAACACAGCTCCAAGGACTGTGGACCTTAACCAGTTCCGATCAGGAGTTGTGTGCTTATACTCAAGGGTGATGACCGACGCATTCTTTGGGAAGAAATCATTATACTACCACACTTCCTATACTTAAAGTGCTTCTAAGATGTTTAAGATTTTGATGCTGTCCTTCACTGTAAATTCAGGCCATGACTTGTATTTGTCCTTTACTCTAGAATAGCTGGTGTCAGATGTTGTTTACATCTTCAGAACAGTTACCTGTACATTCTAGCATGGTCAAAGATCAAAAAAGAATTACAGTACACAGATTTTTGAGCTAACTTAATCTTGTTAAAGGTGAAACACCTATTTTCCTTGCGTTTACTGTAGATGCTGATGCATACAGATATATACACATACGTACATATGCATTACACAGACATTTTTCAGTCAGTTGCTAAACCAAGATAAAGATTGATTCCTACCTCATTTCCCTGAATGCTGTTTTGTTCTATTTTTTTTTTCTTTCCTAAATCTGCTGGCAACTAAATGGTTCTTCAGTACACATCCAGCAGTCTGACCCAATTTAAATAAAACACATAAGGGATTTGTCTAACTTAATTATTCCAATTGACCTCCTTCATGAAAATATTACAGTAGAAAGTAAGAAGAAAACCGAGTTGCTCCTCATGACACATTCTGACCACATTTTTCCATACTCATTATCAAAGGAATGATAACATGAAAGTGATGCAGCAGGTGAGATGGAACCAATAAGAGAACTGAATGAGGCAGCAGTCTGGCTGCAGTAGCTAAAAAAATAAAAAATAATAATAAAAAAAAAACAACCAAAAACCAAACCAGAGAGATGGATTTATACACCAGTAATTTCAAGCATTATGCCTCGAGCAGGCTCTCGGCTTGTTCCAATTTAACACTGCCCATGCTGATCCTCAGAAGAGATGTGAAGAATCAGAGAGAGGGACAAAAAAGCAGAAGCAGATTTAGATATAGGAAAAAAAAAAAAAACAAAAGATCATCATAATCACCTACATTAGTTCACTGCAAAGCTTTAAGTGCCTCAGTATCTTAGCAGTGAACAAAAGTAAATCAGAGAAGAGTTAAATGAAGTCCTGAAAAAAAAAAAAAAAGCAACTGGACAAGTTGGGTGGTGAGCTAGCACCTCTACTGTACAAACCGAGCTTGTGCAGTCTAAAAATAATGCCACATGTGCAAGTCATCTGCACTTTATCAGAAGACAAGACAGAAAAATAATAAAGGACAAAAATGTCAAAGGAAATTACAAAGCCACTGAACTCAAGAAGAGGCCTGAGGTGAAGTGACTTTATGTAAGGAGCACGTGATCAGCACAAGGAGTCAGCTACTCAACAATGAATCAGGTCATGCTATGTTCGGCAGAAAACACTGATGTAAGCCACAAGCAACTCCTTTGCAAAAGAGAGTGATAATTTTAAACTGAATTAAGAAGAAAATGTGCCTCTCCATATAGCATCAACTAAAACCATTTCAACAACATACGTCATGTTGACATCGAAGCTTTTAAATAAAGACACAGAAGATAACTGCAATCTGTAATTCACAAAACTTAAAACCAAGTAAAACCTAATAATTAAAGATTGAGGGTGCACTTACTATGGCTGAGTTTATCTTCCCTAGTGTCTTAGTGCCAATGAAAGGAAGAGATGGCCTATTTCCCCTGCTCCCAATCACACATACCTTCTATTTTTATTTATTTTGCATGGGTTCTTTTATTTGCTCCAGCTTTATCTCATCTCACTAGCTCCTGCTCCATCACATGCTTTGATGAACAAAGATTTTAGCATACATTTGACTAAAAAAATTTTATTCAAACTCTTATTATGAAGGAGAAAGAGATGGCATCTAATATAATTGCTTGAACACCAGTGAGATATCAATAATCACAGAACCATTTGAGGACAGAGGCTTTGAATCCCATGCTGAAGGTAAGTGGTAGCAGGTCACCTTTCCAGAAAATCCTACTTCCTTCCTCTCACCTCCCTCTTTGCTCCCCCTCTCCCCGTTGCTCACTGACATTGGACAAGATTGCTTCGACTCAAGGGGAAAAAAAAATTCTGCCAAGATAACAGATTGGAAAGGCTTACAGAGGGGTCCAGAAAACAGCACATCTAGAGAATGACAAGGCTCTGTGATCAGAAAAAGAACACATCAGTTCAAAAACAGTAAGCCTTCACACCAAAACAACCTGCAACTTCTTTTCTCTCATTAATACATGAGCTGTTTATCCAACAAGGTAATTTAAAACAAAAAGACTTCCTAACCCATCAGGGATATGACATATTACTATTACTCAAGTCTCAAATTTTAACAGTAGATTTATCTCAGGTTACACTGATTGGCAGAGCCTGGGATCAGCAGTGTTCCTGAACCTCATGAAAATAACTTATCACTCTTAAAGATATTATGAGAATGTATTTACCGGAGAGTGTCTGGTAAGTTCTCCTTTGAAATGCTTGTCACCAGCTTTTGGAATTCATGGAAGAGTTCCACTTTACAGATCTTTGATCTGATGGGGAAAAAGAAAAAGCAACAAGATAAGAAATGCACTTTCACTTATTAGTTCCTTCAGTGTCAGCCCTGTCAGGGCAAAATGCCTCTGCCCCATCCTAAAATGAGCTGCAGATATCACAGCTCAATCTCCCCCCCCTTAACTCTTCCCACCCCATCTGAGCTGCCCACTAATTTTTTTTTTTTTTTAAACTCTTGATTTAGATGTTACACAAAAAAAAGCTGAATTATCCCAACTGCCCCATGTAGCACTCTGACAGTTTGCAGAGAACATTTAGCATTATCTAGTAATTATCTAGTATTTCACATGGAGGAAAACAGACCAACAAACAACATTTTCCACCAATCACTCTGAGATTCCTTGAAGAAAAAATGAGGATAGAAATACAAAATGTTTATTATTAAGCAACCCCCCTCTAGTAAGTCTACAAATTCCTTATTTGTAGTACCTTTTACTACAAAAGCTCTTACAGAAAGAGAAATCTGCAACAACTAAAGAAGTCCTGCAACAGGCTCACTTCCTTCAGTCTCCAAAAGTTACAAAGTAAAAGCTCTGCTAGCTTTGCCAATAAATAAGCTGTCTTTTAATAAAAAATTATCACAGTTCCACAGCAACACTGTTAATGTTTTTCTTTATTAACAGCGACAAGCAAGACACAGTAACTTCTCAGCCCCTAAAGCCCTTAAAGAAAGTGAGTTCCTCTCACTTTCCCTCCCTTACACAATATATACTTATTCCCACTCCTTAAGTTTCTGCTCCAACAATGCATCACACACCACAGTGACCTAAAGGAGAGGCTAAAAGGTAAAATATGTGCATCCAGATATCACAGTATTCTCAAACCTGCTCTGAGAGCTTCCAATCCCCTTCTTTGTAGTTCCTTGCCGAAAGCCATCTGCGGTGACATCCAGAGGTCGCTCTGGAACTGCACTCCAACTGATAGCTGGGAACAGAAGATTGAGAACAAGGGAGACACTTTTAGAAACAAGACTTAACCATTCCCTCAATTTTCTGAGTTCACATGACACCATGCTACTTTCCCAAAGTAATTAAGACAAATAGAAAGAGGACTGTGTTTCTCTTGGGTACACAGGTAAACTCTGATTAGAAAAACAGTAATAAAAACAAATACACACACACTCTTCATCTTCATCAGCTCCTTTAAGAATCCATGCTTCTTTAAACATTCAGCGAACAGCTTCACCATTCTCCCCTTTTTAGAGGGATTCTATTCTCTTTGGTACATCCAGTCTAGACAAAGTATGAAGAAACTTCCAAGTTAGATGGCAGCTGCACATCAGTCTGCAAACTACCAGCCTACCTTTATACCTTTACCAGTCATCCTTTGTTTTCCTTATTATTTTGTGTATCCTCTAAATTGCTCTTCATGTGTCATAATTGACACATACCAAATGTACATAGTCATCATCTGTGAAAAAAGTTACTAGCTTATAGTCAAACAAAAATACTTTGGTGGAAGAGATAACAAGTGCCAACAACATTATGCTCTTTCCCTATCCTGACACCCGATTACCATCTTAACCTGTAGTGCTCTGCAGGCTGAAGCTTGGCATGTCCTACCTCACAGCCTTATAAATAACTACCAAACATCAGAAGAAGCAGGTTTGCAGAAACAAAACTGACATGCCCAGCCTGCCCCACTCTAACTGAACAGTAGTATCTTCAACATCTACTGCCTTGAGATAATTTCTGCTCCCTAAATTCTCTCATTCCTCTCTCTTCCTAATGGGTGAAAGAGCTGCATGTACATGAAGTCTAAAGAGAATTTTCACAGCTTCTCTTATGATGCCATCCTGCCATTCGAGATACTCAAGAACTACATAATATAAAGCATTATACATTACGCAGACCAGTAATGTATTGTGATTCAGCTAGCAGCTACAGTTGCTATGCTCTGCTTGATGTAAATTGTACTTACGCTGTGACTTAGGTGATTTAGTGCTGCAGTACTCCACAAAAGTGAAATCCCTACATAATGTCAAATAACATAAAATACATAAACATTAAACAATCCCTGTATAGAATACCTAAAAAATAAGTTGTTTAGAGGATACCAAACTCCAGAAAGTAGATTAAAACTGACTCGAAATTCCGAACTTTCTCTATTTTTTCCCATTTCTTTCTAGATATTGCAGATTTCAAAATATTAAGTTGAACATGTTCTTAGAAATACTAGCTGCAATGTACCAATCCAGAACATCTCAATATCCAGCTTAAGAACTATGAATTTAGATTTAATTTTGATTTTCATTGCTACATGAAGAACTCAATCTAGTATATTTCATATATGCAAAACAGTTTAATATTCACCAACTCCTTACATAGTGACCTAAGTGACCATACAAAAATACAACTTTTTTTTAAATTTAGTACATTTAGACACAGGTTGCCACAGACTATTTTTGCTTAGTTAATTCACACCACTTTTCAACGCTGGATTTTATTTCCCAAGTCCCAGTATAAAAATCTTTCCCTTATTGGCACCTACAGGTAATTACAAATTGAGGCATCTGTGAATTCCACACAGGAGCTCTTTATTTCTATGCTGTTTTATCATCAGGTCTGTTCTAATCACAGGGTATCTCCAAGTACAATAGCAGTTGAAGTTTTGAAAAACTGCTTAACCTCACACACACAATCAGTTCCCTCCCCCCTCCTTCCTCCACCAAAAACGAGACCACACTGCTAAATTACAACGTGATTTGCACATTAATTCATTATGATGAAAAAAAAAAAAAAAAAGCAACATCTCAAAGAACTTATAAATAAATAAACTTACAAACTTATAAAACCTTTATGCTATGCTCTCCTGCATTCCTTCTACATTCAAAAATTTCTGGAGAGTTTAAAAGCACACTTCAATATGGCAAATTTTCTATTGATCGAAAAGAAGGTAAAACTAATTAAAACAAGAAGTCTCAATATTTTTCTTTTCACCCTCAAAATTTTTGAATTGGCTAGTTATTTTTTGCCTTTCTTTAGATTATATATTCCTACAAATTCTTAGCTCATGCTCTGCCTCTACTTTCCTCTAGCACTTTCCAGCGCTGTCTTCAAATTACTCTACTGCTGTAAACCACGCTTTGCCTCCAGCAGTGCCAGTGAATGATGCCACATTTTACAGAACATCACCAAATCCACCTAATTTACATTCGCACCTTTGCATTCCATTACACAACCAGTCCACGTTCACTCACCTGCGCTACAGGGAACCAGTTTTCTTTTGCTGCTAATCTGACCTTGTTGGATGGCCTGACGGCTATGTTCAAACTGAAGGTCTGACTGCAGCAACTGAACCTCCTGAGTGCGAAAACCATCTGGTAACAATGAGATGTGCCGACACCTAAATAAACATGGAGAAATGCAAGCAATTTCAAGAATTGTACTCCAGGACAAGCAGATTCTGCACAATTTAGTTTCACAATCTAAAATGCGTTACATTTTAAAACAGAACTGAATGCAAGCTGCAAAACAGAGGTAAGAAGATCTGGGGACATTTCCCCCTTCTAAACAGTATCTGTTTAGGCTATGAAAAAAACAGCCACATAGTTTAGTAAGACCTTGTCCACCCTACATAAACTACAATGAACCAATTTTAATGCAGATACAGTTGAAAGCTAGGACAAATCCATAGAAGACAGGCAAAAATAAAAACTGCAATATAATCCTGCAATCAAAATGAAAAAAATAATCAGAAATTGTTTACACAGTCAACCACACTACATTAACAACATTTTTACAAACCTGAAGGTTCTTAATCAAAGACTAGAAAGTTCCATGAGTTCCAACCTCAGCACTGTTACCTTTACAAGAACTCAATAAATGTTATTAGAATTTGGGGTTGGACTTGATGATCTCTAGAGGTCCCATCTAACCCCTACAATTCTGTGATTCTGTGAATCACTTGAGGAGGAAAAAAATTGTGTATGTTTAACTATTGTAGTATTCACATAAAGCAGAAATGAATTAAAGCTAAGGGTCATCTTATCAGATGTACTTTGCAAAGTCAGTTTTCAGACTGTATTTATTAAGTAGCTGGTCAGGCACTATTTCTGCAACCTTTAAACATCTGAGCTCTTAAAAATTAGCAGCAAACTCACAAAAATGAAATTAATTACATGGTGAGTAGTCACGTGGCAAAGTCATAGTATTTATTTTCTACTCCTGGGACTAAATAACAAAATGGTGAAAACAGAAACCAACAAAAAAATATTCCTCAGTATGTTATTTTAAATTCAGCAAAGAAAACTCTGAAAAGCAACATAAAACCAGTACCTTCCTAAAACACCCACATATGAAAGTGTGCAGAAAGTCTACCAAAGTGCTCATTCATTGCCTTGTTAGTGAGACCATGTAGCAACTGAACAGATCAATACAATGGGAAAGGCGTCACAACAGAGGTTTGATGATGAAAGGACTGGCACAATAGAGGTGGTATAAAGGAAGGGAAGAAACTGCTCGCTGTATCAGAAGATTCCAGGTTCACAGGGGAGAGCTTCACCAAGGAGGCATCTCCAGCCAGAGCCCCTTCCCCAGTGGCAGTCAGCCCTTCAATGAGGTCTAAGAGCTGCAGCCAGGCTCCGCCCCTTCTGGCCCCACAGCTGAACTGCTTCACCTGTGCTCCCAGGGCTGACCAGGTCCTTTCTCCAGGTGCTCAGTGGTTCAGAATGTGACACAACAGTTACTATACAGACTTGTCTCCAGGACAGAAGTACTTGGGAGCTTAATTTAATTCAAGGAATTCATTATTCAGCCATTTGCAACTTTAGGAATGTATTGAGGACTCTACTACTCAGTTACCTAGAAGAGACAAAAGCTGCTTTTGCTCACCAACTCATCCCTATAAAAGAGGACTTGGAGGATTATTGAGAATATCCTGAGTATAGGCAACTGAATAAATTACAAGCTCTGCTTGACCTTCTTTGAGAAAATAAATTCTGGAAGACAGTGAGAAAAATTGAACTTTACTATGCTGAAAATATTCCAAACCTGCGTTCTTTCAGGCTTTACTTTCTGCTTCTAGAAAAGCTCGGGCAGGTAACAACCTCTCAATGTTCCACAAAGGAATAATCAAGCAGATCCTGAATCTAATGAATTGTTTTGTACACCTTCAAGTCTAATCAGTACTTTGATCAGCAGAAGTCATCTACACAGGGCTACTTTCTTAAAAAGTGAATTTTCAAAGTCCACACGTTCTGCAAGTGACTCTGGTGCTCAGTCTGGATATCTGCACAAGCTGTCTTCCATAACTCAATTTCTATACAAGCTACTCAACTTCCAGTGTAGAGCGCTTACCTTTCAATAATTGCTCTCTGCATAGCTTCTTGGCTGTATGGACACTTCCCCACTATAACTGCTGACAAATACACTGGATACTGCAGGAAATGCATCAGAAGGGCTCCTTGACAACCCAACACATTCCAGCGAGCCAGTTTATCACTGCAGGACATGGAGCATGTTCTATCCCCACGACCCGGCTTCACCCGTAATAACCCCACACAGTGATACTCTATGCCAGGTATTAGGGTGTCACTCAGCTCTCCAGGTACACATTTTGCTCCAGTTCTATGAACGTCTACTGCCTTCAGTTTGTCAATGCTGGTCTTCTTGTTAGCTGCTTGCATCTCTTCAGAACATTCACAGCACTCTGGACTCACGCTGCCTTCTGGTTTCACAAATACTTGCTGAATAGCCACGTCCTCAGTGATCGTGGAAAAAAATCCACCATCAGCATTCTTCATTCTCTTGATTATATGACTACCTGCCATCTTCTCTGATTTCCTTTTATCTTCTGGGCCCCTATGATCATGTTTACTACTGCACAACACTGATTGTCCAGTTACATCACGTCCATTCACTGATTTAGAAAGATGGTTCTCTGTTCCTCTAATTGGAATAATAGAAGCATCACCACCTAGAGAAGAATGAACATCAAAGTTAGCCAAATAGGTGTCTCATATGAGCTTAACAGATCAAAGCAATATTATGGCTACTACTAGCTTTCACAAATTTGTACTCAAAAAAATTATAATTACTGTAATACATTTTCCAAGCATGGCTATGCACAATGATCAGTGTGAAAAATCTGCAGGAAAACCAAATGATACAACCCCCAAAATAATAAAGAAAGCAGTACCAAATTAGAATGGAAATCATAATTCACGTCACTAAAACAAGCTCAAAACCAAAATTCCAGGATGAGTTTAAAGAAAAAAAAAAAAGAAAAAAAAAAAAAAAAGCCAAAAACCTGGGAAGCACGTGAGGAAAGTAAGTCAGGAAGTTACTATTAAACTTGAAGATGGTAGATTCTGTTCTTATCTTGCATTAATGAAGAAAATAATTACAGCCTATACCAGCAATGACATGAAATTTACAAAAACGTAACATGTCTGTACTAACTCACTGTTAAATACTGATGGGACATTTAGAGAGTACTCTGCTTTGGTAACAGACTAACGGTTGAAAGAGCACACGAGGAATCTGAACAGCTGAGAAGTGGCATTCCTATGTTTTGCCAACAGGCCTTTATCTCCATTGCAGTGCCATGGTTTTTTGTTTCTTTTCATTCATTAGTTTTGTTGTTGTTTTTTTTTTTTTTTTTTTTTTTTTTTTTTTTTTTTTTTTCCCCAAACACTGCAGGAGTGTCTTTCGTAACAAAAGAAAAGGATGCATTCCATTCCATAAGATGGGTAGAGAGACATGGCAGGACAGGAGTATTTATTTATTTACAGGAACTGTAGTAAATGCCCTTTTTTTTTTTGGTCCATAGAAATCTGAGTCCAGGAAAACAACATTTAAAGTAAAGTGATCAAGAAATGACAGGATGTCTAACATTTTCATTACTGGAAGCCAAACATCCCACCATACAGTGAGCAGTTTATTGGGTTTGATGAGTTCTCATGGATCATATCCAGTGAAATAAAATGCCAAACATATCTGTGGAAGCCCAGTCAAGTACCTCCCAGGGCACGTACTGATAGCGTTGACATGAACTACCTACCACCTTACTCTTACTCCTGAAAGCCTGAAAAAAGTAAAATCTTTTCTGTTTCTTACACTTGGGAATCATGAAATTGGTTCACTCCTAAATACTCACACGGGGTATGACTACAGAAGAAAATAAATACGATATTTGGCTTGAGTTTCCATTTCCCAGTTTCAGTTCCTGGAATAAAGATGCTGCACTGTTGGTAGGAAGCTGCCAGGTGCATTTGATGGAGAAGATACCTGTTAGACAGAAAGTTTCCAAGAACCATTTATTTCACTTTTGATGCATGGTAAAAATGACAAAACTTGTATGTCCAGTACTGTTTGCTCACTCCTCATCATGTATTTGAGGAGCCAATCAGTTATGCTTCTGTAGTCAGAGAGCATCCTGACATACTCCATAAACAAGCAAACCACTGCAACCTTAATGCGAGCTCAACCTAATGAGAGCTCAAAGGGTTAAATTCAGAACAGTTAACTACCTCCTCACATTGCACAGACAGGGCCTACTCCTACCACTCTAGCTTATCTCAGAGCTTATTACCAGCTCTGACACTCTATAAGAACCAGTTTAGAAGCAAAAAACTACAGAAAGTCAGATATTTGCTTCTGCCACCTTAGTTCCATGAACCAGCTTCCTCACGCTTTCCTCAGGAAATATCATTGAGCAGAACCCCCTGGAAGGTATGCAAAGGCGTGTGGAAGAAAAAGAGATGACACAGGATACCAGAATTACTTCATCAAGAGCAGGTCCTGCCTCACCAACCTTGTTGTTTTTTATGATGGCATTAATTGCATTAATAGATAAGGGAAGAGCCGCTGATGTCATCTATCTAGACTTCAGTAGGCATTTGACATAATCCGCCCATAACACTCTTCTCTCCAAATTGGAAAGATATGTGTTTATTGGTGGACTGTTCAGTTGACAAGGAACTGGTTGTGAGATCACACCCAGGGAGTGGTGTTCAATGGTTCAATGTCCACATGGAGACTGGTGACAAGTGGTGTCCCTCAGTACTGGGATGAGGGCTCTTTAACATCTTCATCAATGACACAACAGAATTGAGTGTACCCTCAGCAAGTTTGCAAATAACACCAAGCTGTGTGGCTGACATCTCCAAGGGAAGGGACGCCATTCAGGGGAACCTAGACAGGCACAAGGAATGGGTCCAAGCGAACCTTACTAAGTTCAAAAAATCAAAGTGGAAGCTGAACATGAGCCAGCAATGTGCCCTTGCAGCCCAGAAAGTCAACTGTATCCTGGGCTGCATCAAAACAATTGTGACCAGCAGGTCAAGGGAGGTGGTCCTGTCCTTCTACCCTGTACTGATGAAACCTCACCTGGAGTTGTGTATCCAGATGTGAAGTCCTTGGCACAGGAGAAACATGGACCTGTTAGCGCATGCAGAGGAGGGCCACAAAAATGATCCAAGGGATGGAAAACCTTCTGTTTGAGGTAGACTGAAGAAGAAAGCTCTGGACCAGGCTCTGAGCAACCTGACCTAGCTTTTCATTGCAGTGGAGTTGGACTAGATGACCTTTAAAAATCCCTTCCAACTGAAACTATTCTGTGATTCTAAGCAAACATAGGAATGTATGTGGAAATAGTGAAATGCTACCTTCGACACCTACTCATAATGCCAACACTGAAATCACATGAAATAACATCCTACTTCTTTGTAAAGGGTCTCTATAATAACAAGGAAGAAACAAGCATTCTCATTCCTGAAGCTGTCATTTCTGGCTATTTCAGACGTAAGTTAGAAGTTTTTTTCACATCACAAACAGCCTCAAGCAGCACTGAATAAGAGCACGTGTTCATGTCTCACCTCTGGAAGCTCCTTTTGGCCACAATTTCTGCATGACTGTCATTCAGAATGTCTCCTAATGCAAGAACCAAATGAGAATACACAGTATTAATGAACAGGAGAAAAGTTCAGCAGATTTGCTAGCATTTGAAGGGTTTAACATTGGTATTAGGTTATTCCAACCTATTTTAAACATCCGATCACTACAAAAGGAAATCAAAACTCCCTTTCAGTCTCTAGCAAGTCCCAAGGGGAAGTCTTAGCAGTAAAGATTGAAGTAAGGAAGGCAATAACTTGACCTTCTTAGTGTTCTGAGTGAACCAGGCAAAATCCATACTATGGATATATATTAGTTTTGTATCAACACAGTTTCAGATTAAAAAATAAAAATCGGAGGAGTCCAGATTTAAGATAACTTTCCTTTTGGGCAAGTGTTATAGAGCTGCTATGGCGCTACACAGACAATTGGAAATTGTAGCTACTGGATGTCACCTCTCTTATACGGATACTGCAGAGTCATAGAATATATAGAAAAGAAGAAAGAGCTGGCTAGTACCTCTCGTGTCATGCCTTCCTTAACACCACAAGTATCTTTCGTACTGGACAAAAACAAAACTAGACTGCAACCAGGTGACAGAAGCACAATAACTTCAGTTATGTTTTGTTCTGCTTTTAGCTATTAAATGTTTGGATAAGTAGATCTGGGATCTAAACTGCTCTTTTCCACACAAAGCTTATTTACCTTCAAGGCAGCAAATGTTTAAGGCCACTATTTTGTCAAACTCCTGTCTGCTTGCTACGGATTCACACTTCTGGCTTCAATCCAGAAGACCGAATTCAATGCCTTGAATATTCTTCATCAATTCTATGACATCACCAAGAAGGAAGTTAAGACAAGTAGTCTTGGATTTTACATAATGCTTACCAGTTTTTCTCATTTTGTTTAGTCCAATACATTTTGTTCCAGTTCCGAGAGCAACAACCTCCTTGGTTACTGAAAAAGAAAACAAACTGGACAACTATCACCAGAAGCACTGTTCTCATACAGTTATTTTGTTAAAATGGTACAGAAGACTGAATGGGTACAGTAGGGTAACGTACAGGGAGGCAGGCAGCGAGATGTTCCAACTATAGAACTGAACGCAGTAGATACAACCACCAGTGTCATGATCACAAAGTACAGGTACTAGTATCGGTATGACACACTAGGCAACAAGCAGTGAGCAGCAGCAAAAGACTCCTCATATATCTAAGAAAGAAGTATGAGTTACAATCTGCATTACAGCAACTTCAAAGTGCCAATTAAAGAAAAGAAGATGATGGGGAACAACAGCAGAAAAAGCACAGTGCACCAACGCTTTTACTGCAGGTATCTAGGACCTGCCCAGCCTTTCATCGCTTACTAAATAGCTGAATGCAGGCTTTCACCTTCTTAGTTGCAGTCTGGAAAGAACAGTATTTCACTGCAACTCTCTTTTTTCAGACAGAAATTGTAAAAGCTCTTACCAGAAGAATTTCACAATAGAAAGAAATGAGACAGGAAAGGGTGCGTTTGTTATTTTAAAATAAATAAATAAATGGGTATCCTGAAGGATAAAAAAAAAAAAAAAAAAATTATCGCAAAGTTTCACCACTGCCCCTCAGCTTCAAAGCACAACTCAGTTCTCACCCTGCAGGCTCCCCACATCAGCAGAACCCTCTCCATTAGCTGCAGATTCCACTTTGACCACAGCTGCCAGCAAAGTCCATTCTCTGCTTGGATCTGGCTTTCCCTGCTTAGGGAGTCTGGTCCTATAATGCTCATAACATAACTCCGCAATTTCATCTGCTGACCACATGGCGCCCGCTGCAAGTGCGGCTTCTGCGCTGGATGCAACCACGGTGACAAGCCCGTCCCCTCAAATCTTGCTACGTTGCTGTGCAACACCTTTCTGGGACAGATTCCAAGGTGCTTACACCTCCCCTTTCCAAACTGTCACGCCAAACAGAAGTTTTCTAGTTTCTCCCAAATTGTTCGGAATAATAATAAACCAAAGCCACGCTGGACCCCGAGCAGCCCACGAGCAGCAGCTGCGGCTGTAAGCCCCCGACGTTCCTATCTCACAGTGCCGCTCCCGGCACGGCTCCGAGCTTCCGCCCCTCTTCAGCGACGGGGTCGCCCACGATGACAGCTCCGAAGCCCCCACCCCCCGTCAACGGCGCGGACAACGCACGGCACCGCGCCGCCACCTCCCGCCGAAAGCACCCGAGGCCGCGCCGCGCTCCGTAGCCCCACCCCGCCCGCGCGGTCCGCCGGGAGAAGCAACTCTCGCGCAGGCGCACAAAGAAACAGGCACACGGCGGACACCGCTGCGTTTATTCGTGGCCCGCCCCGGGCTTCACACAGAGGTGCCTTCGGCGGGCTGCTCGGGATGCCCCTCCTTCTTCTTGTCCTCCGGTTTCATCGCTGGAAACAGCAGCACCTCCTGCGAAAACGGACACCGAGGTCTGATCGCCGACGGCAGAGCGCGGCCGTGCACAAGTCTCGCGAGACCGCCGCTGCTCTGCCCCGCCCTGCGCCAGACACGGGCGGAGCGGGGCAGGGCGCTGCGCCTACGGCTACCGCTGAGCGCGCAGGAGGGGTACGAGGGCCGGCTGCGCTGAGGCGGAGTTCTAAGCCGTAAAGGCTGTAGGCCCTGCTATTTTGCATCGTTACAGAACCTCATTCCTATTTTCTGATGCAGCCAGCAGCAGGCACTGCCGCTTCTAATACTTACCTTGATATTACTGGAATCGGTAAGGAACATGGTGAAGCGATCAATTCCCATGCCCCAACCAGCTGTAGGGGGAAGTCCATACTCCAGTGCAGTGCAGAAGTTTTCATCGATAAACATGGCTTCATCATCACCCGCAGCTTTTGCCTATATGAGAAAATAAACAGTAAAGGGTGTTTGCACAGAGCTAGGATAGTACCAGTGCTATTAACTCCTACCAGAAAGGAGGAAGATGTTTGTAGCAGCCATGTCACTGATGGAACTAAGTCCCTCTACAGCCACACAAGTCAGTGACAAAGGAATCTCACACCAGTGAAGCTGTGCAGGTGCACTGTATACGTTTCCAAATCGACCTAAAGTTCAGTTCCCTTATGACCCAGAAGTTTCTTTTCCAGAGTCAGCCTCCTGACTGTAGCGAAAGCTGTATCTGGAGATACACGACAGGAGACCACAGTGCAATGAATTGCTTTCAAATGTTTCTCAAGCTCTTCATTGCTTCCGAGTCCCCCTTTAATGCTTGCAGAAACAGTTAAGGACCAGAGTCATTGGAATCACTGCTTTGTTTCATGAAACAAAATTAAGTGATTGTTTATTTTCCTTCAAGAGAAATATTAAAACCCACAACACTGGGATGTTAACTGCTGCTTCTTATGTAAACTTACTCTTAACAGCCTCCAAGCGCTAAAGGTGATAATAATAAACAAATTTTATGTGTAACTATTGAAACAACAAACATTTTGGCTCACATAGTTTCAAGATTCTGCAACAGTTTTAAAGCAAACTACTCTGAGTCTGAAATCCTAAAATATCAATGGACACTCTTCAACTCGATTTCTGCCTTAATACTATATTTTCAGGGAAATTCTCATTCCATACACACAATCAAAGGGCTACAAAGTCTGGTCGTGTTTATAAAGAGACAAGCACAGCAAACATGCACACAGCATTCTGAAATTTACTATTAACTTATTTAACATAAATTATATTTTCCTGGGCTTGACAATTTTTTAATCCTCTCAGGTATTGCAAAGCCATCAGAAAGAAAAGGAAGAACAGAACTCCTTCTGCAGACTGTACCATCTGACCTCAATCACATGCGCACACATGCATCCACGTGTATGCATATGTACCTATTAACAAAACCAGTACAGACATGTAGTTCTACACGTTCGTTGTCTTAATAGTTTCCAATATGCAGCTCTATTATGTGAGCCAATTTCAAAGAACTCGGTTCTGAAAATGAGATATGTCATTCCACTCAAACTCTTACTGGACATGGAAAATTATTTAAGAAGCTACAAGTATCGTGTTGTATGATTACACAAAGGCTTTGTTGCGGAAAAATAACTGAATTTCAAATTTCAGGAAGACAGATTAAACTGTCTATCTGCTTTTTTCAACCAGCATTGTAGGTACAAAAAAAAAAAAAAAAAAAAGGGGAAATAAAATCACAGAATCACAGAATGTCAGGGATTGGAAGGGACATCAAAAGATCATCTCGTCCAATCCCTCTGCTGGAGCAGGAACACCTAGACCAGGTTACACAGGAATGTGTCCAGGTGGGTTTTGAGGAGAAGGAGACCTCACAACCTCTCTGGCAGCCCATTCTAGTGTTCTGTTGCCCTTACTGAAGTTTTTTCTCATATTTATGTGGAACCTCCTATGTTCTAGCTTGCATCCTCTGCCCCGTGTTCTATCACTGAATTTCACTGAGAAGAGCCTGGCTCCAACCTCCTGACACTCACCCTTTACATATTCATAAGCATTAATGAGTTGACCCCTCAGTCTCCTTCAAGCTACAAAGATCCAGCTCCCTCAGCTTCTCCTTGTAAGGGAGACACTCCACTGCCTTAACCATCTTTGTGGCTCAGCGCTAGACTCTCTTAAGCAGTTCCCTGTCCTTGAACTGAGGGGCCCAGAACTAGGCACAACATTCTAGATGCAGTCTCATCAGGGCAGAGTAGAGCAGGAGGAAAACCTCTCTTGCTCTGCTAACCACAGCCTTTCTAATACACCCCAGGATGCCATTGGCCTTCTTGGCCACAAGGGCACAGTGCTGGCTCATGATCACCCTGCAGTCCACCAGGACCCCCAGACCCATTTTCCCTATGCTGCTCTCCAACACATCAGTCCAACCTATACTGGTACATAGGGTTGTTCTTGTCCAGATGCAAGACTCTACACATGTCCATGTTATATTTCAGTAATTTCTCCCTGACCAACTCTCCAGCCTAAGTCTCACTGACTGGCGTCACAGTCTCCTGGCATTCAGCCACTCCTCCCAGTTTTGTGTCATCAGCAAACTTGCTGACAGTGCACTCTATTCCCTCACTCATTCATTGATGAATAGTACTAATCCCAGTACTGATCCAGTACTGACCCTTCAGGGACTAGATACAGGCCTCCAACTAGACTCTGTCCCACTGACCACAACTCTTTGGCTTCCTTCCTTCAGCCAGTTCACAGTCCACCTCAGCATCTGATTGTTCAGACCACGGTTCCTCAGTTTAGCAGCACCAAATGCTTTACTAAAGATAAAGATATTCCAAAGCCTAGAAGTACTACTCGATAGCAGAGGTTAGACTGCTTTCTTGTAAAGGAACTCTGCTGTATGGTAAACAAGTTTTAACCACAGGCTTTCACTTAAGTGAGGAATGCTCACTCTGTGTAATCATAACCCTTTTCATCAGTAGGAACTAGTGACAAATTTCAAAATACTTTTATACATACCTAAATCATTGGTTCCCTATTAGGGAAACATCCTACCTTCGCCTGGTCTTCAAAAAGCTGCCGCTGCTGGAAAGGATCGTTCAGTTCTGTGTATGCATTACACACTTCCTTCTTCATCACAAAGAGCTCAAAGCGTTCTGTTAGTCCCCGTTGAACACGATGCCTATGTGAAAATGACAAATCAACCACATCTTACATAAAATGGATTTACAAGACTGAAAGGGCATGTACATTACTTCGGGTGCATTACCCATATTTGGCAGAAACAGCTGTCTAGACTAGTCAGCATGAACATACCTCTCCTCTGGATGCTGGGTTTCACAGCTCAGGAACCAAGATCTATATATAGGCTTGTGTCAGAATAATATTTAACTAACATGTAACATCAGTACCTCCAGTTTTTGTTTTTGTTGTTTGTTTTTAAATAAAGTAGGAGTGAAGGACTTAAAAGAATTACATTATGACTGCATATCATACCCTTACCATTTGGCTAGAGGACTCATGATCTGTGGATGATCACAGATGAAAGTTGGGTTGATACAAGTGACTTCGAGAAATTCACCAACTAACTAGGAAAATAAAAGCAAAATACATGTAAAGTACAGTATCACTTCCCAGCACTACCTTCCCCAAACATCCTATTTCCTTTTCTTCAGTATAGAAGCGAAAAACTTCAGTAATTCATGTAAAACCATGAAATGGTTTGAATCCATTTAGCAAACCATAAAAACAAAAAGCTTTAATAATCACAGTAATGTCTTCTCTAACAGAAAACGTGTCCTAATTGGATAAGAAAAACAAAATTGCAAAACCTGCTAAAAAAAAAAAAAAATAGTACCATAATTTAATTTGGATATCATAGCACAGGACAATGAGAAAAGCAGCAGAAAAAGCAGCAACTAATGCCACTGATCAAAAAAAAAAAAAACAACAAAACAAAACAAAACAAAAAACACCAACCAAAAAAAAACGATATTGAAATCTACCATTCAGTAAGGTACATACAAATATATGGTTCTCTTGAACAAAACCAACGAAATTATCATAAAGCAGATCTGGCTTGGGCCTAAAAGATCCATTTTGCACACTAACATTTTCTAGAGCTCATACTAAGCATGCATCAGTCAACAACATTTTATTGAACACGACAGGATTTCAACACAGGGAGGTTTCTCATTGTCATGGAAAAATAGCTTGAGTGCATGTCAGTGTTTTCTCACATGCAGCTAAACTTGCTCTGAAGAGACTTCTATTAAGTCAGAATCATTTCAATTGGAAAGGACTTATAGAAATCATTTGTCCAACTTTCCTGCAAGTTAGATCAAGTTGCTCAGAGCCTGGTCCAGGTACTTCTACAGACAGATCCTCAAAGATGACAGCAATACAAAAGCAACAACAACAAAAACCAACGAACCAACACAAACAAACCACCTTTACTTACTTTGTCAAGAAGCCTAGCTGTTGTCCTAGGAGGTGGACACTCCACACTTCTCACTGTACAAAGGTCATCAAAGAACCTTCGAGTTTCTGCAATTGTAGACAAAAACTGTAAGAGCCACCCCAGTAACCACATCTTTTCTTTCTGCAAGCTTCAACATGTCTTAGAGTGATTCTCAGGATCTTAATAGTGGAAACATTAATAGCAGAAATCATAACAGAAAACATTAGCTTAAATGTCAGTTTCAAAAACCATGAAAGTGGTATCTGCTTCTCATCAGTTTACATTAAAAAAGTTATTTTGCATTTCAGAAACCTGAACAAGTTATACAATCCAACATTATTACTGCCAGATATTAGAAAAATTACTGAAAAGTGCACTAATGTATTCCCTTAATTCTGAATTCCAAGAATTAAGTAATAGATACACACATTTTCTAGAAATACAAAAATAATCTTATTCCTAACCTATCATCACAGACATGGAGACTCAACTGCACAAAAGACAGAATAAGTAAGAAGTAAAAAGCTGTGCCTCTTCAACAGATCAAAACCTCTTCAGATCATGCCTCCTGAGTATATGGTGTTACATATACTCCACGAAGAAAGAGGCAAGACAGTCAGATCTTGCCTTCATGGCAAGAAGGCTTCACTTCTTTCTGTACTTTTTTGTAAAAGACAAGGCTGGAGAAAGGCAATTCCACATACTGATGCCACCACGAGAAAGTAGGTGGTGGAGTGCAGGCTAAGGGCTTCAGATCTTTACTCCCTTTTTCCTAAGAAAGAATTAAGACATCCATAATCGACATCTAACCTTCAGTTTCAAAAGACTCAGTTGATGGAAATTTCACTCCTAAAGTCTTTTCCAGTTCATCCACCATACTAATGCGCCGGAAGGGAGGCGTAAAATCTATCTCATAGGCCTGTCCATCTTGACCATCTGGATGGTAAGTGATCTTGTAACTTCCAGTAATGTGCTTCACCATCCCTAGAAGAGGAAGCCAAAGTTAAGAAGAGCGCATGGAACATAATATGCAATTGTCTTTGGAGATTCTTACTCTTTTTTAATTAGTAATGCATATGTAACCTGAAAGCAACTTCTCTGTGATTTCCATCAAATCATGGTAGTCTGCATAAGCCATGTAGAATTCACAGGTTGTGAACTCAGGGTTGTGAGTCAAATCAATTCCTTCATTCCGGAACTGACGTCCAATTTCATACACTCTGTCCAGGCCTCCAACCACCAACATCTGAACAGAAGGAAATGCAAATAAATACTAACATTGTCAAAAGAACAGTGCTCATAACCACTGCACCATCTGACAAATCTGATTCAAGTTTCATTCTGTTAATGCCATTCCAAAGAGTCCACTGTTGCGCAGAAATAATCCTCTCTTCAGTTACACTTTTTCTTTTTTTTTTCCCCAGAATGAGAAGTGCCCTTGCTGCTAAGAAGGCTAACATACTATTGTCTGCATTAGGCAAAGTATTGCTAGCAGGTCAAAGGAGGTCATTCTTCTCCTCCAATAAGTGCTGGCGGGGTAACATCATAGGGGGGTACTATGATCAGTTCTGGACTCCTCAGGAAAAGAGAGACATGGTCACACTGGAGACAGATCAGTGCCACAAAGATGAATGACTGAATAGAACGCTTTTCCAATGAGAAAAAGATGAGAGATCTGGGACTGTATAGACTAGAGAAGAGAATGCTCCAGGGGAAATCTTATCAATGTACATAAATATCTGAAGCAATAGCTTGAAGATTGAGCCAAGCTCATTTCAATGATAGTCACAGGAAGAGGCAGTGGGCACAAAAACACAGCAGACTTAATTTGAACATCAGAAACTATTCTGTACTGCACGGTTGACTAAAGAGTGACAAAGGTTACTGTCAGAGGTTGTGGAGTCTCCCTCTGTGGAAATATTCAGAAGCAATTTGGATACAGTTCTGGGTAACCTGCAGTAAGGGTCCCTCCTTGAATACAGCATTTGGAACAGATAGGCTTAACCACAAAAGGCTTGTATTTTACCTTATGGTAAAGCTCTGGAGCGATTCTCATATACAACTTCATATCCAGCTCATTGTGGTACGTGATAAAAGGTTTTGCCATAGCTCCACCTGGAATTATATTCATCATAGGAGTTTCAATCTGTAAAATAACAACAAAATAAAGAAAATTAACGTTGGCATAAATGTTTCCAGGCTTCTCCCGCAATAAATGCCCTGCTTTCACCCTTAGGGCGTTTTTATTTCTATAGTAGAACTCTATAATACAAGCAAACCAACCAACCACAATTAATTTTAACGAAAATTTTCTGCATTTCATTTATTCTTTAACATATTAGTATATGAAAACAATTCTGAAGGCCACTTCTCCCACGCAGCAAATAAAGACAAGTCACTTAAGCTATTTTGAATTATAGAACATAATAATCATACATCATATAGAAGGGACCCAGGAGAACTACGGAGTCCAATCGCTAACGCCACACATGGCAATCTAAGAGTTAAACCATATATCTAAGAGCGTAGTTCAAATGTTTCTCGAACACAGGCAAACTTGGGGACATGACTGCTTTCCTGGGGTGCCTGTTCCAGTGCCTGACCTACGGTGTAGCAAATAATTTTTTCCTAACAGTCAATCTGAACCTCCCTCAACACAGCTTTAAGCTCACCCTGCAAGGCTTCCTCTACTCTCAAGGGAAATGAAGGAGTACTTAACTCTTGTGTCCAGATCGTTGATAAAAGTATTGAAGATGACTGGCCCTAAAGCTGAGCCCTTGGACATACCACTAGTGACGGGCTGCCAACCTGGTGCTAACCCATTTACTACACCTCTTTGAGCCCAACCCTTCAGAAAACTATTCACTCATCACCTTGTGAGTGACTTTGTCTAGAAGGATACATTTTGTCTGGAAGGATACAGAGAGAGACAGTACCAGAATTTTTATTGCGTCCATTGCTTTCACTTTGTCTATCAGGCAATGTCATGAAAGGATATTAAATGAGTAAAGTACAGCCTTCCATTCATAAACCCATGCTCATTTTGACTGATGACTGCACTGTGTTTCAAATACTTTTCGGTAACTTGCAGAATAACCTTCACCGTAAGTTTATCAGGCACCAAAGGCAAGATTCTGAAAGGTCTGTAATTAGCAGGGCCTGTTTTCTTGCCCTTCTTGGAATTCAGAATAACATTTACTAACTTCCAATCAACTGGGACCTTTTCAGATTCCCAGAACCTTTGATAAAAAACTGAGAGATCTCACAACAACATTGGCCAACTCTTCAGTACCCTGGGTGAAACCCGCTGAGCCTTGGAGACTACAACTGCAAAAGCAAAGTCCACCCCAAATCAGTATCAACTGGGAGCTTAGCACTTCACCAGACATGGTCCTCCAACCCTGCATTCCAGGGGTTCCAGGGACAATCCCAGGTTTTTAGAGACAGGGATAAACAAACAAGACATTTAATATCTCTGCTTTATCAACCCAATTTGTGAGGTAACCAGCCTCAGCAAGTAACAGACCAGTATTTCCTTTAACACTTCTCTTGCTGTTAACACTTGAAAAAGCTGTCTTTGTTATTCAGCACAGTACTGGCCAGCATCAGATGACCTGTGGTCACAGAAATTTTCTCCCTGCAATAGTGAACTGCAGTCTTCCTGTGCAGTCTGACCATGCTTCCAAAGTCCATACTTTTTTTTCTGCCTAAGTTCCAAAGGAGCTCTCTTTTCTGCCTAGGCAGCATCCCAGACAGTACCAGAACCACAAATACAGTTCAACTTCAGAGGACTGAACTGACTGCAAAGTAACAAGCCCTGACAATAAATTGAAGAAAAATACAATACTCATGAGAGCGTGGCAGTATTTTTCTAAAAATCGAGCGTCTATTTGTCTATAACTTTAAAAAGAAAGAAAAACACAACAACAAAAAACCTCTCCAGATTCCATTACTGTAAATTAATAAAATACACTGTGCTGAGACAATTACTCTCACTTCAGAATAACTTG
Organism: Tetrao urogallus; assembly: GCF_951394365.1. Classification (NCBI taxonomy): domain Eukaryota; kingdom Metazoa; phylum Chordata; class Aves; order Galliformes; family Phasianidae; genus Tetrao; species Tetrao urogallus. Next base: position 81,587 of record NC_136825.1, read on the forward strand.
GTATGTGAACTTGAAAACAAAGTATCCCTGAAACTGAGAAGCTCCAGATATGTTTGGTACGCAGACAGAAATAACAAGGAAGTCTTACCTCAAGGAAACCCAATTCATCCAGAAAGCTTCTAATATACGTCACAATCTTCGCACGGGTTATAAATTTCTGCCTCACATAATCGTTAAGAATTAAATCCAAATATCTCTGTCGATATCTAGTTTCCTGAAAGAAATATCTTTAGAACAAGGTAGAGAAAACGGACTGCCAAAAAAAACAAAATGAAGGGTACCAATACAAGATGAATGGTTCTTTGCTCTCTAATATCATTTGCAAACATAAAAGATCATTCAATCAAAACTATCTGTCAAGTCACCTCCAAAAGTGGCAAGTATGACAGGTACCTTATCTTTGAGGCCAAAATGAAGATGAGGCAACATGTGCAGGCATGGGGATAAAAGAGTTACTTCATAAGGAATAATACTCAGTTCTCCTTTCTTTGTTTTCCCAGGACTCCCCACCACACCAATAATGTCCCCACGACGCAGTTTGTTGTTAATACGGAAATATTCTTCCTCAGACTTGTAAAGCCTGTAATTACAAAACTCGGTATAAGCAGTTTTGCTTAAAATTTAACATTCCAGTTGTCTTACACATCTCTTCCCAAGCTAAATTCTTAAAGAAGGTAAGAGGGAAGCCAATGACTGACAACATCCAAAACAAAACATTACTGCCCAAGCCAATCCCAGAACGCAGTTCAGTTTAGAATGCTAATACAAATACTTTTACTTACCTGGAATTCGCCATGACCTGCAACTTGACTCCTTCTCCACGAAGATCATAGAAAATCAGTTTTCCTCCAGAGGCACGCTTTGCATGGATACGACCTAAGCAGCAAAACAATGCAGGTCATTGGGAAACATGTCCCTAAAAGGATGCAGCTGTTGGAGCAGGACCAGAGAAGGGCCACAAAGATGATCAGCGGGCTGGAGCACCTCCTCTGCAAGGACAAGCTAAGAGAGCTGGGACTCTTCAGCCTAGAGAACAAAAGGCTCCAAGGAATGGCCTTCCAGTAACTGAAGGGGGCCTACAGGAAAGTTGGGAAGGGACTTTATATAAGGGCAGGTAGCGATCAGACAAGGAGAAACGGTTTTAAACTGGAAGAGAGTAGACTAGATAGTAAGAAGAAATTCTTGACTGTGAGGGTGGTGAGACACTGGAACAGGTTGCCCAGTGAGGCTGTGTATGCTCCATCCTGGACGAATTCAAGACCAGGCAGGATGGGGCTGTGAGCTACCTGGTCTAGAGTGAGGCGTCCCTGCTCATAGCAGGAAGCTGGAACCAGGTAATCTTCAAGGTCCCTTCCAACCCAAACCATCCCACAATTCATTGTATGATTCTATGACACAGGAGCAAAAGCCACAACATTACCACTTGTAGAAAAGATCATCAGCCCTGCACTGATCATTAAGCATGAAAGAGAGACAGTTAAAGCCTCAAAACTACTAAGACTGCATAAAAGTTCACACAAGCTTTGGGGATCCTGAAGCCCAAATCACTATCTGATCTTCTGCTTATAAGGAACGTTGCAGTCTGCTCAGTCTGAAAGGGCCTATGTTGAATAGCCCAAAACTGCCCAAGAGGAGCAGCAAGATCAGCAAAATTTGAAAAAAGACCATCCCACCTCTAAAATCAGCTAGAACTTGATTCTATAAAGCAACAGACCATCTTCCTATATCTTAGATATCTTACCTGCCACTCTCACTGTGATATCTGTCAGATGATCTCCCGGCTGCAAGTGACTGTACCTCCCTATGAAATCTGAGAGAGATAAGTCTACATGGAACTTGTGGGGGTAGGGATCTTCATTGGTGCCCTTCAGCTGCTGGACTGCGTGACTACGGATCTTATAATATTGCTGTCACAGGAAACAAACAAAATCAAGTGACTTTGTTAGAATTTCAAAATATTTCACAGATTATACATTAAAACACAACTGCTCTGATTTAGGAATATGTAGGTCACTCTCTATTTCAACTACTTATTTCACTGTGAATAAAAATCAAATGTAAATCAGTAACATTTATTTTCAGAACAGTATTAAGCATATGGCCACACTCACATTTGGATCCAAGCTTTCCTCATCAGCACCAATGCTGTTCTCTGAATCAGCAGCCAAAAAAGGTTTATTTGGATGCTTTTCACTTTGTTCTTTTTGTTTTGCCTCCTTTTCAGCAATTTTTCTCTCAGCCTTCAGGCGTCTCTTCAGTTCACTGTAAAATAAAGAGAAATTGGATGTAGTGCATACCCTGATACTTCTGTAGGAGAGCATGTGGCAAGACTGACAAAAACTGACTGCACAAGCAACCCTATCATCATCCCTCCTCTGCACAAAAAACAAAGCAACGCTTAAGCATGTTATACATATATACGCATAAGAGTTATCTTTTCTGACCTCTTGGTCTATCCTCTAAAAGATACAAATATTCAGAAAAGGCTAAAACCTAGTTGGATACTGTACGAACAAATCTGGAGAAAGTGCCTCTGCATGCTGACAGATGTCCGCAGGGCCCTCCCTTCCCACGAGCGGTTACGGAGCACGCCTGCCCCACGCAGCACTCACTGAAGGAACGCGCCCTTGCCCCGCAGGAAGCCAGGCGCCACCGAGACGCACGAAGCCGCCTTTACGGCCCGTCCCGCCCCACATCCCGTAGGCATCCGCAGTCCCAGCTCCACCATTCAGGACTTCACGAAGAAGGAGGCGGGGGCGGCCGGACCACCGAGCACCGACCTGCTTCGGCTATGAGGTACCCGGCACCAACGGAGCGCGGGCGCGGCCCTCCAGGCCCAGCCGAAGAGCCGCACAGCAGGGGGGCTCAGCATGGCACGCTCCGACGGATGGTCGAGCAGATTCGCACCCCAGTCAGCCAGGCGCACGGTACGGTACGCTTCACTTCGCCTCACCTGCCCTGCCTCGCCCTTTCACTCCTTCCCCAGCCCCGCCGGCCCGCCCACCCTCACTTTTTACTGAGGCGCGACTCGGAGTCCGCCAGATCGAGCTCCCGCTCCGCCGCGGCCGCCATCTTCCCGGCTCCTTGCCGTGCTTCCGGTATCGGTGCGCCTGCGTGGAGAGCGCGGAAATGGCGGTACCCCCGCGGAAAGTGTTCGTGTGGGAGGACGGCACCCCCATGCGCTTCTACATACGGCCCGGGATGGCCAAACTGCGCCTGGCGCCGCTGCTGCTGGCGGGGGGCGCGGGGCTGTGCCGCGTACAGGAGCCGGGCGCCGTGCACCTGGTGCAGCCTGGGGAGCCAGCGCCTGATGGAGCTGTCTCCACCGAGTACGTGATGGCGTGCGTGGAGAGCCAGCGGAGGCTGCCGCTGGACCGCTACTGGCACAGCGGCCCCGCGCCGCCAGCCGCCTCTCCGCGCGGCCGCCTCCCCTTCACCGAGGCAGAGGATGTGGCGCTGCTGCGGGCCGTGCGCGAGCGGAGCGGGGCGCGGGTGAGCGGCACGGTGCTCTGGAAGGAACTGGAGTGCGCTGGGCTGACGCGGCACAGCTGGCAGGCCATGCGCGACCGCTACCTGCGGCACCTGCGGCCGCTGCACCGGGGTGAGCTGCGGGCGGGGGCCGGGCCGGGGGGGCGGGCGAGGCGCCGCGTGCCGCTGCGGTTCGACGCTGTACGCGCCTCTTCCCGCAGAGCCCCGGCAGACGGAGGAGGCCGCGGCACCGATGGGCATTTTCGAGGCAGCGAATCGGGAGTTTGAGAGCTCCGAGGTAAGCCGGCGTGGAGCGGCTCTGCCGCGGTGCCGAGCGGGATGGTCGCAGAGGTCCTTCCTGGGTGCCGCGAAATGACGGTGAACCGATGCGCAGGACACTTGTGAATTATTTTGTCCTATGATGGCCCTTCCACTGTGGTGAAGCAGAAGGTTCATGTAAGCTGTGAAATGGAGTGTGTGTGGTGATCAGTGCCTCAGCGCAGCGTGTGGAAGAGGATGCGTGCGCTTAGTTTAATTCCCTACTCAGAGTTACTTGAGGAAAATAACCTGATGTGTTGTTGCATGTTAAAAGCTCTATTGGCAGCTTTCACTTGGGGCGTAAAACGTTTATGTATTTTTTTTTTATACTCAAGTTGTTCAAATACTGCTGTATATTTGATGTTTTTATGTGCTCTTGCAGAATCTTGTTAAGGTGTTGCTTCACTTCAGTCACTGAATTTTGCTGTGTCTCATAATTACCTCATACCTTGTTGAAAGTCATGGTAGAAGATAATGTTTGCAGTAAAGCAGGAATAAAAGAAGCTTGCCAAAAGCAACCTTGTCTAACTGATGTCTCTTCTTACTTGTAGTCAGGAAGTGACACCACAGACACTCCAGATGAACTTCCTATGCAAAATGGAGGAGGAATGTTTCCAGGTGACACAGCGTCTGGCCAGAAAACTGGACTGGGGAACTGTGCTGTCCCTGCTGCTCAAGAAGAAAATAAACGAACAAACGTTTGTCCTGATTCCAGCAAGGCTGAAGAAGCAGCACAAATTATTCAGCACTTCATGGAGGAGTTCCACATGGACCTGCTCTCTGTTACACAGGCCTTTCTGAAAAACAGTGGTGAAGTGGAGGCTACTTCATACTATTTGCATGCAGGGCAGCGCCTGGATGGATACCCTGTGTGGAGCAGAGAGGACGACTTAGAATTGCAGAAGGATGATGAAGATGTCAGAAGTAAATTGATAGCAAAATTTGGAGCTGAAAATGTAGCAAGGCGAGTAGCATTTAGGAAAAGTTAAAATAACAAAGCAGAGTAAAATGACTGATCTAGGATCTGTGGCAATAATTTGCTTGGTTTTTTTTAAGTCACTTCAGAATAGTACTTTAGAATTTTCCATCACACTTGCATTTCTAAAAGTTTCAGAAATGCTTTAAAATAAAGCTTATAAAAGGTTGTTGTACTGTGTTCAGAATATTCTGAAGTGAAAATGGTAGAGAGGTCCTACCCACTATCAAGTTTTCTCACTGCAAATTTGATTTAAAACTGTATATCTACTATATTTTTTGTGACAGTCTGACCTGTACTTTGCTGTATGCAAAGGATTTTGAATGGGGTTGGCTAAATGTTATTCAGTTCTCTAACGAAAGCTTTATTAGTACGCCGTCTGTTACATGTGTCATTTAAGAGTGCTGCAGGCAGCCATGTAAACCCGCTCTGCTGGCTGTTTTCATTATTTTGTTGTTGTTAATAGACATTGATTAGTAGCTGATGCGTGGCAAAGATACCACTGAAAGTTTAGCGGTCCAAAACGAGGGTCAAAAGCATTCATGCAAGAAGACTTATTTGAGGCACTTGGTCTAATGAATCTATGCTGAGATTGGGAATGGCCAAAAAATGTTCTCTGGGCTGTAGTAATCAGTATCATATTACAGTGATTATTTTTTTTTTAAGCCAGCAGGCAGTCACTGGTATTTTTATTACCACTTCAATATGTGTTCTCTAGTGCTAATACTTCAGGATTTGCTTAATAACATTAAATGCGTCATCTGGCATGTTATGATTTCAAAAACAATGATTAGCTCTTCCCTGGCTACAGGTTGAAGAGTCCCAAACTCCTCGATCTAGGTGAAGTAACCTAACATCCATCTCAGACTTGAAGTAAAAAATGTGCTCAAAGTATCAGCTGTGTTGTGTTGGAAGGAGTGAGAAAATAATTTCTAATATATGGTGACAATCTAAAAAATTCTGAAATTGTGCTCTGGACTCTGTTGAAATGTTATTTGAACAATCACTCAAAGCAACAGCTTGTCACTAGTTGTGTATAACTCCTGTAAGTCTGGAATTCAGTCATCCTTTTGGTGAAGTAAAATAAAAGCAGAGGTTGATATTTTTGTACTATTACTGTTATATATTTGTAGCAGTTATATTCACTGTTTGTGCTTATTGCACTGTAGTACACTTTGTAAGATTAAGTTGAATTTGGAAATTGCCAAGTCTAAGCTGAATTCCACATTATCTTGAAAGTCAGTGGTAACTTGGTGCACTGTGACTTCTGCTTCAGAAAATGGATGTCTTGAAACACCAACTGACTGCCTTGTAGGATTGACAAATGTTAACAAAATAAATGCCAGAACTTTAACACTGTAGTGTTTCATTGGACAAGTCATTTCTACTGAACAGTGAGAGTGATATGGCACATTCCTGTTGCTCTGACTAGTTCCTTGGGGTTTATATGGAAGACCAGATGGGATTTTAAGAAGAGACTGGAAGGTACCGTAGCAAATGATAAGTACTGTTTGCTAGATCTTCCACAGCTGGATTCAAAATCCAAGGACTGCTTCTGGCCAGGTTCAATAGCACGGGACTCTTAACCAGAAGCACCTGTTCCAGCTTGTATGGTATATTTCAGCAGTGCCATTACCTCACAGTTCAATGAAATAATCTTGTGGAATCAAAGCTGCTCTAGAACTCAAGATGTATAACACCTTACGTTGCTGCAGCACAAAAAAAAGATGGGGCATAAGGCTTGCTGTATCTTATTACTAGTTTTATCTATCTTGGTTGACATTTCCTGTGAGAATAAGCTCGTCTTTTTCAGGGCAATTAATCATGCCTGCACTGCCAACTTCCAAGACTGCATAAGGTGCTTTTATCTTTGTAAAACTATGTCAAGACATTGTCTAACACTGCTAACATTTTAATAGATGCTTAGTGAATTCTTCAGGTATAGGAACTGAATAAGACGACAAAACTGAATAAGACGAGAAAAAAGCAGAGCTAATGGAAGAAGGATACCTTCTATCTGTTTTGAACTCCTGAAAGGCACTGCTTGTCCACAGCTGCGCTCTTGCTTGTGTGAGCATGTGGCAGTAGCTCTGGTCTCTTTGTTTCACTTTTCCATTAATGGAACTTCGAGCTGTTTCTGTTGTAGGTCAGGTTCACAGCATTTTGTCTCCGCCTTCTTCCATGACAGAAACCCTTTCTCCACTTGGTTTTACTAAGGATACAGCTATGATTCCTCAGCTGTGAGACAGCTTATTTTTCTAAGGTGGTATTAAGGCCCTGAGCTGTTTGTATCAGGAACTCTGCCTAGCCCAAAGAAATACACACCTATCTTCCTTGTTTAACTGGAATAGCTACATTTATAAAGCTAGGAGAGTGAGTAATGTAGCAAAGCAAGTGCCAGAACCTTGAGGTTAAGAATTCTAGGCAGACCATTATCTGGAGTTTGGATATTTCCCACTTACTTCCTTTCATCATTATCAATGAATTCCAGTCTTTCATAACTACAGTGAATGAATTCTGGCCATTGTTAACTAAAATTACCAATGAAAAACAGATTGTATATGCTAGGTTGAAGAGCAACATGAAGGAGTTTATTTTTAAGTGCCCCTCTGATTATTGAATTTTTTCTATCTTAACACTTCATTGCTATAAAAAGAGTTTACTCATCTAAAAACTTGCACAATATGAACTTCACATTTGTTTTTAAACAAACTGTGCAGATCTTTAGTTATGCATCTGCCAACAGATATAGCCACAGTTTTATCTGTCATGCTCACTGTCTTGAAATGTATTTTTTCCTCCCCCAAAGTTGTTTTTAGTCACCTTTGCTACCACTAATCCAACTGACCACCCTGTATAGTTTTGGTGCTTCAAAAAAAAAAAAAAAAAAAAAAAAAAAAATTATTGTCAATAGTTGCAGTGGGAAGCGTAGCAGACGCGTAACAATGAGGCACTGAAATCCATGGGTTTTTTTTGTTTTTCCTGAGTTTGCTGAGGAAATGGAAGTAAAAACAATTTTCTTAACAACAATTTAAGAAAATACATTAAATGTCATTTTACGTCATTTGGTTACCGGAGACTGGAAACACTGAAGTTTTTTTTTTTCATCCAACTAAATATTTAATACAAAGAGTCGAGTCCATTGAAAACAAATATGCATAATAAAACTTGTGCTACTCCAGCTAACATTGATGAATGTATAAATGTAATAGTAATGTAGTAATGTACTGAAAAGAGTCTATGTCTGTGAAGAAACAGGTTTCTTGCACTTCAGCTGAAAAGCTCCTCACTATGACTGCAGTAAAAACTGGCTTCTGAGACTATGCTTTTAGCTGAATGTGTGATATAACCCGTAAGCTAAAGAGATCTTTAGAAGTGCAGCAACTGTGCTCTTCTCTAGTGCTGTATGAATCATACTTCTCTATGCCAGCCTGCCTGCACCAACTTTGTATAAGTGTCATGTAAAGGAAGGTTTTCACATTCACTAAGAGAATCCCTGGCAGTATCACTCCAATTTTGATAACATACACTATTCCATCCTTTTGAAGAATTAAAACTTTAGTTCTAGGACCACAGATGTCTTCAGTACTGTGGTAATAGTTAATCTGTAAAAGTCAATTTTTTACGGTGTGGATGACAGAGCACTGGCACAGGCTTCTCTCCCTGAAGACCCTAAAAGCTGCCTGGACCTGGTCCTGGGCAACCTGCTCTAGATGTCTCTGCTTGAGCAGGATATTTGGAGCAGACGGCCTCCAGAGATTCCTTCCAACAGTAGCCATTCTGTGACTGAAGCCTAAATGTTGGGCAGAACATCAGATGTCTCCTCCATGAATCTAGCTTTAAAAGCTTCTTAAAAAGAATACTAGATTGAGATCTAGATCTTCACAATAGAGTCAATATTATTCCAACTTGATGAAATGGAAATTCAGACTTTGGGAAGATACAAAAATATCACATTAAGTTTTTCCAGCCATTACGAATAAGATCTTAAATTTGATCAACAAAATTTATACTTAGAGAAACCCTGTTTTAGTCATCTCCCGAAATAAACCATGTCCCAGCTGCTTTAAGTTGTTTTCAGTCATGGTGACTGGGGCTGATTGCTTCATCTAGAAGGGAAGAATGATTGGAAGTAAGATTTGGATAGCTACTGCGCTGAAGCAACAATCACCAGCTATAGGACAAACCCAGCATGCATGGCATACTGACCTTGTAATGCATCTGAATATTTCAGTGTGCTAGGCCCTGTCTAGTGGTAAGAGACATGTGGATTCAATGTCAAAGAGCTTCAAAAACAGTGACATTTATCTTGTCCCGCACCTGGAAGTCAGGAAAGCCTTGCTAGCCAGTTAATAAGCTAATAAGTTCATAAGTGGGGTCTGCCCCACACTGCTCGCTTACGAGGTATGAATATACACAGAAGTACATGAAGAAGCAGAATTTCATGGACAAGAAGAATACTGCAACACTAGCTTGTTAAATCTAAATCATTAGAAATATTTATACTGAGTTACATCAGAAATTGGAAAACACGATCCTCCCTCCAGCTCATATCATCTTTCCTCACTGCTGACAAATTGTACTCCTACCAGATCCCTTTCTGGGCCACTAACTTCCATTTGTCACCTCCTGCTCCGCAGTTGTACCTGCAATTTCCTTCCTAACTGCTGCAGGATGGTCTCTTACCTCAAAGGCGTGCAGGATCTGAGACACTGATGCTCGCCTCACTGAAGGTGCCTGCAGAGATGCTTCTGGGATGGGAAGCCATCCACTTCTTTGAGCTTCTACGCTTGGCGGTCCTAGAGCAGACCGTTAACTTCAGATGACTCAGTTCATTCCAAAGTCTAGTCTATATTCCAGCTACTTTGTTTTGATAGTCAACATAACTGCTCAGCATCTGTGGCAGTACTTTCTCTGCTTTCCTTACCAGAATCAGCACATAATAAAACCTTAATTGATTATCTGTGACAACATCAATAATAACAAAATTCAGCTGTAAATTTGACAGAAGAGTCTTTTTCTTGTTATTCGAGATAAGTATCAGTAAGGGTGACTCCTGTCACCCATCAAACACAATACATAGAACCTGGACACTGCTTCTTGCATACACACTTTCAAACATGAATGCAGTCACTAGAGAAGTGCAAAAACAGCTGTGTTCCTAGCAGTGCTGCAAATCAGTACAGGCCTTGGGAAAGTGTTGTAAAAAGAGCAGAGAAGCATTAAATTTGTCCCCACTTATCTTGCATGTGTTAACAGTGTGCCATTTTGAAGATCATGGGAGTTCACAGTTCTCTGTACTCCCAAGATAGAGATGCTTGTAACCTGTCTGTGATTGTTTATTCCTGGTTAACAGTATACATTACAGTAGTAAATTTGCCTAATTAATAAATTTAAATGAGCTGTTGCTTGCCAGTTGGTTTAAGGAAGTGGAGTCACATTGAGACAGTATATCAATGAATTTTTAGACATGGATTTCCCTTCTTCAGACTTAAAAAAAAAAAAATTAACTAAGCTGAGAATCAATGTTAAAGGGACACTGCAACTTGCGTTTGAAATGGGATCCTCAGAAGGGGCTCTGTGGACATTTCGTTCCACGTGTCTGATAGCAAGATTTCCTCATTTTCTTACAAAGTGCTGTTATAAACAGATAAAAATTCTGTTATTCAGGTTTAATCTGGATATTCCCATTGAAGATGGAAGAATGACATTTCTGATTGATATAGGAGATAGTGGACAATAGCAAACTCTATGAAATTTTACGGTGATCTTTTTAGGGTACACTTGGATCTGAGAGACAAGATGGCACAGTAGCAGAGGCAAGCAAACCATGTGCTCAGAGCAGAACAGAGGGTTATGAGTTTTGGTCAACATACACACACTCATACACATACCGGCATCCATTTTTAGATAATCCCGACAACTGGGAAGCAGAGTCTCCCTCAACAGGCATACTGTTACTCACCAATCCTTGAAAGATGACAAACCACTGAAAAGGAGAGAGAAGGACCATGCCAGCAGGGCATCCCCTCCAAAGGGCACTTTTCCTCTCTCCCACCACAGCTGCTTTCCTTTGATTCTGCTTCGATTCTCCTCAGCGTCTGCAGGGTTTGTTCCACTGCACCCTGTACCCACAAAGCCAGTGTGTGACAGAACCCAAGAGGAACACCTTGCAAAACAAGTCTTTGAAAAACAAGACCAGCTACCAAGGTCAGCTCTCTCAACAAAACAAGGCATTTGCAGCCACAGACACAAATATCGGTTCCCTTAAAACTGTCAGGATACTTGTTCCATCCTAGGATCATTCTTTATTCGGGGGCCTTCAGGTCCCTTGCACGTGCTCTAAGACAGGAAATGCTTTCACCAAATAAATAATACAATATAATAATTTATTGTTCTCAACTTTTTTTAATATACTGCCACAAACCTATCTTTCAGTTTCACTATGCGTATCAATAGAAATTGTGTTCCTACCCTTTTATAGTCTTAGCACTAGCATGAATTCTTCTCATTCTCACATGAACTGTGAGAACTCCCAGGTCAAGAACTCCTTCTGGTTTGGAAAGCTAGAAGATATAATTCCTTCAGCTGAAAAAATCAGTGGGTTCACCCCATTTCAGAAATAGATCCCTATGTGCAGACCTAGGAGTTTTCATTTACAACTATAGCTGGTTTATTCCATTTTTCCCACTATATGGCAAATGAATGAAGACATTCTGCCAACATTGCCATGAATGTTAAAGGCTCAGGCACAGGAATGGAGCTGGGGAGGGGGGGGAGGAGGGAGAGCTTTCCAGAAAACACCATATGCTTATCGTTGTCTCTCTTCCAGCTTTATATGTTCCCAAGTGGCAGATGACAAAGAATGTTCTCTTCCTTTGGCTTCCATTTATATTTCCTCTCCCATTACAGTGCAGTTGTTCCACATAGTTTCTCCAGTATTTAGCTGTGGCTTGTGGAGGGGTTTGAGCTCTGACACCCAATTCCATTCCTCTGGCAGCCTGTTTGCTTCCATCTACACATAATTCCTCTTTCCCATACACCCCAAACTTAATTTGGATAACAGATTTGCATTACTCCAGCCTGTATTGTAGCTTTGGAGAGTTACCCTGTGCTGTTGCTGGTAAAACTGTGGTAAGTGCTGTCAGCACTCCTGTAGTACCTGACCTCACCCACCCACCCACTGATATACCTCTACCCTCTTCAGTATAAGTTCACCACCATGCAGCATTCAGAGAGGAGGTACAGAGAGCAGCTTTTCTGCCTTCAGTATTTGTTCTGTCCAAACAAAAGATCCAGTGACATGTCTTTCTGTTCTTCTTCAGACTGAACTAGCCGGTACCCCAGTAAGTCCATTGCATCCTTGCACACACTTTGAACTTTTTCTATTTTTTCAAAGGGAAACGTGTTTCTCCAGGCCTCAGATGTGCTCAGTGCATCTCTGGATCCAGTATCAAATGCTTGTTCTCCTTTTCCCTTCCCATGGGTAATATTGTGCACCCACTTCTGAAGTTCTGGTGTGAAATGGAGTCCTGCAAACCTATACATTTGAGCAGCCTTTCTTAGTGGATCTCTGACAATGTCTTCGTAACGAACTAGCAGGTAACGATCCTTCAGAAAGCTGGGAACAGCCTGGCTGCCTGCCTTGTAAATCTCAACATGGCTTTTGCAGATTTCTTGCATTGTGTTGTAAGGTCCCAGTTCTCCCTTTGCCTTCTGGGACCCCACAACAATGTCACTGTCACGTTGCAGCTCTGCCACTGTATTCTCTCGGGACCTGAACACAGCCCGAGGATCACGGACCAAGTGAATTATTTTGAGGTTCAAGGATGGATCGGTGAGAAGCGGGTAGAGGACCTTCAGGTCAAAGAAGCGAACCTCCTTGATGACAACATGGCTGTAGGTTTTACAAGCTTCTTCCACCTTGCTGAATGAGTATCTACCACAGAGAGCTCTGCAGTTTCCTGCAGAAATTATGTTGCTGCGACTGAAGAAGTCACAGGCAGGAGGGGAGCACAAGGCTCGGCTTTTCTCCCACTGAAATAAGTCAGACATTTTCTTCTCGCTAGACATGTAGGCATCAAAAACAGACATATCACAGAGAAAGACTGACCTGACCAGGTCCCGCACCGCCATGTGCAAGACTTTGGCATTGTTCTGGTACATTGTAACCCATACATGCCATGCAGGCTCCATCAGGTAGAAGACACTGGGGTGCTGGCTGAAAAGCTGGCCAGTGAAGGATGATCCTGACCGCCAGGAGGAGAGAATGAGAATGTGGACTGCAGAAGATTTTAATTCCAGGGAGGCACTGTTGCTGCAGGTTAGGAAGTGGAAGCGGATCAGAAGAACAAACAGAACTGCCAGAATCAGAAGCATCTGTATCCTAGGTTTCATCATGGTTGAAAGGAACCTGCAGAGACAGAGAAAGGAAATTCAGCATCATAGTCATGATGAAGACAACTGCAGTGAATTAGGCTCCTCTCAGTCCCACTGCAGGCTCAGCGTTCTGGAAAGCTGCCACAGTACTACGATACTGTGAAAAACTACAGCACATGTCATCCTTCTACAGCCAGATGGAGAGAGACAGGCCTCCAGGTCTGTGGGGCAAGCTGGAGGCCAGCCCAAACAAAGCAGTGCTGGAGTCCAGCTTCTCACAAAAGTGTACATCACTTTTGTGCAGGCCACAGTTGCGCTGAACTCAGACAGTCATGCCCATGCAGATTAGCTTCCTCTTGCTAAAGCAGCAGAGGTCTGAGGCATGACCTAGCTGTCTGGAGTGCAGACACGGCTTATCGTGCTCTCTTCTAGGTTCATTACACTACTTAAATATTCCCAGTTAAAATTTCTCTAACCTGCAACCTCCTCCTTATGCCTTGCCTCAATTTCCCTCTGTATGGAAGACTTCAGTATAATTTGCATGGAGGCAGGGAGCTGCATCCTCCCATGACTTCAGTTACTGTAGCACTGTGCACATTTCCAAGTGTAGTCACTGCTGCTAACCAACTAGGAACCAAACTTACCTCTCTGTCCAGCATGTATGCATACTTTTTCTTGTCTATCATCTCATGTCCATTCTGTGCACATTTATTGAGGTCAGGCTTCATAGGGCAGCAGTTACCACTTCTCAGAGCCAGGACAGAAATCAGGATTACATGTTATGCTGTGCACTGCCACTATGCACTACCACAAGTTTTTTTTTTAACATCTTGCAAGGATGAGGCTGTACAGCTAGAAAGGGACCACATTCTTATCAACTCATGGACAAGAAGCCCATTACCTGGTGTAGGGAACCTGCTTTGACAGGGGGGTTGGACTCGATGACGCCTGGAGGTCCCTTCCAACCCCTACAGTTCATTGATTCTGCGATTCATTTTTTTTGATCATATAAATCACAGACATATAGAATGGTTTGGGACACCTCCCTCTAGACCAGGTAGCGCACAGCCCCATCCAGATGGGCCTTGAATGCTTCCAAGGTGGAGGATTTGCAACCTCTCTAGGTGACCTATTCCTGTGTCTCACCACCCTCGCAGTCAAGAGTTTCTTCCCAATGCCTAGCCTAAACCTACCCTCTTCCAGTTTAAAACAATTACCCCTTGTTCCGGTCACTACCTGCCCTGATTAAAAGTCCCTCCCCAGCCTTTCTGTAGGCTCCTTTGGGTCCTTGAAGGCCACTATAAGGTCTCCTCAGAGCTTGCTGATTTCCAGGCCAAAAAGCCCCAGCTCTCTCAGCCTGTCCTCATAGAGGAGGTGCTCCAGCCCCCTGATCATCTTCACGGCCCTCCTCTGGACCTGCTCCAACAGCTCCATGTCCTTCTTGTGCTGGGGGCTCCAGAACTGGACGCAGTGCTCCAGGTGGGGTCTCATAAGAACTGAGCAGAGGGGTGGAATCACCTCCCTCAACCTGCTGGTCACACTTCTCTTGATGCAACCCAGGATATGGTTGGCCTTCTGGGCTGCAGGCACACACTGCCAGCTCACGTTGAGTCTCTCATCAAACAACACTCTCAAATCCTTCTCCTCAGAGCTGCCCTCCAGCCATTCTCCGCCCAACCTGTATCTGTGCTTGAAAGTGCCCCAACTCAGATGCAGGACCTTGCACTTGGCCTTGTTGGACTCCACGAGGTCGGCGTGGGCCCACCTCTCAAGCCCATCCAGGTCCCTCTGGATGGCATTCCTCTATGTAGGTCTGTAAAGTTCAGTTCTAACAAGAAACATATTTGCATAGTTGTTCAGACCAAGCCTAGTAATAGCTGCAAACAAAGACCATTGTAAAAATAAATCACCTATCAGCTTCCTCCTAACAAATGAATACAACATTGTTTACATAAAGCCTTGGCTTCCAAATGAACTTCGATGATATCATTTCCATCTGGCACCAGTAATATCTTTCTTCTAATTCCCAAAAGGTTTCCTGGACTATAGTTACATACACAATTAGAAGAAAAAAAAGAAACCAGACAACTCTGTTGAACAAGCACGAACCTTGACGATTAGATACCCAGGCAGATATAAAAGCACAGAAACCACTATTTCTTTGAAAAACTACATGTGAATAGTCTGAATACGTGTAAAAGAGAAAGGAATCAGTTTTGTTGGAAAGAGGGAATGTGCTTTTACTTTCATCAAAACTAGAGTATGACAACTGAATGTTGCATACATTTCCCCCAACACAAGAAGGACATGGAGCTGTTGGAGCAGGTCCAGAGGAGGGTGAACTAGGTGATCTTAAAGGTCCCTTCCAACCCAAATTATTCCATAATTCTATGATTCACAGTGTACATGGATCATCATTGTGGCTGCTATTGGTGTTTACCTGAAAAACAACCTCAGGCTGCAACCTCAATGGGGAATTTCTTCTCCCATACGAGAAGCAGTGATTAATTTTACCCTGACCAGTCTGCTCCAGAAGGTGAGGAGAAGACCTAAAATAAGTTGTGTGCAGCCGCTGACACAGAATAGAGGAGTAGCAAAGAGAGTTAGAAGTCTAGCAGACATTTCTAGATCTGAAATAAACACTAATCACACACACCTATTTTTCACCACTAGACCTCTTGCTCATGGAATGATTTTAAACTAAAATCTTAAGCTTAACCACATTATTTTCCTGACAGCAAACATACGGCACCACGAGCAGAGTGATTTAATCCATTTCACCTCATAGAAGTGAAATATGACACCCTCACAAAACTGCAGTGTGGAAAGACAAGAATCACTGAGACAATCTCAATTGTAGAGCAAAAAAGGCACACTACTACTGTCAGCTTGCACAGAGATAAGCCAGGATTTGACATAGTAGTGAGAGAGCTGCAAGGCTGGCCCGTGAGTGGCTGCCCCATGCTAGATAAGCAGCAGTTCCAACCTGCTCCAAAAGGGACCTGCTGCCTGCCAGAGCTGAGCCAATGATCAAGATGGTTGCACCTCTGTGAGAGCAGGTTTCAGAAAGGGAAAAAACACTGCATGCAACATGGTGGAGTT
Source organism: Tetrao urogallus (assembly GCF_951394365.1). Taxonomy (NCBI): domain Eukaryota; kingdom Metazoa; phylum Chordata; class Aves; order Galliformes; family Phasianidae; genus Tetrao; species Tetrao urogallus. The sequence goes on from NC_136825.1 coordinate 97,830, forward strand.
TTGCTAACCCTAAGCATGAAATCACCACAGCTTTTATGGAAACACACAGAGACATAGGGAGAGCCAGTTCTGACAAAGAAAGAGCATTACAGAAGGCAGCAAGCAGTCCCAAGCACAGGTATGCATTATAACTGTGGCTGGCACATCTTCAGAATACAGGACTCTGGAATCTATGCATCTGGGAGAAGTGATCATACAGCTCAAACACTTTGCATCATGTGGACTGTGGCTTGGTATTCTACTAAATAAATACCGGGAAAATCTCCAGACCGGCACTGTTACAGTAGCACTGGTGTAGCAATGAGTATCTTGTGCCAGGAAAGCCCCAGAGATGGGTCTTCCATGGCAATGATGGTTACTCATAGTTTTACTACATCCTTCTTCAATTTGACTTCGTTAGCATTTGCAGAATTAGAATTAGCATCTGCCCATTCGGAGCAGACAATGGCATGGCTGGCACTAGTGGGAGATACTGAGAAGACAGTCTAGAGAAGCAGGAAATACCCTCTAAGACAACCAACAACTTCTGTCTACATGAGGAATCATACAGCACTTCATTTGCATCTATACATCAATAGTACTTGGCAAAAATGATCTCAGACTGCTGAGCACAAACAAAAACAGTTCTGAGCACCACAGCATCTGCATCAGTTACCAAGAAATATTTGAAAATCTCACCTTAGCATATCCTCTTGAAGCACTACCAGACTTGATTCAAGCAACGCTTCCCTGTCATACGTATACTTCAGCAGTACACACTATTTCAAGCAGCCTTACAAACACCTGCACGTGTATATACAGGCACTCAGCCTTCATGCTAGGCTCTCACACACACGTACTCAGCTCTTATCTACACCTCACGCTACCTCCTCTACCTTTCATTTATGCCTGAGCTCTGAATACTGTGCCTGCCTACTTTTACCTGCCATAAATTATAAAACTCCACCCTCCACTAGAGCAAAGCATGGGAATGGCAGTTTCTTGCAGGAGCACAGAGGTCCACACATTGGTAATAAATGAGAAGAGCCATGAAATTCATGAGGGCACCTGAAAGCTGATTTTGCTGAGATCTGTTGCAGGCTTCAGAAGAGCCTGTTGTCTTTAAGATGTGGAACAGGATTGTGACCTGCTTGAGTTGATTTTCTGGGAGCTGAAAATTGCCAGAAAGAGGCAGCAGAAAAAGGAGCTGCCAGACTTGTCCTGTTAACAATTCAGAAGGATACTGGAGCTGCAGTTGGGCTGTGCCAGGTAAAGTGGTAAAGAAGAGCAGAGCTGGACTGAGGAAATGCATAATATTCTGCCACTGTGAGAAGACAAGTCACTTCAGGTAATTCCTATTCCAAGTATAATCTTTTCTTTATGCTTTCTGGTGAGATGTTGACCTCTTGATGGTGCCCTCTGTTCCTGGAGAGCTTACTGTGCTGCTCTGAGGACTGCTGGAGCATAAGAAATAGTAGTAGGAAAAAATACAGGCCTTTTCAGGAGGGAGAGCCTGAACAGGGAAGGGAAGGTCATGTTCCCTTTCACTTGCTTCATTACAAACACAGATGGTCAAGCCCTGGTAATTTTGGGTCAGGAAACAAGGCTAGAAGCTGACACTTGTCCAGATACGGCCCCGCGAAGACGAGCAAGCAAAGTTGTGTGCAGTTGGGATTTCAGCTATGTGTTCCTAGTCCCTCACAAACAGCATCTGTAGGATGGATTTGTATGTATCATAGAATCGCTCAGGTTGGAAAAGACTTTAGAGATCATGAAGTCCAACCACAATCTAACCGAACTACCCTAACTCTAACAACCCTTCACTGTACTGTTTTCCTGAGCACCTAAGTTATGTCCTTAAGCAAAAACGTCTGTAAGAGTTACAAAACTGACATCTAGGGTCACACCATTGAGTAGCTCCTCCTGAAGCCTAATTTCTCCCTGCTAACACTTGCATGAACAGAGATACACGAAACTCCTACTCCACCCATACGTATTTTGCCCAGGACATGCTGGCCCTTTGGCACCAGTATTCAGGCCCCACGGCAGCACTGAACACTGCTGTACAGTGCTCCAGTCACAGAGCTCAGACTTTTCCATTCGCACAGATCACAAGTACGAGCCGGTTGGCTGAGCTTTCCAGAAGGCAGCCTCTGTGGCATAAGCAGTTGCATAGAGGGGAAGAATGTACTCTTCCTTGGAGACAAGGCTTGGGAAGGCACATTGTTCTGGCACTCTGCCCTCCTAGAAACCTGCACATTGTGGAAAGTGAAGGAGAACACTCTGGCATTTGAACAAAAGACCTGCTTCTCCCTGTATGTCTGACTGATAAGCTTTAAGCGACAGATGAAGCAAAGCTTCAAGCATATAGCAGTCAACGTGTGCTTAATGGCAATTAGCCTCCTACTACTTGGTCTTGAGCAACTTCCTTCCACCTCAAACATGAGGCTGATTGTATTTCTGTTTTCTACTCCATTCCTTGATTAGAAGTGTTTTCTAGGGACTTGGACTTGCAAGCCCTGTGAACTGTCATTTCTTATTTCCCGAAGGAGAAAGGCACACACAGGCACATCTGAACCATTGTAGCAGTAATAGGAATAGAGTGAGAAATAGCATTGAAGGTATGGCCTAGAGATACTTTTTCAGTTCTGACACTGTAGTACAGGCACCCCAAAGGCATGTCTTTAGTAGTCTGATGAGAGAAACAGACATACTTGGAGAAGGAGAACTAGCTCAGCTGAAAAGCCTGATCAAATTTTGCCCTGTGTTCTTCCATCAAGAGCAGCTGCCCAAAGAAGAGAATATGCTTTCCTCCATGTGCACCCCCACAGCTGCAGCGAGGTTTGGAGTACTTGATTCACCTATCCAAACACAGATGTTCAAAACAAGTTAGAGTGATGTCCTAGAAGTTCATGTTTCTTTCCATTGACCATGACAAGAGGAGATGGTGATATTTTTGAATAGGCATTAGTACTGAAGCTGTGTAATAAAATCAGTTGAGAGTAAAGTGGTCTTTGTATTTCATAGCACCTAGGTTTTTTGTTTTCACTTGTCCAGACATGCTTTGAACTTGCTGGTACTTCTGGCATCTACAATACTCCCTGGCAATGAGAACGTCTGGCTGCACATTGAGAACTACTGCCCTCTGTTTCGAACCTAGCATATTACAACTGTATTTAATAACATCAACATTTTTGTATCAAAAGAGACTAAGAACAATTTCTCCCTATACACAATCGTTACTGCTAGCCAGAATTTTACCCACTGCCCTCGCATGCCCTGGAGAACACATTTTCTCTTATTCTGTATTTATATATGAAGCAGGTCATGGGAACAATGCTGCAGAAATCTCTCCACCAATTGCAAAAGGAGCTCTAGTGCTTATGTCAGTGGAAGAATATTAAGAATACGAACCCTGGAGCCATCTGTCACACACAGGAGCACAACCTTATGCAACATACAACTGATGAAAGGCCTTCATACATTCTGTGCCTTTTTCCCCTCTTCTTCAAAACAAACTCCTCCACCTCAAGAGCCGTGCCCTTGGGAACACCCTCCTTTGGAGAAAGCAATGTTTACTTGCTGATAGGATTCCGGGCATGGATAGGAGGTACATTCTCTTTTTAAATGGAAGTTTGTTATCCTGTGTGGCTCAGAATCATGACTTCAACCTTGGAGATTCTCAAAGCTATTGCCGCCCCCCCCCCCCCCTTTTTTTTTTTTTTTTTTTTTTTTTTTTTTTTTTTTAAATCCTCTTGACAGAAGGGCAGATTTAGGCTACAAGTCACACTGTCATGTGTTTGCTAATATTTATTTAGAAAGATCAGTTAGTTCATGACTCATGTTTCCTGCATCCCAGATGCATAAAATCAGGAGCTACCATGTGAATCAGTGCAGTGACTATGGACTTGCAAATACTTGCCACAGAAAGAGATCTCTGTCTCGAGGCAGAGGAAGTTTAGGTGTTCTCTAGCTGAGGTGACTAAGGCTGTAGAGGACAGAGAAAGTTTTTATCTGCTAGATCTGCGACAGAAAGCTACAGTGCAGCTGCTCACATTAAGGCCTGCTAACCCCGCTACTGACCACTGGATTTTAGCATTTACAGGGAAAGCCTGGCTCTTTGATACTAGTCGGAAAAAAAATAAAAGAACGAACCTGCACTTCAATTGCTTGATTGCTTGTTGCTTTCATAGGGCTGAGGGCAGCAGAGCAAAGCAGAATTCTTTGGCTTTTGAAACGAGATATTTTTGGCAGGGATGCTTTATACATCCACTCTCGTTCTCTGGTTGCATTAGAATTGGTTGTTCATAGGAGGTGGAAAGGAAAATCTACAGTCAGGCAAGTGCCAGAATGCATAGATGCAATGCCCACGCTAAATGCCAGTTAGGGTTGGTTTCTCCTGAGCCAGAGCAGAACCCACTCCATCTGATTTCTAAAATGAGGAACAACAAGGGAGATAACTTAAGTGGTGTCCTACATGAGACATAGCAATTCTCCATAGCAATTCCCTGGCACAGCCTGGTGTGACACTGGATTTCTGTTGCTACAGCTTTTTTCTTGTGTTTGAGATAAACTGTAAAGTTATAATCTGAATTATAAACAGTTTAAGGTAAATATACAAGCCTGAACTGATACAGTCTAGTCCCAGAAGATAAACTTGATCTTCAGACTTTGCTCCCATTTAGCTCAACTATTTGCCTAAAACGCCAAACAGTTTAGGGAATGACTTGCACCTTACTCATGGAACACTGATAATGACTGGGAGTAGGATTTTGAGTTAATAGGTGCATGTGAGTACAGCAAGCATACAGGAATAATTACCCAGAGTTGCAGTAAGCAAGAGTAAAGATGCTGGCTGATTCTTCCACCCATCCCGCTTCACCCATATGTGAGTGAACCCTTCAGCTGGGTTCTCAGACTGAGGGCTAATGTATAAGACGCAACCACAACCTTGTCCTGAACAGTTGTTCAGCGTAGCTAGCCAGCTTTCAAGTGACAGTACCCCTGCTGACAACGAGTCTTGTGTGCTTGTTCGGTCAATAGCAAGACTTGGCCCACACTGAGCCTTCCTTTTCCACAGCTCCTCTACTTTCTCATAGTCTGGTTTCAAAATTGCTCCTAGTCACCTTAAGAAAATGCTGTCCCCCGGCCTCCTGCTGCCACTTCCTCTTATACCCATTGTCTTTCTTACAGTCCTGGACACTTCGTGGAATCCTGTCCATATCTCCCTTTGACACACTGAATATTTCCTTCCTCCAATACTCATGGGTAATACTACTGAAGGAGGTCAGCTCACCTGGTGTCAAGTTCTGACAGGGCCTACATGTTCATCTTGGACAAATGAGGTTATGTGCCACCCTTTACCTCCAAACAAGCTTTGCACAACCAGTTTCCCCATAGCATTTTGTTCCCCCTACCACTTCTGAGCAATGCCAGGACTTCCTTGGTCATACCTTGATTATCTCCATGCAACTGCCCAGGTTCCAAGACAAACCTAAAAGGATCCAGATGCATTCTGCTTTCGAGTGGAGAGCAGGCTGGTCCAACACAGTCTCTCACGGTCAAGGGCCATAGCTTCATGGTGGGAGGCACTCAGTAACTATTCCAGGCAGCAGCCCACAAAGGAACAGTCAGGACTGCTAGAGGAGACAGTAGATGAAGAGAGTGGGCTGAATCCATGTTCTTAGGGCACCTGGATGCTGGAGATGGCCTAATTGCTGGCAGGTGTGATTGAGCCCAGCCCAGCAGGGCAAATTGTGGTACTCCAGGCAGGTGAGTCTGCTACCAGCTCCTTTGGAAGCTGAGAACACTTAATTTAATTTCTTCATCTGCCTAGGAGTTCAGAAGTTACTTCATTTCCCTAGGAAGGCATAAGTGTAGCCTAGGCACAAGGTTGCCTCACCGCTTAGGTCTCTGTTTGGTGTTTGTGTTTCCTCCTAAACATGGCTTGCCCAGACAATGTAGAAAAGAGGATAAGCATGCTGCAAGCCTGCCTCAGGAAATACAGCTTGTGCTCCCCAGCTAAGATATAGAGGATGGGTGTGGATCAGCCATTAGAGTGCTGAAAAATTATACCAAAGCACTCTTGACACAAAGGCAGTATTATGTTTACAATAGATGATGGCAATAGAGGAAGCAGCCTTGAAAAATCTAAGTATATTGAGATTTATAAGGAAAAAAGTAAAGAGGCATACGCCTTTGGCTGCTGATTAGGTGCTTGCCGGCCTACGAGGAACCAGAATGACGTTAATCACTAAAGATTAGCTACACGTTAACAGAAATCTCTGGGAGTACTCTGGAGGAGAGAGGATCCATGAAGGAGAAGGATCTGAAAGGAGCAGCTTTGTTTAAAAATGGGAAAACCATTCATTATTAATGGAAATTAAAGCCTCAGAACCCAAGATACTTGGGGAAGAGTTCAAGGCAAACTTGACAGCTGCAGTAGATGCAACACAGTAGAACAACGCAGCAATGTCATGCTGTAAAGGCCTCCTGACCCAACAGACTCCCCATACACCATTCTATTTATCATTTGTCAATTTTTGCCTCAAGCAACTCATGTTATCTGGTTCTATTTTGAGCTCTAGTGACCTCATATCTCCAAAGTTCCTCTCGTTCCCGCACAGCCCAGCTTATCTCTTTTTTTCTGGGATTGCTTTGTTTGAAAGGGAAGGATGTAGCCTGGACCCACAGCTGATGAGTACCTTTTCAAACACTGCTATTTTTCTCACATAGCTTTCTCCTGCATACTGGTACTCAGACTTTGTGCTGGACAGAAGAAGAGTGCACACAACAAAGCAGGAGGTCTGACAGCATGTAATTCAGAGCCAGCTCATTTTTCATACTAGAGGGAAGGCAAAGTCAGCCTGTGAGCTTCACCTTGCCATAAGACAGGTGAAGAGAGATGCAGGTGACAGCATGAAACACACTGTACATTACTCTTTGAGCCCTGACTACAGCAGTCAGTTTGATGGGCCCATTTTTCCATTAGGCGCCAGGCCATCAGTTCTTTGTACTTTATGGAGCTCACGCATTCAGCCATCAGCAACCTGGGCATGACAGCACATCACAAACATTCACACAGGGAAAGCACTTCAGAGAAGTACCACCTTGGCATTTACTGCTGGAGTGGGAAACACCCACCTTCAATATCTGGAGGTTGGTGCCTGGCAGTGCCCACCTGGGCACTAGCATACATCACTCTGCTGGGAGCGGCTGTAAGGATCAACAAGCAGCAGAAGATGGGGTGAGCTGTGGAGGGGCCCAGCCACCACAGGAAGCTTCTAGGCTCACTGGAATGGGAGCAGTTGGCTCTTGTCTGTACCAGGTTTGCAGGGCCTGTCCTGCCCTGACAACCTGGTGAGCACTGCCAGGGTTGAACGGGCTGTCCCGTGCTTTGGCTGGTGGTAGGGCAGGCCCCGGTCAGGCAGCTGCAGGGACAGAGATGAACATGGGACACCACAGGCTGAACAAGAGTGACCCACTGGGCACAAGCCCTTACTGACACACCATGAGGACTACCATGTCAGAAGATTTATTAATAAAAAAAAGTCACAATAACTTACTCCCTCTGCTGAACAAAGGGCTTGGTATAAAGCACTCTGGCCTCCTAAAGTAAGACAGGTGAGAGGTGTGTGAGTGTCTCTTGTTCTCTGAGATTGTGACCATCTCCTGCCCCAGAGGGGGAGTGCAGGCAGTGCAGGAGCTACTGGCCACTCAGAGTCAATGCCATGGATCCCAGTGCAGGAGCAGTCAGGTGTCCCTGCCTGTGGCTGGTTTGTGGCCAGCACAGAGACCAGTATGGGGTGCAGATGCAGAGTATATGGAAACCACAGGCATCAGATGCCAGAGGGTGTGGAAGGTGCAGTGGAAAAAGAGAGGTCTGCTTCTTTCTATGGTGCTAAGAGGTCTGTGAAGCAGCAGGACAGCACCTGCCTACAGGCAGGGAGACGTGGTGCTGGGTGGAAGCAGCCCTGCCAGCCACCTCACACAAGGTCTAGCCTGGCAGAGGCAGGAGGTTGGCTGTAGCTACTTGTCACACTCAAGATCCTGGGCCCCCTCAGCACCCTGGTAGTGCATCTCACAGAACTCCTGAATGCGACTGCAGGCCTCCAAGATCATCTCCTCAGGTACAGTGATCACCACACGGAAGAAGTTTGGGTACTCAAAGCACTGAAATGATAAAGAATGAGACTGGCAGATTATTTGGGATACTGTTGGCATCTCAGAGCCTTGCCCTGGGGCCATATTCTATATCAACAAGTGAAAATGTTCAGCACAGAACATAGAGTGAAGATGGCATGGTTGGACTATCGCTCCATTAGATTGTTTCATTCCAAGCATACCTCCCAGCTCCCTCTGTAAAACTTGTTAGTGCAGACATAATGCTGTGCCAGTCACAGGCCAAAGCACTGTATGGACTGTGGAGGAACCATGGAACGGTCCACAAGGAGGTAGGGATTCCTCCCTTCTCTTCAAAGGGTTAGAGAAGGTCAGAACTGGAGAATGTCTGAGGTCCTAGGATTCAGTGCAGGATGTAGAGCAGGATGGACGTGGGCACAAACATGACTCTCAAGTCTGTAGTCTCTTTCTACAAGTGTGGGGGACTGGCAATGGAGCATGTGAAGGAGCATAGGTGGGAACAGTACCAAGGCCTCTGAGTTACTTCTGCAAGGCGGTATGGGAGTACATACAGTTCAGAGATACAACTCTGCCAACATCTGAAATAAAGAGCAAGTTTGGGACAATCCTGGCAGTCCACACGAGGACTGCTATTGAGCTGGAGCTTCCCAGTTGCCCTCCCTACACTGCACTTGGACCTCACAGGCAGTACATACACACCATTACAGACCATGAACATTACGTACTAGATTCCCAGACTGTCCCTAGAGCTCAAGGATGCAAACCCCTTTTGCTTCTCTCCCTATGCTTGGGGCTCTCAGTGTCAGACTCACTGTAGCTGGCAGGCAAAACACAGACTGCTCCGAGATGAGCCGCTCAGTGAACTCCACATCATTTTCAAATTCAGGAAAATGCTCCATTTCAATTTCAACCTGCAGCAGAATGAAACGTGGCAACCATTACTATATACCATGCTTACCCACATCGCTCAACAATTTCCCAGCTAAGTGCAGCTGTCTGTCCTCAGGAACTTTTGCTCATCATTTGGTCTGAGTTGAACACGAGAGACAAACAGAAACATATCAGTGAAATCTGGAAAATTTTTAAAAAGTGAAGTAAATTTAAAACTAGCTGCCCAAAGCTGGAATTTCAGTTTACAACACCTTTATTCAAAAGCTGGTAGCAGGGATACCGGAACCAATTAGAAATGATAAGGGATAAATAAGATAAGGAAAAAAAAGTGTGTGAGAGAATTCTACCCATAATCTACTGGTAATTCCATCATGCAAGAAATCCATAAGGTAAGAAAAAAGGATTGGAGATAAATTAATGAGGGTTTTTTGTTGTTGTTGTTGTTGTTTTAAGAAAGCGAGGTCTAGAATCCTATGGAGAAAAGAACTCTTTGTGGTCAAATAGGCGTGGATGATATAACTGGTAAAGTGACAAATAAAATAAGAAATGATCAATAACTATTTCTGTGCTGTATTTGGAAAAAAAGAAGACTGTCCCATTATCGCATAACCAAAGACTTCTTATGAAAATATTCAATATTCAAATAAAACAGGTGAAAGATAATTTGCATGCAGAAGGTCTGAAAAAGCCAGCAGGAGAAAAATTTTACCAGCTGATTTCATATGGAATAAATGTTTAAATACTATGGAAATACTAGAGGTGTGAACAAGCCTTAGAGCTATCCCTCTGCATAAGCAGCATAGGAATGACTGTCACTCTGGGTAAGACTGGCTACTAGCAAACTGATAAAGATTTATCTATTGAGTATGAGTGAGACTGATGTTGCAGTATATTTCCATTTCTGAGTTGTAGGGTAACCACTGATAACTGGAATGGCATTTCACCCTCCTCACTTACCATGAGGTACATGGCTCCAGCAGGCCGAACAGGCTGGAGGCCTGGGATAGCTGACAAAGCAGCATAACAAAGGTCAGCATTGGACTGAAAAGTAGAAAGGAGAAAGTTCAACAACAGGAGAAATTCTAGGAAGCTGATTAGCAAATGGAAACCAAGTTCTGGACCAGGACTATGAACAAGTTTGCCCGCTGCAAATAAAGGGGCAAGGAACGCAAACAATACGGGTGATTATGGCCTTGAGTAAGGCAGACATCACTGAGCTGAACTCAGCAAGTCAGGGCTTAATCCTCCACCACCTGGGTCACCAGCTCTAGCTTCAAAGCTGGGCTGCCTGTCATGGCCAGTACTCCTGCCACAACAATAAGCTAGAGAGATACTGATTCCCCCACTCCAAAAAATACCTGAGCAAACTACTGACAACCTGATTACCTTGAGGATGCTGAGGGTGTTGTGGTAGAAGTCAGGGGGTGTTCTGTGCAAGATACGTTCCAGTGCTCCTTGGACAATTGTACAGGGTCCTAGGATCCTTTGGCTCAACCTGGTAAGGCCATCCCTGATCTGAAAGAAATATGGTGATATTTGCAGACTATGCTCTGACTGTGTTTCTGTGCTTTTCTAACAGCTCCGAGGCCTACTGTCTGTAAAAGTTCTCTTCACTAAGCATGGAGTCCTTCAGAACATTTACTTGACTACGTGCCAGGTATCTGCAGACTATTTTCACTGTCATTCTCTGTTCCCCAGTTGAAGACTGTAATGCCAGCAGAAATATCCTTTTGAGCTTCCCAGTCTGACTTAAAACAGTTAATATTCTGACTAAATAAAACCAGATCTAATCCAAATACCACTTTACATGTCCATTAGGTTTGTGCCCACATTCCACACTTCTAAAGTCAACTAGGGAGAATTAACATTAGCTTTTCTGCTCACTCACTGCTGGGTAGAAAGGTCACTGCAGTAGTAGCAGCATTTGCTCTTGTAACGTGTATGAATAGCCAAACAAAACACTGGCTACAAGGCTTGGAATTTTGGTCCCACTTTTAAGAGAAAACATATGAGAGCTCATAGACTCCAGAGACTGCTGGATAAACCATGCAATACCATCAGTGAACACGGGAGCTATTTGAGAAGAGAAGAAAGCAGAAGCACACAAAAAAGATGAGAGTTTGGCAAACGAAAGCAAAAGAGCAGTACATGCCTCTATCAGTCTAAGCCCTGCTGATCCACACACTGAAGATAGTGCAGATCTGTTGTCTTGACAGTGACATTTGGCAGTTCTCACCTCGTTACCAAAGATGTCTCTCCTGTCATGGATTAGGATCCAGCCCATCCGCCAGCCTGGGACTAGCCATCGCTTTGCCAGGCCACCACAGGACAAAATTGGCACATTGGTGCTGAGAGTTGCAATGGGTTCATATTTGCAGTCAGCAAACACCTACGACAGGTAACTGTGTTAGGGTTGTCACTGTGTCTCACTGTGAAAACTGGGGGGACTGTGCATGAGACACAAGAAATGAAGCAGGAAATGAAATGTACACCCAGGACAACATATTACAAGCATGGGCTCAGGAACAGTACAGGGAAGAGATGCTATTTGTCACCTCTGAGGAGCTCGCTGCCATGGCCAAAGGGCAAGTGCAGCAGAGAAGACAGGTAGTGTAAGGGTGGAAAGGACTGTGATGGACACTCACCATGTCTCCATAGATCTCATCAGCAAGGATGGGCACACACTGTCTTGATGCCACTGTGGGAGAGAGGGCATTCAGCCTAGTCATCCTGTGTCCTCCAGGGGAGCAGACTTGCCTTTTTCTATAGGGCCTGGAAATTCTGCCGCAGGGCAGAGGGTTTCTCTTTTCCTCCTACAGGGTGAGGATCATTTGGAGGGCCCTTCCTGGCTGAGCCTACTTCTGTTCTCACGTGTAGACCTGCACTGGCAGGCCAGTGCTCAGGAGCCATAGGGCTTCCTATGAACTTTCTGAGGAGCCAGAGTGGAGAAATAAGTGACCCAAGCCACACCGGCCATCTCAGAAATACTGAGACACACATTATACGTGTTCTTGCCCAGAAAAGGCAAACTCTTCATACTGAACAAGCCCAGAGTGCGGTTCAAGGCTGCAATCAGTCATGAGGTAAGAGACAAACCCCTGGACCACTGCACTGCTTCATGTAACACTGTTGTTACATTGCAGAGCAGCAGCCACAGCCTTGCAGAAAAACAGTGATTAAGGCACTGGCAGTTTGGACAAACACCAGTCTGCAGCCAAAGCCCAGATACACACATGCAGTCTTACCTGCCAGGATCTTCTGGAGGTGGCTCTTGCTGAACACCGAGCCACAGGGGTTTGATGGGTTGTTCACAATTACACAAGCTGTTTTGTCGTCCACCAGGGACTCCAAATGCTTCAGATCAATTTCCCAGGACTTCTCTGGCTGATGAAAGAAGAAAAGGGGAAGTAGGGTGGAGGAATTGCACGTAATACAGAGAGTGAGGTTTGACAAGGTGCCCAAGGATGCTCAGATCATATTTACGCATTTCCCAGGCAGGATCAAGATTTTTATTTATTTATTTTTAAGAGGCAGAGGTGTTAGGACTGCCCTCTCCAAGCTTGCTACCACTTACCATAAGATTGTAAAGTTTAACTTCAATTCCCATGGACAGCGCCAGAGTCTTGTAGAGAGAGAAGCCAGGCCGTGGCACCAGGATGTTCTGGCCTGGGTTAGCCAGCACTGCCAAGGCAAGTTCTATGGCCTGGCTGCAGCCACTTGTTAAGATGACATCCTGCAAAGAACACACAGGAATGAGTGGAAAGTGCAACCACTCTGAGGATCCCCAGCCACATGGAATGACTGTGGAGCCTGACTAAAGTTGGGGAACCTCCAACAGTTAGAGAGCTTGACGTCCTTCCAATAAAGGTGGAATAGAATGGTCCAAGGCAGGGAAAGGGAGCAGCAGGTTGGTGTGGAACAAGGCCATGAGCTACCCACAGGTCCCAAGGCTGGAGAGGGAACAACAAGAGCTGGGGCAGAGTCCCCATGCCACATGGTCTAGGCATGGGCAGCAGCAATCTGCCTGTACTGCAGTGGCAGTATCTTGGCTGGACACCGGTACCTGGGCCTCCAATGGTGCCTCTGGGCAGTTGTAATATGCAGCCACTGCTTCTCGACAGGACTGGTAGCCTGTGGAGAGAAGAGCCACAAATGGCAGACAGGTTTTTACAGAACATCTCTCTTTTTTTTTTTTTTTTTTGCTAGGACAAGGTTCCCAGGTGCTTGCCCAGCCAGGGTAAGCCCATTTGTTAATGGCATTGTGTCAGTGTGGCAGAGATTGTTCTGTCTCAGGTCAGGCAGCCTGCAGCCCCAAGACAGGGCCAGGTGTGTCATGAGAGAAGACACGCCTTGGACAGAGGGGTGGTTTTTGCCCCAGCTGTGCTGGACATGGAACACAATTGAGCTGGGTAGAATGTAGCCAGGGAGATGTTTTTACCCGGTAGGAAACCAAGACTTGTTGCACGACCTTCACTTGTTTAGTGGTGGTACAAGGGCAGCCCTCTCTGCACTGGGTCCTTATTGTCACAGAGAATTCTGTGAGGCAGGTGTGATCTGTGCTCTGTGTATGCTGTTAGCACTAACTGCAAACAAGGCTCATTCTCTGTAAAGGCAGGGAATGCAAGAGGAGTCCTGGTCAAGGTATACCAGGAGGAATTTGGCTGCAGTCCATGGCCAGGAGATAGTCCTAAGGCTTTCTGTGTTGCTGGAGCCCTGCCTGCTCTAATGGCTCAGGAAGCAAACACAGCTGATTGTGGGAGAATCTGAGCCATGGTTTTATCTCAGGGAAAACACCTTTGTGATGCCTTCTCAACCAGATCATGCAGGGAAGGGCACTCATGGCATCTGAGACATACACATTTGTGAGCTCATGGGACTGCTGAGAAGGGAGCTGCAGAGTGCTACCCGAGGGATGTCTGTGGGTTCCATAAACCCGCTGTGGGGAATGACCTGCCACATGCCTAACCTATGTCAGCTTACCTACAGATGGAGCATAACCATTGTAACGTCCTGAGTCCAAAGCCTCCTTCATAGCTCGTGTGACCTCATCATTTGTGGGAAGGTTTCCAAAGACTGTTGGGTCTCCTTTTCAAAGATTGAAAAATAACAAAAATCAGGAAAAAAAAAGAAAAAAAAAAAAAAATCAGTTCTCGCTGATCTGTGGCAGCCACAGAGCTGTGTGGCAATCTAGCACATTCTGTTGTTCCCCGCTAGCTTTGTGGTTCAGAGCCCTGCAATCTGGCAGCCCCACAGGCCACCTCACTGCTCAGAGGTTTCAGCCACAGCACTGTGCTCACCTAAAGACAAGGAGATCATGGCTTTCTTTGGGTTGGGCTCCACCTTCATGCTGTCTACGATGGCTCTGACAGGATTGAAAGTCTTCTTTGACATTTCAGAAGCCCTGACAGCCCATCTTGGCTTCCGGCCCTTCACCTTTCCCAGTGACATGCTGTTTCCATTGGTCTTGAGATGAATATCCAACAGGGGGACATGATCTCCTTGGCCATTCACTTGGATCAGGTACGAGTCCATCCTGAAAGTTGTTAGTGGTAAATGGATTTCCTGAGCTTGGTTAGTACATGCCAGATGAAGGCTCTGCCTACCTGGGAGGCACTGCCTATCAATCTCCAAAACCAAAACTTCTGAAAGCTGCAGAACTGCCCGCTGTCTATGTGCAAGTCAGTCACTAGCAGCAAGTGAAGTTGTACTTAGGATCAGGAAGGAATGAATCTCCACACACAAATGAGCTCACAATGGAGCAGGAAAGACAGAGGCATTTTCCTGTGCTAGTCATATTGCTTTTTAGTATGAGGGCAATTGCTGTGCCGGAGAGGAGCAGTCCTGCTAAATCATAAATGCATCATCTAGTAGTTAGCAGCATACTGTAGTCATTGCATGGCTGCAGATTCAGTGTTCTGCTGATAGGAGGGCCAGCTATTAACTTGCAGACCCCAAGTTGTAACCCAGTTTGTATGTGTACCACACCCAGAAAGTCCCTCCAGTCTGCAGATCGAAATGTGATACAGTTAAAATTAAGCCTTAAATAACAAAAAAGTAGTTCTGATACCATCTTATCAGGATACAGTTCACAGTGTTAGGGTGTAGGTTATGGCAGCACTCCAGTCCAAAACAGACTCCAGACCAAAAGGAAGTGCTTAAAAATCAATGAAGAAATGCTGGTGGGGTCATGAGGGAAATCAAGATGGTGACACCATCCCAGGCAAAGTGCCTGCAATCCTGCCTGAGGCTGGGTAAAAAGCAAGGCATAGCAGAGGAACAACTGCCTTCTGGACCTCCGAAAGTAGGCAGGAAAGTGTTGTATGTACTTGAGCACGTATACCCAAATTACCACCTAGTCCAAAACAGCAAAAGCTTAAGAGCTGCTGCTAACCTCAGGAGGAGGTTAGGGACAGCACCAACAGAGATCTCCTTAGCCACCAAGCCTATTCTCAGTGACATCAGAATTGTGCCTTGTAATCCTTTCATCAGCTGCCCATATTCTGTCTCTGCAGGGCTCTTTTTCTCTGCTCCACTAAAAGACAACTCACTGTGACCCATTCCTGATGGTAGTTATGTAGCCCCATCAGCTGTTAGATGCCATCTTCACAGATATTCCTGACATGATAAACAAGGGAGCTAGCTGACCCTCCCAACACTGAAAGGGTTGTCGCATTATCCGGTTCAGGAGGGATTTGCCACATAAACAGATATCTCACTGATTCAGTAAGGTTTGCTCATAGATATGCCCCATGCTGCTGAAGTTACTCTACCAGCAGTGCTTCGTCTTTAAAGCAACTGAGATAGATCTAAGAGGTGGTAGTGATAAAAGAAGACTTAACGCTCCCTACTTATAATGCCTCATGAGTGTCCTTTGTACCAAAAGAAGGGTAACTGAAGAACCACATTGATTCTTCATTACTGCATAAAAACTGAGAAAATAAATGAGCCACATGTCTCTGTTCAACAGCAGAGATGAGTCCCAGTGTACAATGCACATCTCAGCAGAGCCTTCAAAACACCTTGCAACATGCAGAGGGAAGCTGCATATGCAGGCAAAATAGATGCCTTCAGTGTAGGCAGACAGGGAAACATTCCCCACACATCAGCATCACCAAAGAAGGTACCGGAGGATTGTACTTTACCTTCTAACAGCAGAGAGGGGGAGTCACCAACAAGCTTAGAGGTCCAGTCCCTGCTTTTCATCCAAGACAAATCTTGAGAAGGAATTCCTGCAAATTCTTGCCCATGAAATAAGTCCCCGAACTGGGCGTTGGGACAGAATCCTTTAGCCATTGGCTCACAGAGAGGGCTGCTCTCTCCACCCAAAAACGCCCTCTCCTCTGCAACCACATTCACTGCAAATAACTGGAACATGCCTGCACATTAACTCTTTGTGAGTTAGCCTACAGAGTGCCACAGCTTTGCTTCCTGGAAGCCTTGGACCACCACCCATTTGAATGAGGGGAAGAGGAAGAATCCCATAGGGCAAAGTCCATATTCCAATCCTAGCATCTTGTAATGCACCAAGAATGGGTTGGTGGACTCTAAAACCAGCAGATAGTAATGATATGCCCTGCCCCACTTCAAAGTCTCACTTTCTTAATGCTGAGAAAAGACATTATGGCACTGCTACACAGAGGGGATTTTTTTGCCTATAGGATGATGGGAAGGAAGCACTTCCCTAGCAGGCACCAGGAGCTGAAGGGTTAAAGGAAGCTCAAGTTACCTTTTTTGTTGTTGTTGTTGTTGCAATACCCAAGCAAACTCTCATCATTTTGGCAGGTAACAGAGATACTGAAATTCCCTCCCCCCTAATAGAGCTGCAAGCACAAATGATGCCATTACCAGAAGGCCCTTTCTTCTTAAGCAATGTAAAATCTATGCTCTCTTGTCCTTTGCCTGTTACAAACTGGGGATAAATAAGAAAGTCCATCCACACCCCTCCTATCTTCCAAGGGCTGCTACAAGTCTTCCTCTACTACCTTGACAGCAAATGGCTGGAGATCAAAGAGCTGCTTAGAGGCAAGAGGCATCCTATTATCTCCTGGTAAACAGACTGCTGACACCTCCATTGCAGAGGTCAGCAGTAACCAACTGTTATGGATTGATTGATTGATTGATTGATTGATTGATTGTGGTCATAGCCACTCTGTTCTTGTGTGGGAGGAAGGAGGACCACCTGTGCTTAGCACATGCCTCCTGCATTACCAGCAATAAGGCTGCATCTCCCCGTGTGCAGTGGTGTGACCCTCCCAGCCCTGGTCATGGGTCTGGGGTAAAGCTGCTGGGGGAGTTGTGACCTGCTGTTGGCTGCAGTGCTGTACTAGGTGCTGCTGAGGGCACAACAGGGACTGGTGACATAGGTTCTGGAGATGGGCTGTGACCTGGTGGGTTGCAGCCAGTGGGGCTGGACAGACACTCCTATCCCAGTTTTACTGGCAGGCCTCCCACAGCAGGCACCCCTAGGGGCTTTCAACAAGGAATAATGCCTTTCAAAAACATCTAACATAGAAATATCTTGTTTTGAAGCTGTTTATATTCTCTTCTGTTGAGAGCTGCACAGCTCTAGTGTTTCTCTTCTTTTTCTGAAGCCTGAAATGGATGACCTTCAGAAGCTCAGGTGTGTCCTCTCCAAGCACGTGCGGGTAATTTTCTCACATCTAGCTGGCCTCATCTCTTGATGTGCTGCAGCCCTACCAGGGCTAAATGTGCTGCTGGGAGGTCTCAAGTACGCTGCTGCATGTTCTGCCTAGCAACAACACTGAACGTGATGCAACCAGAGCTCTACCCATAATTCTGCAGACTGCAGTGGGGTGCAGGGGAGGGCATGGTTGGGTGGCCTGCTGCCAAGAGGAGAAGAACGTGGCTCTGGAGGCACAGGTAGACTCAGTTACATAGAGATGAGAACCTGTCCAGATGTGGGAAGGACACAGTGCAATAGGGTCAGTGGGTTTATCCTGCTATTGCTATGCCCTTCTCTTCTCCCTGCATGACTCCAGTCCTTATCTGGAGAGTCCCATGTCATACAGCCCTCCCCATCACCTTCTGCCCACAAAGCCTCCCAGGAACAAAGCATGAGCACACAGCTCAGCACTTCAAGTTTTCCAAATACAGTGATGCCAATCCACATATAATGTAGCAAAAGAGGTGTCCATACTCTGCAGTACATGTTTTTGCAGTAAGGCAGCTGGTGGTACTCTGTACTCCACCAGCCCTCACACACCATCTATTTCTCTTCCTTAGCAGTTCCTCCTTATGGGTTTCTTGTTTTGTCCCTTTTCAGCTCCCTTTTTCTTCTGTAGCATCAGCAATGAAGAAGAAACTGATGATGCTTTGATGGTTCCTCGGCGCTGCCTTGCTCTTGTACAACAACTGCTCCGAAGACAGTTTCTGTGAACAGAGGTCAAGCCTACAAAACCAAGCAGTTCCCTCTTCCAAGATGAGCCACAGTTATAAAGGAGGACTGACAAATGGCTGCTTGAGTGGAGCATGAATGCAACCATTGCTACACTGGCAAATCTATGCCTTCAGTTAGGCTGCAGGCAGGACATGCTCCAGTAGAGTTTTGCACATATGCTCTGCACTACCATTCAGGATATGCTGATCCAGGGACAAACACTCAGCTGCTCTGCACAAAAATCTAGTAGGATCAATTACAGGTCAGGTCACCTCAGTAATTACCTCCCTGCATTCTGCTTATCTTTCCAGCAGTTTCTGTCTGCTTCTTTCTGACACTGGCACAGTGTCAGAAACAACAAGGTCAGGAGTGCTCCACTAAATGTCTGTTGCCTAATTGCTGTTTAGACCTTTCTAGCAGTATCAGTCTTTAATAACTAAGCATGTAATTTTTCCCTTTATTTTTTATTTTTAATCAATTTCTTATCAATCTCTCCTATAGATGAACAAATGGCTGTGAAGACTCCTTGGCTCCAGTGAATTTTGTGACTAATTACTGGCTCCCAGGACATTTCTAACTGAGCAAGCCAGCAAGTATCCCAGGCTCATGGAGTCAGCAGCACTGGTGACTACAGGCCCAGCAGCCACAATGAAGGATTAACAGGCCCTCCTAGAGCTGCAGCAAAGAATGTTCCACACTAGTGGCCACGTGAGTGGCTCCTGGGTGCAAGCACCGGGAAGACAAGTACCTTGCCAAGCCTTGTTCTTTGCTTACATCCAGACAAGTGTTGCGTAAGTGCATTCCCATGTTTGAGGTATGTCTTCAGATACTTGTGCTGTTGCATTGTTTATTGAGGCAACTGCCCCATGGATGGCCTTGAAGCCATGCGGGCAACGACCAGCCAATGGGAATGAGATGGAAAGGAACACGATGACTCTGTAGGACAAGGGGACAACATGAGCTGGTGGTGAGTGGCGTAGGCAGACTGAGGCACTTTTCTTTCAGAGCACAGAGAGGTCAGCCACTCCCCTGATTGAATATGAGCTCCAGTGATAGAGACCTACAACATGCCCTGCTTAGCTGCTCCAGCAACTCCCCTCCAACTTAGGAAGTGCTGGAAGTCGGGCATGTGTCTTTTTTTCTTCTTCTTTTTTTTTTTTTTTTTTTTTTAGGATGCCTAAATCACATCTCTTTTGCTTCAAATTAAGATCACTGCTTCCTGATCATGCCAATGACAGATAGGGAGAACAACATGTTACCCTTCTCTTGATAGTGGTTTTTTTTTTACAAGTTTGCAGGTTGTTAAAATCCCTCCTTTTTGACCAGCTTGCGAGTTGTTAGCAGGCACTTTACAGGCAAATGAGAGGACCGGGCTACGTCTTGTTTTGTAGGTTGTATTTCTAGAGCTTTCTTTTGCTGTAGAGAAGAGCAAAAGGGGGAGGAGAGAGCAGAATTTCTTCACATGTCCTACATGTGACATTTATGTTTATACACCCTAGTGATGTTAGCTTTTTTCGCAACAGAATGACACTGTGGACTTGAGTTCAGTTTGTGATTCACAAAAACCTCCTGTTCTTTCCTGCAGCATAGATGCTTTGTCATTGTGCTGCATTCACTGTTTCCATGACTATTTGCGTGAGACGGTAAATCTGTTTGTGGTGCTCAGCAGGGATTGTGCTGCAGCTCCCAGATGCCTCATGCTGGAGAAGTATGAATCAGTCCGTGACTCATTGTTCCTACTTCACCCTGCAAGGTCTCAGGGAGAGCACTGAACCAGGTCAGAGCTCCTGGCCCATGGCAGCCAGGCCTGGCCCTTCCCTCCCCATCACGAGGCAGTAACATCAGGAGCAGCCAGAAACAGAAGAGGAGGAAAAAAAAGAAGAAAAAAAAAAAGAGAAGCCAAAGCAAAGGTAAACAGAGCTTATTGCTCTCTTCTCTTGAGTGCCACTTCCTGCTTCTTGTTGCTAAGGATAGTAACCCAAAAGGTGTCATTGACCACGTTCAGCTGGTTTACCAGCTGTGATAATTGAGTACAAGTGATATAAAACATTTTGGTAACAGTTCTCAATACAGTCAGAGAAACTGAATACGATTGAATCAGATTAGCAATGACCTGAAGTTTGTACCCAGCAGCAAACATTCTAGTAGAACATTGATGTGTCACCAAATCAACAGCACTTCCCAGCTCTGTCTTTTTTTTTTAAATAACTAATTTCAGCACATCACGAAATCTGAAGACAGTTTTGGCTCAGGTTGCTGAAGGACCAGCAGCAACACTGCATTAGAAACAACTATTAGTACTCACAGTTATTCAGTTTGATTGTTCTCATACCTTTCACAGTGATTAACAGCTCTACTAGGCAAAATGGTATTGCCCATGATCCTAAAATTAAATGAAGAGTTGCTGACAACTTTTACCCGCATCCTCTTCCCAGCAGCAAGGTCTTAGTTCTAACATATGAACATGAGAGACTGAAACGTGAGCACACCAAAACATGTGTGAGAGTCTATCGATGAGCATCTGCACAGTCTCTAAAACCCCCACCCTGGCCTCCACAAGGTTTCTCCATTTCATAGAATCACAGGATCACAGAATGGCCAGGGTTGGAAGGAACCTCAAGGATCATGAATCTCCAACCCCCCTGCCACACGCAGGGCCACCAACCTCCCCATTTCATACTAGACCAGGCTGCCCAGGGCCCCATCCAATCTGCCCTTGAGCACCTCCAGAGACGGGGCATCACAGCCTCTCTGGGCAGCTGTTCCAGCTCCTCACCACTCTCTCTGTAAAGAACTTCCCCCTGCCATCCAACCTCAATCTTCCCTCCCTCAACTTAAAACCATTTCCCCTTGTCCTGCTGTTATCTACCCTTTCAAAGAGTTGACTCCCCTCCTGTCTATAGGCTCCCTTTAGGTACTGAAAGGCTGCACTGAGGTCACCCCGCAGCCTTCTTTTCTCCAGGCTGAACAAGCCCAGCTCCCTCAGCCTGTCTTTGTAGGGGAGGTGCTCCAGTCCCCTGATCATCTTTGTGGCCTCCTCTGGACCCTCTCCAACAGCTCTCTGTCTTTCTCGTACTGGGGGCTCCAGACCTGGACACAGTACTGCAGATGGGGCCTCACAAGAGCAGAGTAGAGGGGGACAATCACCTCCCTGTCTCTGCTGGCCACCTCTCTGCTGATGGAGCCCAGGACACCGTTTGCTTTCCGAGCTGCAGGAGCACACTGCTATCTCATATTAAGCTTTTCATCCATCAGGACCCCCAGGTCCTTCTCCGCAGGGCTGCTCTCAAGGGCTGCTCCTTGCAGTCTGTATGGATGCCTGGGATTCCTCCAGCCCAGGTGCAAAACTGCACTTTGCCGTGTTGAACTTCATCAGGTTCACCTGGGCCCACCTTTCAAGACTGTTGAGGACCCCCTGAATGGCATCCCTTCCTTCCACCGTGTCAACCGCACCACTCAGCTTGGTGTCATTAGCAAACTTTTCTAGCATCACATTGTCCTACAGCTCCTGCCCCCTCTACCTGAACTGGAGAAAAACAAGAATTCATTTTGTTTTGCTTCTGTCTTATCTGCAAACAAGATAGATTTTAAGGCAAGTTTGCAGAGCCCCACTTCATGCAGCAGTGTGAAGTGGGCTGGAGGCTGTTGGCCTGCAGTGCTGAGGCTGCAGCACAGCCCCCTCAGTGTAAGCCTCTCAGTGCTCCAGGCTGCAGATCTGTTGCTGTTTCTCCTGCAAGGACAGAAGTGTAGTTATCTCACTTCTTACAGATGGAGGAAATGCATTTCTGCACCTTTGTGCTGAAACTGGACTTCTCATCATGCATTCAGATACTGAGACCTCCTGGAGTAGTTTCCTTGAAATTTTCCTAAATACAACAAAAGCACTTCTTTGCAATGCAAACGCTTTTCCAGGCAGCAGTTGGGCGAACCCTGGGAGAAGAGCATTCTCCCTGGCTGTGTTCTGTTCCCCTCTGTGTTTCCCTGTTGCGCCACGTTTATTTTTTTCCCGCATACACTCACTTGCCTTCATTCCAGCAACTACCAGCAAACAATGGATCAGTCAGTTTCCTCCCGGCTGCACGGTGGCAGCTGCACTCAGCAAACTCCGGGACAGAGGCAGTCAGTCCCGCTGGGCAGCCAGACATTGTTCTGCATGGAAATTGGGCAGCTTGTGAAAATGTCACATCGCACTGCCTGGGGTGGCCTCCAGCAAATAGACACTAATGAGGCCTCTGTGGTTCTGTGTTCATAGATACAAGGTAATGGGTCTGAAGAAAATTGCGGGAACACCTCCTGTGGAGTGATGAACCGGAATCCGACAGCAGCACTTAAGGACACATCGCAAGTGCTGAAGACAGGCCCCGTAAAAAAGTGCTTTTGTACGACAGGTGGTGAACTTCAGGACCACGCGGAGTTTCGGCGGAACGTAGCGGGTAAAATCCTGGGCCTCGCGCACCGAAGAACAGCGCTCAAAGGAAGGCGGCGCTGCGCGCGGCCTTCGCAGAGGAGCAGGACGACCCCAGGCGGAGGAGCGGAGACGTCCAGCCGCGGCACCGGGCACCGCCCCGCGGTCCTCCGCTCCTCCCCCAGCGCTCGGCGCGGCGCGGGGCCATGGCGGACGGGAGTTGCTCTCGAGCCCCGCGGGCGGGCGGGCGGTGAGCGGCCGCGAGGGGATGGGGACGGCCGGGGCTGGGCTCGGTACGGTAGTGCGGGCGGCGGACGTGAGGGACGCAGGAGGGAGAGGAGGGGTTGTGCGGAGGGATTGCGCGGCTCCCGCCGCTGCCGCTCACGCCGTTGTCTGCCGGCAGCGCCGTGCCCGGAGCGGAGCCGCCGCGGGGCCGCGTCGACACGTCGGGGCTGCTGGAGTGCCGCCGCTGCCGCTACCTGCGCACGGGCCGGGGTGAGCGGGGCCGGGGGGAGGCGGGGACCTCTCCTTCTGTCCCAGTGCGGCGGGCGGCCCAACCCGGCCCTGCCTCTGTGCCGGCGCATGGCGGCAGCAGCCCGGCACGCCTCTCCTTGCAGCCTGCTGCCAGCTGGTGGGAGCGCTGCTCGCCGCGCTGATCCTCGTCTGCAGCTCCGTATCCTACGGCTCGGCGGGCGGCTACACGGGCGTCCCCGGCCAGGGCGGCATCTACTACTACATGTACGGCGGGGCGTACAGCGGCTTCAGCGGAGCGGACGGGGAGAAAGCCCAGCAGCTGGACCGGCGTTTCACCCAGCTCAAGATGCCAATAGCCAGGGCGGCGATGGCCGTGGGAGGAGCCCTCCTGGTCTTCTCTTCCGCGCTGATTTTGGTTGGCGTTGTACGGCTACCGTGGCGTTTTCCTGCATGGCTCCTACTGGAAGGCGTCCTGGACACAGTGGTTGCAGGGGGTTTGCTGTTTGCTCTGTACTGTTTCTTCCATCATCTGCTGGGGGTTTATGATTCATCAGTGTGCAAAGACAGAGCACACCTTTACCAAAGCAAAGGCTATCAGGGCTTTAGCTGCAGCGTGCATGGGGCAGAGATTGCTGCTGGCCTCCTGGGCTGTGCGGCTGTTGTGACATTCCTGCTTGGTGCAGGCCTGGCTGTCAGAGGGTACAGAATAGTTCACAAACTGAAACAGAAGCCAGAACACATGTATGAACAGTAGAATTACTCCTCTGCTCCAGTAGTAGTCCTGATTTTTGCCAGCCTTGTGGCATGCTTTTACTTGCTTGGGGACAGTGCCTTCTTATTACTATAACAAAGCATTCACCAAAAGCATAGCTCCAAATACAGTGAAACCAAGCTGTTCAAACTTAAATTTGCACTGTTGAATTACTAGCGGACACATACGGATTGTCTTCATCTGGTGGCTGTTCTGCCTCTCCAGCACATATCTGAGAGAGAATGCATTGCTAACTGCTGTTCTTATAAACACAGTAATGCACAGGCTTTGTCTAAATAGCAAAACTAGTTTTGAATGCTTGCAGCCTGGGAAGATAATTCAGCTTTGGAGAAGCCCTTGTTTCTGAATGTCAGTGACTGAAAAGAGAGATCACATACCTGAGCTCTGGGTTTCCAACATCATACCCACATACCCTCCTCGCAGTAGGGTAATTAATGTCAGTAGTCACTCAGAGCACATCAAGTAGCATGGCTAGGACGTGTTGCAGACACATGCTGGTGAACAGCTTCCTACAGCTGAATCTTTTACAAAGGGCCTGTGACTGTCCACTGAGAATGGAACTCTTAAAAGTGAGCAATGAAGCTGATGGTTGCCAATTCCTGCTTTGTAAAGGTCTCTTGGTGCTAAAGGGGCAGCTTTAACATGGCATTTATATTGCCATCAGAGACTCCTGAAATAAACTTGTAGGGCGGTCAGCTTAATTTGTGCCTTCTTTTTGCTCCCTTCTGGTGAGGGCACCTTTCTGGATGGAGCACTCTGTTGTGTATACTTGTATACAACCATTTTGCCTGAGAAGAGCCCAGAGTTTGACTCATCAGACGTAAGTTTTAAGAGCTCACAGAGGTGATTTAAGAAGAAGGTGTGTTGTTTGCAAAACATTTTTAGTGTACAAGGTAGGGAAACGAGACTGATTCTGTGTTGTTTATGAACAAATAAAGGTGAATTTTCTCTTCAGAACGTTGTCGGTTTTGTTTGTTTTTGTAGACTCATCAAAGAAGAGAAGACTAGCACCAGATTCAGGTATCATGCTCAGAATGGAAAGCCATTTCAGAGCAGTGCCCACAGAGTGCATTAACCCCGTGAGAATTAATCTCCACTGGTTTAACAGGCCAACTCCATCTGTAGAGGAGAAAAGAAAAAAAAAAATCCCCAAAGCAGCATATTAAAAGCATGCTTTGTCATAGATTTACCTCCAGTTTCACCGGTGACTAAATCTTCGCAATTTCTGAAGTCATAGAACACTACTGCAACCAGAAATACAAAAGTAAATTCTACACTGTAACACCTCAGGTGACTGCTGCTTCCTTTTAGCAGCCATATGCACTCAGCATCTGAATACATGGATTTATGTGGACAGGCCACTGTGGCCCTATTTCTTCTACTGATTCCATACTGCTTGCTTGCTGCACTTACTTCTAAAGAGCTGTGTTATTCACAAGTTCGCAGGGACTCCTCTGGTAGGGTACAGAGAGCTGCTCAATATTTGGTACTGCTAACTCTACTCTCAGTGATCTGCATATACATTTTGTATGGAAGGCTGACTGAGTAGAAGTAGCACAGAGCTCAAGGAGAGGGACCTTACAGCACAGCTATGGCTACCTCTATGTGTGATTGGGATATTGCACACACTCCCTCCAGTGCAGTAACAGACTCAGAATATATAGTTAGACAAAAGTAAAAATCTTTATTGCTACGTCATCTGAAAAGTTGATGCAAAAATATTCTTCCTTCCTGAACTACTCTATACAACTGAGTAAAGAATCATCAAAATAGTGTTTTCCAGCAATGGTATTTGCCTCTCCAATGCAGTATACACAAAGGCCACATTGCCGAAGGTGCATTCATGGAACAGTCCGTTCCTGTATACTGTAAAAGAGGAATTATTACCACTGCATGCTAGAGTGGGATACATGAAGTGTTTTCCTTTTTAAAACAGAAAGCGTGAAAAAATATTGTAAGTGGAGTGCTGCAATAATTCTTTAACATGCACTGGGTCATGAGTCAGAACAGTAACTGTTTTAAAATGAGAAGAAAAAAAAAGAAAAAAAAAGGAGAAAAATATACCGAAGTCTTCAGACTGCAATGGAACAGCAGACAATGACTGCCAAAATGCAAGAGGTGAACCTACTGTCCAGGAATGCCCTCTGGCAAGTGACATGAAAGACATCGCCATCCAGGAGGAGCGCAGAAACGTCTGGAAGTCCCAGGGCTTTAACTGTGTCTTCAAATCCCAGGCACTAGAAATATTTCAGGTCTCATAGCAGACCTTCCCACAGAGAGGGAAATACCCACTTCATGGAACTGGATTTTTCCGTCCTGTCTGGTTGAGGACTCTAATCAGATTTCAGCAGTCTGCAGCATCTCCCCCAGGTCTGTTCCAGGCACTGGGCACAACTTTGATGGTATGCTTTATCCTCAATACTCAAGCCCAAACCAGGCACCAACTGCCTTTACTGGCTCTTTTTGGTAGCTTCTGGTCAAACCAGGGCACGCAGGTCAGTGCCTCCAGCAAGCCTGTTCTCAATGAGCTTGCTTAGCAATAGGGCCAGAACTGCTAAAGGGATGGAAAGACAAGTTCCACAGCCTAACCTTATTG
Organism: Tetrao urogallus; assembly: GCF_951394365.1. Taxonomy (NCBI): domain Eukaryota; kingdom Metazoa; phylum Chordata; class Aves; order Galliformes; family Phasianidae; genus Tetrao; species Tetrao urogallus. The sequence goes on from NC_136825.1 coordinate 124,486, forward strand.
TGGCCACCTGGAGCACAACAGCTCTGGCAACACTCAGACAATGACCCCACACTGAGAACCTCAACAGTGAAAAAGAATGGAACATGCTTAGTGGTGTGGCTCTATGGAAATGATGTCATCTGCAAGAGCCACAGAGAATTCAGGGAAGACAGCAGAAGAGAACAGGAGAACTGTGAGATAACACACCTTCTATCCTCTGTTATGAGCCCCCCTGCTAAACTTTCCCATCCACATGTGTTCCCACATATAGCAGTGCCAATCAGAAGCCTGAGATGTATGTCCAGTGTTAACAAGGAAGACAAAGGAAGTTTGCTGTCTTCAGAGAGGCCAAAAAACAAAAGGAGGTGCTACCCAGAATAAGAGCAGCAGTTCACAGTATCAATCTAATTGGAAGCAGTGATGGACTCCACAATTTTACAGAACAAGCCATATTCTGCCACAAATGTTCACACCTGTATAAAATGAGCTCCCTTTCTGCTGCAAAATCAGAAACAGAGCTGGAGAAAAAGGCTGAGTAGTGGTTCTATGCATTCCATTTGGAGAAGCAGATCAAAAACTTGCATGCTCTCTTGTGGAGCTTCACTTAATCCTTCCTACTGAACTAGGAGTGACATGTCATGTCACATCACTCATGATGAACTCCCCATGAGACATACCTGTCTCACACAATGCTAACGGTTCAGGCTGGCAAGGACACACTGGATTTTACACATCAGTGCAAGAAGGAGTCCTGATTTGCACTGCCATCTACCATTCTCCTAGTGCCAGGTTCACCACAATCTTATTCAGAAAGCAGCTTACGTTCCTGTATCAATCCCACACTGAACAGAGCAGGTAGCAGACACTATTGGCCTTGACACAGATACTTGGTGACACTGTTGCCAGCAAATGAACTGAAAGTTACTGTCAAATACACTGAGGTGAGCCATTTCTGCATACTTAACATGAGGAGAACCTTAAGAAGAACTGAGTTTTATTCTCTGAAACTTTTTTTTTTCCTCTGCCTGAGGAATTTAAAATGCTGCTTCTGTGATCCTAAGAGCGAGCATTTCTCTCCAAGTAAAACAGACAATTAAACATGGCCAGAACTCACGAGTTTGGAAAAAAGATGGGTTGTTTCATGATTACACCATAACCAGTACAAGGTATATCCCAAAAGGTTGCTCTCAAGTATGGTAAAAATACACCCTTTTTCCCCGAGTGAGAAATTCAAGCAGCTCTGAAGTTTAAGCATAACTCCTGTAGATTTTGTCAAAAGATCTATATTATTGGAATCCCACAGGTTGTCTGCACAGCATCCTTTCAATTCAAAGCTTGAACTTGATCCAAAAATACACAACTCAAGCTCCTCAGAGACCTTGAGAAGAAACTTTCACATTTTCTTCATAAATATAATTAATAAAGAAGAAAAGGCACTAGCCCACATTATAGTCCGAATTATTGCACCAACGCTGTGATGGGGCAGCTGCTGTTCAGCCCTCTGCCAAACAGGGAAGACATCTGCATGCTTTGGAGGCCATAGACTTTTCACAAGATTATTACATAGAGAATCCATTTACCCCTTGCACCAAAAACCTTAGTGGAACCGTGTGGCAGCTGCAGGCTGGGCATTTCATCATTAGTGGGACTGTTTTAAAAACCTCTTCCCCAGTTCTGATAAAGATGTTTTTCAGGTGAAAAGTTGTTTTGTTTTTTTCTCTTTTTTTCCCCTCCTTTTCCATTGAAGATGAAGTAGAAACAGAGATATACTAACAAAGATACACCTCGTTGGTGGCCAAATTTGGCACACATCACAAAATACAGGTTGCTCTGGATTTGGACCATGACTCCTATTTACAGATGCAAGCAAAGACTGTCATGGCTGACAATGCAGTTAATGTTGGTGGAAAAGAGTACTGAAAGCTTCCTCAGCATACAAAGAGCAGCCCAACTGCTTGCTAGCCTTAGGGCAATGTACCACTTACACCTCAATTTCCTCTTAGACTGAAACCAGCAGCAACTCATGGTCTCATGTCACCTCTTCTGGATACAGGAAGCCTCTACTATGAGGCACACGTGACAAAGGTTGACAAGGTGCTGAGCTGGGTCTGTGATCTGCAGCCAGAAGCAGTAGCTCTATATGTTTCTCAGCCACTAAGTCCAGAGCTGATCCTTCCCATGTTCCATATAAAATGCAGCAGTAAACACCCACTTATAATCCAGCTGAGTTTTCTCATCCTGCATAGGCTGATCCCATTATAATTCTCACTCTACCCTGCACCAGTGCTCATCAGAACATCTGTACCCTGAATCCTCAAAAGCCCTAACAATACTTACTGGGAAAATCAGCTTCCCCACTCCCTCCCACCTGCTTTGTGGACAGGGTACTGGAGTGCTCTCTCCCCTGGCCCTAATAATAAAGTGCTGTGCTGAAGGGGAAGAGAACAGCTTAAGTGCAATCAATAAAAGTGCTTGCAATTCATGTAGGAAACCATTCTTGGGTCAGCTTCATTCCAACTGGCTGTATTCTTTCAAGAAACAATGAAATCAGGAATCGCCAGGAGGGCCTGTGTCAGAAATATTCAGACTCCAAACACTGCATATTGGCCCCTCAACAGCCTTCCCTTTCCCCCTCCCGCAATACACCAGCCCCTTGCCTGCAGAGCTGGCAGAACCTCAGGCTTTAAGGAGTAAGAGGGAGGCACTGGAATACCTGCCTTCTTTCTAGTGCTTGCATAATTTCCAGACAGTTCTGAACAGAACACAGCTCATCTGGGCACTCATAGAACAGACTACAGCAAAAAGTAGACAGCCCAGACCGTAGCACTCCCAGTTTTTTCTCCGCTTGATTAAGGAAGCAACAGATGCCTGTATGCCTTGCAGAGCCCAGGTCCCCTTAGGGGCATGACAGCCCTTGCACGATAGAGCTTCCTGGGACAGACAAAGTGGGAGTAGTACTTGTAGGATTACAAAGCTGTGTCAAACTCCTCTGTCAGAGCCACTGCAGGCTCTTCTTTCTGCTCCTCATCTGCTTCATTCTCCTGGTGCTGCTTCATTTGTTCTTTCACTTCCTCCTCCAGATCAGGTGGCACCACAAATTGATCCTCTGGCTCCATCTGAGATGGAGCAGCAAAATAACCTGTCTTCTTCTTGGGTGCCTCTGTAGCTACTTCAATGAGGTTAAGGCTCTCCTCCAAGGGCACTATGGAGCCATTGGAAAGCTTCTTTCCATAGAGACAGCACGTGGAAGGAGATTTCTGCAGTTCACTCTTTTCCTTGACCCCTCCATGTGCAGCTATGCTGTTTATGCTGTTCTGTCTCTGAATGATGAGGACAAGTCCAGAGTCATCCTCTACCCCTGCAGCAGAGGAGCTGTACTCTAAAGCAAGAGGTTCAAACTCCAGACCCTTGCCTTTACAGCAGTGGATGTCCACCTCTACCTCCACTTTACTGCCATTTGACATCACACCTTCCACAGGCTGCTCATCGTCACTATCCAGGCCATTGTCAGACTGGTTACTGGAGAAGGTGGCACTGGAAGGTTGGCGCTGAAAGATGCTTGAGGGGAGCAGAGGATGTAGGCTGCAACGTCGCTCTTGTCGTGGTAGCAAACTGCCATCAAGACCAACAGCATTGTGTTCATCTGAAGCAGTAGAGCCCACCTCACTGCTAACCTCAGAAGCAGACAGTTCACTACCGAACTCTGAAGCGATTCCGCTGCTAGAGGAAGGCGTTGCTGTCTTGGCAGTGGTGGAACTAAATCCCCCAGGGCCTGGTAAAGAGAGACCATGCATCTCACAGGTGCAGTTGTCCTCACTGATGTTCAGATACACCACCACTGCACCTACATTGTCCTGGCAACCGTAGCTTTGGGCTAATGTGCAAAGTTTCTTTGCAGCAGCTAGAGGGTCATGTAGATGGCGCACAGCTGAGACAGCCTCCGTGTAAGAAAGGTGTTCCCACAGTGCCTTGTTCCCTAGAAGCAGCAGCTCATCTTGTACAGTCAGTGGAATGGAACTGACATGTGGCTTGGGCAGGATCCAAGGGTGCAAGTATGTGCAGCCTAGCATCCGAGTACAGCAAGTCACGCCATTTACCTTATTGTCCTGCAGACAAGAGAAACAAAGCAGTACAATTAGATCTGGTATTAAATCATTTGGAAAGCACTCTCAACCTGCCCGTGAACTACTTTGGAGCCTTGAGAAATGCCAGTACACAGGTAACATCAGCTACAGTATAGGAGAAAGGGATCCAGGTCCAGGATTCAGTCTAAGTGCTACAGAGTGTAACAGAACACATGGACAGGTTATCCCTGTCAGAATCCCTTCCAGCAGAGAGCCTCTAACCTTTTTAAAGACTCGCAGTGCATAAAGCCAATACAGATGGCACTGATTTCTCAGTTCTTCACCGACTACGTATTTTCCAGTTCTTTTGAACTTCCCTCTTCCTAGTTTTTAGAAAGTTAACCTTTAAAATGGTTCCTGGAGAATCCTCCAATGTTTTTGCATAAAAAACACTGAACACCTCAGCTTTTTTTTTTTGTGTAAAACTTCCACCTGTAGCTACCTGATATCCACTTTCATATGGCTCAACAGGCACTAATCCCATAGATGGTCCACCAAGAACAAGAAAGTATGAACAACAGATCACAGATACGTAAAAAACTAATGAAAAGAGAAACAATTTGACCACAGATACATTAAATGTGACCATGAGCTGGTGTCAACAGAAGAGAAAGGGAAAGTGCCCTATAAGTAACCTTTAGGCTCAGTAAGGACTATCAATATATAATTAACAAGATAGTAATGAGATTGCAGCTACTCCTTCTCAAACCTAGAATCTTCTAGCTCCATCATACACATGTTCAGCAAAGATGAAATAGAGTAACTAATTAGAAACTATAATGATAAATAGTTTTGTAAACAGCTATGCATAAATAACAATGCTTTTACTTTATGCTTGCTTTACAGAAGACTGTCAAACACTTAATTCTGTGCAGAATTAAAACAGAGACGTTCACGTGAATTTTGACTGTGTGCTTACTGTCTATGCACACCAGGCACAAAATCACTCTCTAATGGGAATAACACCTTCAGTGAGTAAAACACGGAAGACATCCAAAGAAAGATACGTGAGTCATGGTTTTCATGACATAGGATAGATCAGATACTTTGAGTTTTGAGAGAAGATGATTTCTCAGGCCCCGTTCTGTTCCTCAGTGGATCTTCTCCACACTTACTTATGTCATGAACAGTATTACGTACCAACCTCCACATCCCCATTTATTTCCAGATATGTTTTCTTTTTTCTCCCCCCTCATCCATGGCATTCTGTACCTGTAATTTTCAGGCTATGATGGGTATTTAAGGAACATGCAATTCTGAACAGCTAATGAGCAAGAGAAACAGAGCATGAAGCAATGGATAAGTCGTCTGAAGGCCTTCACACCACCCTCTTTCCTGCAGTGTTATGCAGACAGTGAAGCTCAGAATGGCAAGTACTTGAAACAAGCTTTTACTAGAGGGTGGAAATTGAAGTGAGGGGGCTCCAAACCAACCTCTGTTATAATTGCTTTTTGCTCCTTGATTCTCTTGGCCTCTTCAGTACACTGCTCAAGACTGAAGACTTTGGAGAGGAGCAGCGGTTTTCCACTTCGGCACAGAACAGCTTGGCATGTTCCCACATTGGCCACAGTCAGAGAAAAGGTGCTCGCTGGATCAGCCGTATCATGATGAATATAGCAAAGGACAGCAGAGGAACCCAGCTTCTGCCCAGCCATGCCCAGCTTCCTGTTGAAGGAGAAGATATAGGAAGGCTCCAGACTTCACTACAGGTATTTCGGAGGGCTGCCTCACCCCACCTAGCACATTATCTGATGCACCTATACAGGTCCAAACCAGGACCAGCTTGCTCACAGTCATACCTGTGAGAGACCAAGAAGGTGTTGGACATGAACAGTGTGTCTGACTGCTGAACCTCCTCCAGGAGCACATCAGCCATAGTGCACTGCAGCAGGCGTGGCAGCTCCTCGTTCTTGTCACCATCAAACATGCCATACACAGCCTCCATTCCTTCTGCAAAGCTCCCCAGTGCCAGGGACGACACACACAGCCTGTTAGAAAAGCATACAGGCAAAATTAGTCTGCCTCAGAGGACTGTATGGTCTCCAAAACCACAGCCACCAGTATCTTGCCACGAGTACTGTTCTCACAAAGCAACAAAGCCACTGCCTTGACATCCACCACCCCACAACACGTTCAGCTGTTGTTTATTACTGGAACGCCTGAATTCTCTTTGATCACACTAAGAGAAAAACGGATGTAGTATGCATGCAATAGCAAAAGCATCTGCTAGAGTGGAAAGCCTTGCCCAAGGGTCCTAAGATAGGCATGACAAATGAGGGTAAGCAACGCTGACACTAAGCAAGAAATACAGAGAGATTAGAATGGATGAGCTACTCAGCAAAACATGTCTGCTTGGATGCTTAGCAATGCACTTCACCTAGCACCTCAGAGACAAAGTGTCAGGGTTCAGCAGACCATGATACTCACTTATTTCTTTGCCCTGCCATCTCAGCTACTCCATGACTCCAAAAAGTAGAAGTGAGAGCTGAGTCTGCTGTGAGGGAGGGCTTAGCATCAATCTTCAGTGTGGTAATGTGACTATGGAGAGAGAAGAAAAAAAATTAATTCTTCTCTCCTAGACGCCATGGTGAACAGCTTGTTCCAAAGGGCCATGTCCACTCCAGAATTTTGGACAGCAGCAAAGAGAGGAATTTAAAGTCTTGGCATTCTGAAGATGTCAGAATAAACACGCCAGACACAGCTGGGAGAACTTCCATTTGAGAAGTTTTTTGCCCTGATGATTTGAACCCAGCCCTTTCCCTTACTACAGGATAGAAAGCTTCAGCTGCCTGAGGCAGGGCACACTAAAATTACACAATGTTGTGTAATATACATTGCTATCCCATTTCCTCTCCTGGAAGACTTCCCCTTTCCCATACCTGTCACTACTGGCTTTGCAACTCCATGACTCTCACCTGAAGATATCCAGTGTCTTGTGTTCTAGCACCAGGTTTGCATTTCCAGTCAGGTCTAGCTCTTGCAAAGTAGCTGGCAGTGCCTCAGGGATTAGGATTTCATTTAATTCATTGCAACTCAAGTCCACAATCTGAAGTAGAAAAAAAAAAAAAGCATGATGGCAAAGAACATATTCTCTGTTTTTTCATGTGATCAGTTACCAAGTATTCCAGTGCTCTGTGCTAACATCAGATGATCCCACTACCAATTGTATCCCACAAACAGCTCATGAAAATGATGACGACCTATGAGCCAAGGTCACAGGCAGTGACGATGAACGAGAATTGAGCCATCTTCAGTCAGTTAAAAAAGGCAACAGATCTTGTACGTGTTTTTTGTGCCCTCTTCATGAGCTGACTGCACAAAACATTGAGATCTTCAGTTGCTCTTTTAGCAGTTACTTTTAATTCTCCTACCCAAGCTTCCTCCTGATATCTCATTACCTTTTAGGTAAGAATACCTGTATATGAGGTAAATGCAGGATCTCTGGAAAGATGCTGATGTCATTAGAGTGTGCAATAAGCGTATGAAGTAGCTTGCAGTTTGCCACGGTTGTGGGAATTGTTTTCAGTTTGTTGCCACTCAGATTCAGCTCTTCCAAGTGTTCTAGCTTACTGAGTTTGCTGAAAGGGAACAATAGAATATTGTGTCTTAGAGGCCAGAATTTATCACTTTCTGGACCTGCAGATACAGCATCCACAGAGACATTTCTAATTTCTAATTCATTGGTATGAGACCAAAAGTCATGTGCTTACCTTGCAGGGAAAGCCTGAAGGTTGTTGTTTGCCAGATGCAGGATCCGTAGGTTCGGGTGTCCCACCAAGACAGGGATGCATTGATCTGTGAGGTTGTTATTGGTCAAGTAAAGCAGCTGCAGCATGCTCAGACTCTCCTCCCCTGTACATGCAGAGGGCAAGGACTCCAGGCTATTTGCAGATGCATTCAGGCACCTGAGACTAACCACAGCAAATACAAAACAAAACAAAACAAAACAAAAAAAACCACTTCATCTAAACCACTCCACTAACAGCAGGAAAAGTAGCTATACAGCTATAAAATTGCCTATGCAGATGGAGAAAGAGCAGTAGGCAGGCAGGTCAGACAACAGCGTAACATCCGTAATCAAGTTAAGATTTCTGAGTCCACAAATGACCATTAGCTACATGTCACTGCAGATGCAGTTTTACAGTAAACACTGGGTGCTGTAAAATAGATGGAGGAAGTGGGTAATAAAGGTGGAAGAAGACTACACAAACTTTTACTCTGAGTCTTTTAAGAAGGGTTGACTCAAGTCTGAATAGACCAACAGCACGGGTCTCTGTTGCTGTTTTTCTGAGACCTGTTATATTTCTGCAGTAACATCTGAAAATCTGTACAGCTTTTCTTTGCTCCCAAATTAATAAATTTGTTCTAAAGACAAAACTTGCCAAGCAGTAATGTGACCTTAGAAGCAGTTGCAACTGAAGTTAATACCATGGCTGGCTGTTAGGTTAGGCACATATCTATTTTCCTGTAATTAAATATTAACATGGACTGATTCTCTCACACCAACTGGGTGATTTCTCATAGGACCTGAGTTACCTCATCATAATCTTTCATGCAAATGCCAATAAAGCCCACAGCACCTCACAAGGAAAGTCACGCAAATATCTCTACTAGCCTTCACAGCTTCAAAGGCTAACACAGAATACCCATGATACTGTCACTCACTTCAGAGCCTTTATAAAGAGCATCTCGGGGAGTTTAGTCAACAGGTTGTGTTGAAGGTCCAGCACCTCCATTGGAATGTGCTCTAGAAGAGGTGGAAGGCTCTGAAGATTATTGTGCCCCACTGTCAGTTTCCGAAGGCTCAAGCTGCTGAGGATCCTAGAAAGAGAGGGTATGCTAGTTCAGCTTGGTTCAGTCTTCTTCCCCATCCGCAGAATGGGAAAAGGGAATGTTTAATCACATATTTGACTGTACAGCAGAGAAAAATTGAAGTACGCCAATCCATAAAATACAAACAATGACAAAGCAGAAAAATGTGGTAAGATGCTTCAGTCACTCTATGCTCAGAAGTGTATCTGCACTTCCCTTTGTGCTACTGCAGATAGACTCGAGTCTGTGTGCGCACATACCCAGCATTCTTTCAGATAGACAAAGAAGAGATGAAAGCCACAAAGTATAGGTTTAAATGCCTCTTTAAACTTGTAGGCAGAAAGAAGCGCTTCCCCTGTGCCAGCTTAGATTCAGAACTTTAATACACTACTTAGCACTTCTGTAATATTTCTGATGCTGTTACATTTTTCAGAATTGTAGTGCTTATTGAAAAGGCCTCGATCCCCATTAACTAATAACTGATGTTTTCAGAAGGGGCACTCTGAACACAATTGGATGCAGCCTAGAACTACCCTGCCTTTTTCAGGGAGGTGATAACTTGGAATTACAACCTGATAGTCCTGTACAGAACAGCTTTGAAGCATTAAATGCCAAAGCTGCATTAGTGCACTGCTCCACATAGGTCAATGAATTCAGCTGCTTTCTGATTTCATAGAATGGTTTGGGTTGGAAGAGACCTCTGAAGCTCACCTAGTCAAATTACAACGCAGCTAACTACATTGGGCAAAAAGCTATTCAAATGTAAATACACCAATTCCCACACTCAAGCTGACTCATCCAGATCTGGCTTCTCCGTTCACACTGATTGACACCACTTTGGTGCAGTTCTATTTTCAGATGATTAAAAGACAACTTTATGGTGATCTATAACCTGTTGTGCAAGGCTTTTTTTATGCTTTAATCTGCTGGATAACCCTGATAGCTCAAAGTCCATGTTAGTGAAGTTGTAACTTGAAACAAGATATACCTACAGTGTTGATGGCAGACACACAGGGAAGAAATCCCCAGTGGACACAGTAAATTCCAGCACTTGAAAATCTCTAAAAATATTTGAATTTTTAAAAATATGTATTTTGAGTCTGATTTCCACATATTCGTTATGTGTACCACACTTCAAATGTGATCTTTTTTATACAACACGGGAAGGAGCAGCACCTATTAGCGCAGGTCCAAAGGAGGGCCATAGAATCATAGAATCACTTCCACAGGTTGGAAAAGACCTTAAAGATCATAGAGTCCAAACGCAACTAACCAGACTACCCTAACTTGAACAACCCTCCTCTAAATCATGTCACTGAGCACCACATCCAAATGGTTTTTGAACACATTCATGGATGGTGACTCAACCACCTTCCTGGGCAGCCTATTCTAGTGCCTTCAACCAATTCCAACCCTTTATGTAGAGAAGTGTTTCCTAATATCTGACTTAAACTTACCCTGGTGCAACTTAAGGCCATTTCCCCCATCCTGTTACCTGTCACCAGTGAGAAGAGACCCTCACTGTAAGCACCTTTCAGGTATTGGAAGAGAGCAGCAAGGTCGCCCCTCAGCCTCCTTTTCCACAGATTAAACAGCCCCAGTTCCTTCAGTCTCTCCTCATAGAGCATATTCTTCAAGCCCTTCACAAACCTTGCTGCCCTTCGTTGGACCTGCTCCAGCACCTCAATGTCCTTTTTGTACTGAGGTGCCCAGAACCGAACACTGTACTCAAGGTGAGGCCTCATCAATGCTGAGTACAGGTCAGGATTACTTCTCTAGTCCTGCTCACCACACCATTCCTGACACAAGCCAGGATGCCATTGGCCTTCTTGGCCACCTGGGCACATGGCTGGCTCATACTCAGCCAACTGTCCATCAGTACACCAAGGTCCCTTTCCATCAGGCAGCCTTCCAGCCGCTTCTCCCCAAGCCTGTAGGGCTGCCTGAGGGGTTGTTGTGAGGACCCAACACTTGATCCTATCAAAATCACCAGGGACTGGCGCATTCTCCTATGAAGGCAGGCTGAGAGAGTTGGGGTTGTTCAGTATGCAGAAGAGAAGGCTCCAGGGAGACCTTACACAGGCCTTCCAGTATTTACAGGAGCCAACAGAAAAGATGGGGAAAGACTCCATCAGGGATTGTAGCGACAGGACAAGTGGTAACTGTTAAACTAAAAGAGGGTAGTTTTAGGTTACATACTAGGAAGAAATTCTTCACTACAAGAGCGGTGAGACTGGAACAGGCTGTCCAGATATGTGAATTCAGTATTCCTGGAAGTGCTCAAGGTGAGGCTGGATAGAGCTTTGGCCAACCTGATCTAGTGGGCGATGTCTCCTACCATGTCACGGAAGTGTGGTAGCACTGGATTATCTCTAAGGTTCCATCTAATCCAAACCATTCCACGGTTCTATCATCCATCAGTAAAGGTAAATTTATACGTTCTCTTGTCTTTGATGCACGTAGTCTTGTCTCTTACAACCACTAGAGCGTCATTGCTAAGAACATTTCCTATGCCTGCTGCTTTAACTACTTCAACCGTTTGCATTTCTTCGCTGTAATCTAGCATCGCATTCACATTTCAACATAGCTGACAAAGACACTCTCATTCATTACAACCACACTCTACTAAACACGTGTTCAGCCAAGAACATCTGGGCTTTGGTTCTCCCCACAATATCCCTTGTACCTCGAAGAAGTCACTATAAATACAAAACAATAAAATAAACAAAATACTACAAAATCATATTCGTTCTTGGCTCCCAGTTACTACTTTGCTGCAGAAGCTGAAATGGGAGCAGGCAGAAAGGAGTTGGCTTATGATGTTTGTGAAAGCTGCCTTTGCTATAAACTACATAGTATCTCTGGGATATCTTCTTATTTAACTAGTGAAAACTCTGGAGTGATATAAGGTATGTTAGGGCTTCATCTGTAAGTTGAGCTTCACAGATGCTACTGTAACACAAAGTTAATTCATAGCAGTGTGTTTTACTTCAGGTGCAAACTTCTGGCAAAGGATAGAACTATTTGGTCTTTGTTAATCAAAATTTGCAAGTCAGTTCTTTCAACACATGAATGCAAAGTACTTTGGAAACTTCACAGAAAAGTTAAGTAGATTCTCTATCTGCACAACAAGGAATAAAGAGGAATAGCACTGCTTCTCTTTTTCCACTCAGCTCCCCATAAAAGGATGTTCAGATATGTACAATAAAATAGTCTGCTGACCTTGATGGGAGCTCCACAAGGAGGTTGTAGCTCATATCCAAAATTTCCAGTTTCTTTGCTTCACAGGCCCAATCTGGAACACACTGCAGCTGATTGCTGAGAAGAGCAAGGGGAAAAAGCTAGATACCAACACCTGATAAGGCATATGCCCTGTCTGAACAGTGCACTGCACTGCTGACAGCTAAATGAAAAATAATAGGCAAAAAATGCACCACAGTATCTGAGCTACTCACACGGCATTTATCTCTTGACTAGCTGCATAATGCAATATGATTGGTAGGAATTACTGTTGCAAGGCTCTGATGATCATACTTTTGTTTTCTTTCAAGCACCAATATAGCAGAATCAGCCACCTTATGCTACCCAGCTAACATGCTTCAAATCCAAACTGAGGTGGCAGGTGATCAGATTCCCTATTTTACTGGTCTGACAATCCTGTTACTATAGGGCAGACATAGGAAATGAAGACAGCAGTCATGATCACCAGCACACAGTCTAAATATTTGCCCTGCACATTCTCACCATTCAGCCTAGTAAGTTCTTGCAGGTTCAGTGGTCCTTATTTGGTCTGTCTTGCTGATTATAGCCTACAGCTGAAGGACAGCCAATCACCTAGATAGGTGAAAACAGTTCAGAGGAGCTTCTGATCTGCAACAATTTCATCATTCTTCAGTACTGGGCTTTCCAGTTCTACTATGAAGATGAAATGCCTTTTCTCAATTGCTCTCAACTCTTTCAAAAGCATAACAGTTCCAGGAAATGTCTGCAGAAAATACCAAAATTGTTCAGATATTTGCTTTATATTCTGTGGTGTATAGTCACTTACTGGGCAAGTTCTAGACATGTCAGTTGACCAGGAACCGGATAAACACTGACAGATGTGAGACCTGATGAAATAAAGCAAATAAATATTACTGCAGAGCTCAGAAGGAAAACAGCAAAGCAGCACACAGACTAGCTAGTAAGTGACACTGATAGTCTTTACTCTGCAGACACAATGTTTCTACTCATCTTTTCTAAGACAGAGTTCAAACTTCATACATCTATCATGTATCAGCACAGCTTCTCGCTGTCCAGCTCTGTCTGCCACACAAACACCAGAATAAAGGAGAACAGTACTCCTGTGTGTGGAGTCCCAAACAATTCTCACTGGAAGGCAAATACCTTGGTTGGCAACTCAGCACTATACTCTCTTGCTGTTACACAGCCTGTGTGCATATATCCATAATACGATCCCTATGAGTAGACCTCAGAAGCCCCATCACCTATGCTCTCAGTAATATCAGTAAACATTAGCGTTTTTTGTGAGAGGAGATGTTGTTTCCTTTGTTCCCAGGGCTTGAAGGAAGAAGGCATATGTAGAACATAAGGACACGTACAGTTGTTGTTGGCATACAGAGCCCGAAGGGAGAAGCCACTCAGTGTCAACTCTTTCAGCTTATTCCGCTCGCAGTGCAGCTGCTCCAGGCTACCCAATGAGCTCACATCCAGATATGTCAGTTGATTGTCTCGCAAATCCATGTAAATCACAGAATTGTTCCCCTCCAGAGTGTCAGCTGCTGCTCTCTTCAGGTTGTTCAGCCTAAACACTCAGAAATGAGAGGTAGAGTCAGAAATCAGAACACTGAACACCGTACATGAGTAAGAAAAGAGAAAGGAAGAGCTCCAGCACAGGCTTTCTTCCAAGTACAGCGAGGTGTATGAGCAGCAACGATGGATTTCAGTCTCTAAGCATGAAAAAAAACAGTTCCTGTCCGCATGGCTAGGTGAAGCAGTTCTACTCACTTCCCAGTGTTCAAGAAATTCTGAAGACCACAGTCTATAAATTTCGAGTCAGATCAACGGATGCTTTCTTAACACTGAGAACATGCAAATGCAGAGAATAGATAATACACTGCCTTGTTACAGACAAAAAATTCTTTGTCCCTTTCTGAGAACTCTGCAACTGGCAACCTGGAGGATCTGGAACATACCTCTAGAGAGGAAAAAAAGCAACAGAAGGCTAAGAGAGATCAAAGAGCTACTGAGCTCACAATAACAATATTAAAAGAGGAACTCAGAGTACTAAGTGACATTCTCAAATTCCCACAACAGGGAATTGGAAACTAGGTGATCTTCATGGTCTCTTCCAACCAAAACAATTCTATCATTCAGTAGTTTCGTGCACTGCTTAGCTGACCTTGTTTCTCTAAACAAATCCTGCACATCCTCAGAAATAGAACTCCCTTGAAGTAAAAAGAATCACTAAGTGGGAAAAAAAACCAACATGGGAAAATGTACTATAATACACACAGTTCTCTACTGTAAATAGAAAGTGACGTTCCGTTTCTTTTGTGTACGTGTACCTACACACACTCACTCCTAAATAGATACACATGTACACACACACACCCCTACATGGATACAGATGCACACACACACGTTTACTCTTACCTCAGGTCCACGCTTTTGATGTGACTCATGCGGTTCAGCACTGTAAGGTCCAGGTTCTCTAGCAAGTTCCCTGCCATGGCTATTTTGTCTAAAACTGTGAGCTTCTCACAAATCGCTGGCAGCTCACAGAAGTTATTGAAGGAAAGTCCAAGACAGCTGAGCTGCTGTAGACTTCCAAGCTCTTCTGGTAAGGACGTGAGGAAATTCCCATCAAGCCAGAAGCTTTGGAGACTACAGAAGTGAAAGCCAAAACAAAAACCAACCAATCAACAAAAAAACAACAACAAAAAAGAAAAAATACACTAAGTAACTCAGTGAAGAATAGTGACTGTCACATTTCATGTTTTCAGTGAGTGGTGTGTGGTTATTTTTTAATGGTACCTAACAGTTAACTTTATTATTGTATACATAAAGTTACTGGAGTGCTTTTATCATTGATATTTTATAGTCACGGAACTGTGTGTACACAGTGGCAAATAATTCCTAAATTATAAAGGAGGCAAACTTCTGATTGTGCCAAAATTCAAAAGTTATTTTAAGCAAAATACAAATCTCCACTTGCTTTGTAAACAAAGGATATTTACATAATCATTTGTTTTCTACAAATTAAGAAGAACCCATTTAGCATGCTGTAACAGAACAGGCCTACATGATTGCCCATCCCACAGTAACAACAGAAACATTAAGTCATGGACATCTTCATCACACCACCACTGCAGTTTAATATCACTATTACAGCACTCATTTACAGCAACTGCACCTACAGCACAGCTAAATCACAACTCCTACCACCCTAAAGCTATGTTAACACATTTCTTATACACATTTCCAGCCATTTAGAGAGGAGTATTTTCCAGGGTAGCAAAATTGTTTTGAAATTTGCATAGCTTTTGAGACTCCAATCTCTAAAGTGCAATCCTTTTCTTATGACCATGTTCTAACAAAGAACTTTCTCAAGAGTGATAGAAAAGCACTCTGAGAATATGATGCGTCCCTATAAAGGATGAGGACTCAAGAGATGTGATGCACATCAAGAAATCATAAGTCACCCCACAACAAAGACAAACCCACAAAGAACTAACCCCACAGAGAGCAGAAAAAGCTTCAACGGAAATATATTCATAGGCTTAGAAGCCTTCAAGTCTATTCTAGTTTGGCAAGGTAGCACCTATGATTCAAGACACAGTAACTAATGTGTCTTCCTAGGCCACTCCACACAGGCAAAATCCATTAGCCATTGTTACAAATCTGGCTTACCCCAGCTATTTTAAAATACTAATAGAATAGACAGGAAGTCACAAGTGATGACTTGCTATATACCAGTGACTTTTCAAATGACAACCATGTAAACATCTTAACTTTGAAAGAAAAACAAACTTTTCTGTACCTCTTGGGTCTCAGCCTTCCACCCAAGTCAAAACTAGCACTCAGTCTCTGGAACTAACAGGTTGATGAGCACTTAAACTTCTGTAATTGGCCCCTTTACATCAGCTGTGCTACACCAAAACACCAAGGTTTATAACCACAGGAAAAAAAAGAAAAGAAAAAAGCACTCACTTCAGCAGCTTGCCAATCTGGGTTGGCAAGTGATGAAGTCCATTACAGGACATGTTGAGTTCGGTCAGAGTAGAGATCTCACACAGCGATACAGGAAATTCCCCCAGTCTGTTATGAGACAGATTCAAGCTCTTCAACTGAGAAAACCTAGAGGCAAGAATTTCAGTTAATTATCAAATATCCATAGTCTCAAAGCAAACAATCACAAAGGCTTTTGAAGCCTTTGTACACAATGATATGGTCAGCTGAATCGTTACGGCAGTTTTTACACAAATACTATTTTAAGCCACTGATATTTCATATCTCAGTGGTAATGCTGAGAGTGATCAAATACCACGCTTTTACTGCAGAAACAGACAAGAACCTTTAAACCTGATCCCTGACGGACTCTCTCTGAGTGACTATGATTAACTAAAAGAAAGCTCTCAGTTCAAAAAATTTACCTTCCAATAATTATTTGGAGTAACACTCTAAATTTTGAAGTTGCATAATAATACATTAACTGGAATGACTCTAAGAATGGATTAAAAGAGAGGAATACCCATTTAAGGGAAGTACAACAGAAGGCCTGGCAGACCTGTGAAATGGAATGGCAAAGAAGTGCCGACTCCGCACTGAGCAGCCTCAGGATCAGCACCCAGAGGTCCTTGAAAGGATTTCCACACTGAAGTGCCACATGCTTGGCAGACATACCATGAGCACAGCTGTGTGCAAGTACTGGGGCGGCTCTCACAATCACTACAGTCCCACACTTGTGCTTAACAAGGTGTTGCCCTCCTGTAACTGCCAGGTCCAAATTCATGAAAGAAACTGAGCACAGGCTGGGGCAATATGCAAGAAATTCCCCTCAAAGAGATCCTCCCTCTTTCTAAGGAAAACAAAAGCAGTTTTCCTTGAGTAACAACCTTGCCATCCCAAACATAATCCATCAAAAAAGAATTCGTTTAGGAAATTTATAATGTACTCTTCCAAGACAACTGCAAATCTACCACATTGTTGAAAGAGAAACACATACCTCGTTCATAATGTACTTTTTGCTGAGGCAAGGTTGGAGCTAAATGACCTTTAAGGATCCTTCCATTTTCACTTTTTATTTTGAAGTGTTTTCATATAATTAAATAAAACAAGTTTAATTCACCTTCCTTCTTGTGCTGGGGGCTCCAGAACTGGACGCAATGCTCCAGGTGGGGTCTCATAAGAACTGAGCAGAGGGGTGGAATCACCTCCCTCAACCTGCTGGTCACACTTCTCTTGATGCAACCCAGGATATGGTTGGCCTTCTGGGCTGCAGGCACACACTGCCAGCTCACGTTGAGTCTCTCATCAAACAACACTCTCAAATCCTTCTCCTCAGAGCTGCCCTCCAGCCATTCTCTGCCCAACCTGTATCTCTGCTTGAAAGTGCCCCAACCCAGATGCAGGACCTTGCACTTGGCCCTGTTGGACTCCACGAGGTCGGCGTGGGCCCACCTCTCAAGCCCATCCAGGTCCCTCTGGATGGCATCCCTTCCCTCTGGCAGGTCAGCTGCATCATTCAGCTTGGTATCATCTGCAAACTTGCTGAGGGTGCACTCAATCCCACTGTCCATTTCGGCTACAAAGATATTAACACCAGGCCCAGCACCGATCCCTGAGGAATGCCACTCATCACTGGTCTGCTCTTGGACATTGAGCCACTGGCCACAGTGTGATCATCCAGATAATAAACATACTCAATACGTTCTCGTTAAATCACAGTTTCCTTAGATGATTTCGAACCTGATCTTCAATTACAGCAGGCAGATATTCCTTCTCCCAGTTCTTACCTTTGCTACCTTTCATACAAATTGGTTCCATCTTAAGAGATCTAGAGCAGTTCTCAGGTTTTGGAATCAGCAAATACTGGAACTGCTTTCTCAGGAATTCAATGATAGCTTTTTACATGGTACCTGTTCCTAAAATTAAGCAGCTCTTTTTTCTGAGATAAGCAGACTGGTGAGAAATTGCCCTTAAGAGGTAAGGCATTAAATGCAACATCTTAGCCAGGTTTTAGAATTCATCCTCCCGCAGTGATATCAAAGCAAACGCAAAGGGGGGCATAAAATTTTCAAAGCTTCCTACTTCTCCTTTTCACCAACATTCTTCACCAGTAAGAGACAGAGGAATGGATTGCTAACCTCTCATTCAAGCTGTATACATGAGTTATTTAGGTGGTAAGAATCCTGAAATCGTGTTCACTGGTTCCTTTTTTTTTTTTTTTTTTTCCCCCCCCTACAGCAGCATAAGAATCAATAATTTCATTTACTGCAGTCATGTTTTCCTTTTATTATGGCTCCTCAGTTCTGGTTTGCGCTCTCGCAGAGCATACTGAGATAACAACAAAGAGATACTGAAACACAGCAACAAAGTCACAATGGGATCTAGCCTCTTTTACAACAGCCCAAACAGGAGCCAGTCTGGGGACAGAAATAGTCCATATATTGCTTTTGTTTGTTTGTAGATTTCAGCTCTATCACCTGACAAGAGTCAATGCCAGGGAGAACTGGGTTTCTAACATACAAAATCTATTGTTGACTTACATGCAAGGTCAAGCCCCTTTGCTGATCCTGTGAACTAACAATGCTACATTTTATAAAAAAAGTTCTAGCTCTGTTTTTAACATCATCCAATGTACTTGGAGAAATAGAAAACAAAAGCGAGAATTATTTTCAACAGCTTTTCCAGTAACAATGCATTACAATATATTGAGTATACTTAAGCAAGCTCAGAATTAAAACAAAATTGGACTCTTCTTGGTTCTCAAAGAAATTGCAAAGAATTCCCATAAACAAGCAACTTTTTTCTTACTCATGGATACTTCTTCCTACTCTGTAGGAAGAAAAATGAAATATCCTAGTAACAGGCATTTAGAGATTCAAAATAATATTTTAAAAATTAAAAAAAAAAAAAAAAAAAAAAAAAATCAGACCTGCAGCTCTGCCAAGTTTCTCCAAATATATTTCCCCTAAAGCACAACGGGATCCAAGCAGCACCATTTGACAGTATTACTACAGGCTTCCTAATGGTTTTAGAAATTCATTCAGCGACTCCCTTAAATCTTTTTTAAAATGGGCAGTATATAGACGTCAACAAACTAATCTTCCTCTGAATTGAGTTTCTCCAGAATTCATTTAAAGCCAATTTAGTAATACTCTTTCACTTACACAATTACAATACACTTCCATGCCATTACACGTTGCCCACTCTCTTAAGAGTCTATTTCAAGTTGCCAAACAAAAACTGGAGCATCGCAGGCCCTCTGCCAATTCCAAATGCACTTTAACAATCAGAACTGAAGTTGGATCTTACAGATCTTCCACAAACTCTTACCAGCAACAGCAGCATTATGCTTTTCCTCACCTTTATTTTGTATCCCTAAATGCTCTCTATTTATCAAGCAGTTTATTAGTTTTTCATTTCTTACCAGTAGAAATAGAATACCACTCCACAAGGCTCACCTCAGGCAAAACTTAGCATAAATAATTTGTAAAAAGAAATTCACAAATACTGTAAATTGCTGGAAGCTTATACCTGCCTGCACTGCTCAGTCTTGCTTCCTAGTTCCCTCATTTGTTAGAGTTCGCTTAAGATCAATCTTTTACCGTCCCACAACAACAGGCAGTACACTCCCTTCTCTTCAGCCCTGGATGCTCGCATCCAGAACTCGAAAAGTAAATAAATAAATAAAAATTCTTTGCGTACCTGCAAAGAGAGCCAAGACTGCCTGCTCCGCTTGATCTCATAAAATTGTGTCGTAGGTTGAGGTAGGTGATGTCTTGACTGTAGAAGAGATGCTCAGGTACTTCCTCCAGACTGTAGCATGAAAGATCAACCATGTTAAGTCGCATAGACACAACCTGAAAGGAAGGAGCAAGAGTTGCAGCTGTGCAACAATTCTTATATGGAAGTTCAATGGAAAACCAAAGACTGTACGCAGTAAATAATCCACGAAATGGAAGAATCCCCATATACCCTCCAAACATAGGTAGAGTTCAAGCAGGAAACCAAGTCCAGGGAGTTTGAGTTTATGGCACTTGCTACTCCATGACAAGACAACTAAAAAACTGTATCTGTGGATAAGGAAACCGCTGAGAAAGCAGTCTGACTGCCTTCCAAAGATGTAAACAGCAAAATGAAGCAGCTGACATTGCGGTTCTGCTCTTTATGGTCTACAGAACCTTTCTTTGGCCTACCTATTACTCTGACTTTCTTTTGTTTGCTTGTTCAGGGTATAATATCAGAAATATTAAAAATGAAAAAAGCTTCACATGGTTTTGCAACATTTCACAGTCTCTGCAAACATCAGGTCTCCTTTAATTAAATACACTGTCTCAAGGTCTTACTTGTTTCATTTAAGAGTTTACGACCAACTTCAACTTGTACCATATTTCATGGTATATCTTTGAGGTCAAAGAGTAGTTCAGTGTTGAGCTATCACCAGCTAATTGTACTTTAATCTGGAATAAGGAAGCAGCTCTGAACAAACTACACTTACCTCGCTGACCTACGATCTCTTGCTTTACTTAACTCAACCCTATCAAGGTAGCCCCAAGTAAGTCTAGGCCACAGGTAATACGGGTGTGGTAGTAGAAGCAATTAACAGATCTCTATGGCTGCAGAGCCAGCCAGTCCCTGGGGTTTGTTCTAATGAGCTGTGATTAACTACCCTCACTAGGTGCAGCAGGGGTGAAAAGAACGCAGAACTGCTACTCAACACTGCTGTACAGCCAGAGCCCCAGGAGAAAGCTCAAAGAAAGCTTCTGTAATCTCAAGCATATGAGAACTGAAGAAAGCTGGAAAGCATCCCAGGTACTTTCTCCAGCATCACAGTTTAAACCTCTGCCTGCAGACCCGGCCTGTACAACAGATCCCTTCATTCCCTTGGTACCCACCACCCCAACTGCTGCAGTCCCCAGTGCCTCACCGTGGATGCCTGTCGGTGCCACCGCTGGCACTCTGCCAGTGTTTCGAAGGAGACGTGGTATGTTTGGGCTTGTGCTCCAACAGATGTGAAAGCAAGTGTGTACTGCCGACGTTTCATTTCTTCAACCTGCAACGGGAGGAATGAAAACAAAAGAGTCTACCTAAATTCCAGCAATTACAATGGATCCGAAATCTAGCCTGAAATATTACAACCAGTAACGCTATATTTCAAACAAAACTCTGATATAAGGTTATTTGAGACAAATGCAATGTAGTAAAACCTTCTTAACATCTTTCTGCTGAAGTAGATCCTTTAAGTAATCATCTCCAGGATGCCTAGTCACGCTGGCTAACACTGTGAAAACAGAAGCAAGTGCCTCTGCAAGCATTTTATTAGCCTTAAGACTACCTAGTAGTAGGAAAGGATCATGCAATTCTCCCTGCACCTGCTGATACAGCCTGGATGAACCCTGTGTGGATAATACCCATCACTGTAACCCCCTTCTTCCTTTCTACGTTACAGGAAGCTTTAAAAAAAAGTCTTACCTTCCCTCCAACAAGAGGCAAGATATGCATCTTCCCTGCGTGGCTATCTTTAACAGAGGACACAATGAGACAGGTACCACAGAGAATTACTAAGCGTTCTGCCCATTTGTGCAACTGAGTCTTCCCTTTGCGTACATTATAGATTCCAGAGAGCAGGATGCGATCTAACTGTTCCATCTGGCAAGGCTTTTCTGAAGAAAAAAAGGAACATGAGTGCTTACTCTCCATTTATTCCTTATTTTCAGGTACAAGCACAAATAGCAGCACAGCTGTAACACGCAATAGCAGTTACTGCAAGCAATACATTAAGACAAAACATATAGTAGCACATAAAACAAAAATCTCATGCAGAAAACAAGAGATGTACCTGGGGCAGAAGTGTCTGACAAGCAACCACTGTATGACTTTCACTAAAGTGTTACCACAGTTGCCATGTAGAGCATTTTTAATTTTCAAGTAATTACAGACTGTGGCAAACCTACGCACTTGCTGAGCGTCTGTCCTTTGGATGCGGTAGAAAAGCAATTACAAACTTACTGTTATCTTCAGGGAGGCTGTGTGAAATGCTTTATCTAGACTGTACTGCAGTATGTTTCTCATCTCGTTTGGACTTCTAAGACATTTGTCATAACATTAAGCAGAGCAATTGCATGTTCTCCATCGAGCTGTCTTCTCTCCAAGCCACAAAAATGGTCAAGAGAACTACAAAACTGCTTTTCCTATGATTCTGAAAACTCTTTATTTCAAGAAATGCTTTCTGATATTATGTGTATGATTTAGCCATCTATGAAGCCAATGACTTGTGCTTCACCTGAGCTCCATCAGATATTTAAAACTGTGGGTACAGCAACAGCATACGTGCACACAAATTCTTACCGCTGTAAAAGCGAATCATACAGCTGAGGTCAGAGTTTGCTGCCTCCTCCTGCATTCTGACAGGGTCATCAAAACCCAACCCAGCCAAGTAGTCATACACCATCTGAAGGGGCTTTTCGGTGGGTTCCAGCCTCCTAGCAAAACACACAAGAAAACAGTTTTACAACTTGAAAAAGATTAAACATGGCTCATTGCAACTGAAGCGCAAGGGATACTAACACACTGCTCTCAAAAAGGTCTGGCAAACACACACCCCTGGGTCTTTATGCTTGTTAAGCATCAGTTAAAAACTGCAACATCTGAAGAACTTTATTGCAGAAGGGAAATGGAGAGGAAAAAACTTAAGCCATGAAATCCATGGTTTCCTTTTTGTGACTTGAAAAATATCAAGAGGAAACAATGACAAGAAACAGTATCAGAAATACTGCACAAAAATCAGACTCCCAATAATTTAAAAGAAACCCCTATTTTTAGTGACCTAAATATTTAGGAAAACTCTACTTAAATTTCTAAACAAACAAACAAAAGTTTCCTGATGTTCAAAAATTTCTGCTTTTGAGTTTGTGCCCACTGCCTCTTTTTCTGCCAGCCCAAACACAAGTTGCTCTCAGCCTTTTTCAGGACCTCTCTTGGGGATCCAGAGGCGTACTTAGAGAGCCAAGCAGTTCTGTAAATATTTAACTGAGGCCTAAGTTATCACAACTTTTTTTTTTTCTCCCCAGAAACAGCAGTGAACACAACATAAAACATTAAAAAGAGCTTTCCAATGTGTTACTGTAAATGAAAAATCTGTGTATCTGTTACCTACAACAGCCAAGCCATTAGAAACTGGAATAAATAACAGATTGCACCAAACAGTGCAGACTTCCAATACAGCAAACCCCGATGTATTGTATAGCCTTCAGAACAGAATTCAAGAGAAATATGAGAGACATGCCTGGATCTTCAAACACCTGGCCTGAGTCTCCTGTGACTACATGCAAACATTAATACTTCTGCTACTAAAGCCTTGTGCTTGACAGAAAATGGCTTTTCCAGCATGTGACCTGTGGCCAAGCAGCCACAAATCCTTGAGTATCACTAACAAAAAAAACCCAAACAAATAACCAAAAACATTTCAAATAATCTGAAGCTAGCTGTTACACTAAAACAAAACAAAAAAACATCACTAAAAAAAAATATATTCAAACACTACATTTTGGTTGCTGAATGAATTGATGTGTTTAGTAGCGTGCACTGAATAATGTAATTCTTGCACATCAAAATTCAGAAGGAACCTTAACTCGTTAAAGGGTAAGTGCTTTTCAATAAGCACAGTAATACCATACAGTCACAGAATGGTTTCGTTTGGAAGAGACTTTTAAAGATCATTTAGTCTCAACCCCCTGCTGTTGGCAGGGACATCTCCCGCTAGATCAGGCTGCTCACAGCCCCATCCAGGCTGGCTTTGAGGGCTTCCAAGAAGAGGGCAACCGCAACCTCTCTGTGCAACCTGTTCCTGTGTCTCACCACCCTCATGGTCAAGAATTTCTTTCCAGCACCTAGTCTAAATCTATCCTCTTCCAGTTTAAAACTATCTCCCCTCATCCTGTTGCAACCTGTCCTGATAAAAAGTTCCTCCTCAGCTTTCCTGTAGGCCCTTCAGGTACTGGAAGGCTGCTATAAGGTCACCTCAGAGCCTTCTCTTCTCCTGTGGTTGGCCTTTGGCCTTCTGGGCTGCAGGCACACACTGCCAGCTCACGTTGAGTCTCTCATCAAACAACACTCTCAAATCCTTCTCCTCAGAGCTGCCCTCCAGCCATTCTCTGCCCAACCTGTATCTCTGCTTGAAAGTGCCCCAACCCAGATGCAGGACCTTGCACTTGGCCCTGTTGGACTCCACGAGGTCGGCGTGGGCCCACCTCTCAAGCCCATCCAGGTCCCTCTGGATGGCATCCCTTCCCTCTGGCAGGTCAGCTGCATCATTCAGCTTGGTATCATCTGCAAACTTGCTGAGGGTGCACTCAATCCCACTGTCCATTTCGGCTACAAAGATATTAACACCAGGCCCAGCACCGATCCCTGAGGAATGCCACTCATCACTGGTCTGCTCTTGGACATTGAGCCACTGGCCACAGTGTGATCATCCAGATAATAAACATACTCAATACGTTCTCATTAAATCACAGTTCTGCAGTACTGAAAACTGTATAGTACAGTAGTATGGTTTACCTTCTTGAAGCAGCAGAATACTCTATCGTGACACACTTATCCCTTTCTCAAGATAAGATTTAACTCTATTTTTATCCTTTGCATCTTTAAGACCAGGAAGAATTAGTGCTGCAGTGCTGCTGCAGAACTTTAAATGTTAATTTGAAAAAACTAGTATTTTCATTCTTGTCCACTCAAATCAAACTGCAGTGCTCCCTGAAACACCCTTATTTTTGGTTCTCAGTTTACGTGAAAAAATAATGACCAGGTACAAAAAGATCATTTGTAGTAGTATCTATTCAAGCCTAATCCCTGGACTAACATTCTCTTTCCATAAAAACCTAACTACCTGAAAACAAATCACAAGAGTGTGCTGCATTACTGCACCACCTAGCTTTGGTTGCTGGTGGCTGGAAGGGCAAGAGCCTCCCAAAAAATTACGCCTTCAGAATTCTTCAAGTTGACTGCAGAAATGCAGATGCTGTTCCAGTTTTGTTACCTGGCAGAAGTATGTGAGGTCACAGCAGAACCTACAGTTCAGCAGCAGCGCGTCCCTGGGCTGCAATGCCTCGCTCCTCAGGAGACAAAGTGCAGCTCAGTGACATATCCAAGCAAAGGCCTGGTGGGAAGGCTGACGCCTCCCTGCCCACCACAGAGGCTCTCTGGTACCAGGCACAGGAGGGGTGCGCCCAAGGAAACAGCGCTGCACAGCCCAGATCTCTCCTGATCACACTCACACGTCCCAAGGGCTTTGTCAATAAAGCAATGAGCAGAAGGGCTTGTTGCCTTCTGATAGTATTCACATCAGGATGCAGAGCGCTTGATCGTGTGCCCCTGGGGACACTCTGGAGTTGTCACTGGAAAGACTGCCTGTCCAAGTTCTTATCAAGGGCAGTGTGATTTACCAATAAAATCTAAAAGTAGTCTGAAAGCAGGAAACGGAAAACCAAAACCTGTGTATGGAACAAAGGGCCATAATGGCAATTTCTATAACAAATTTCTCTGCTAGCATAATCAGAGCTGACAGGTGTAGATGGAGTTTGATGTAGAGAATTACACTTTCCCTTTGAGAAAACACAGTGCACTGTGGAAACCTCAGCTGGCATGTGATCACATTAGAAATGTACAAAATTTACCTTGTACGAAGTGCAATAAATGCTGAGTACTAACACACACAGAGAAAACCACAGCAGGCAAAGCAGCTGCTACCTGGCACAAACAGCCCATGGCATCCACACCAGTATCACACAGTAGGTACTGCCACCTCCACTAAATCAGAGAAGCTGCTCCACTAAGTGAAGGGTGCAAGGATTAACAGAAAGAGAAGCACACAAAAAATCAGCAAGTTTCACAGACTGCTGCAGCTCTTCTTCCTGAGCAACAATCACATTTCCATATCTTCTTAGTTCAAAGTTTTGTTGTCAGGTGTGAGCATCCTAAAGAAAGTAATGAAATTATTTTTATTTAATCTTCTCCTCTGCAATAAAGTACAGTTTCTAAAAAGAAAGAGATGTTCAGAAAGAAAAGCTCTAGCTGGATTACTTAAAGATTCTCAAGGCAATGCTGCACAGGGAAAAGAATGTTCTGACAGAAACTGATTCCCAGTATACGTACTTCAAAGAGAAATGCAGAAATATCACAGGAATCCAACAGTATTGAAAGTTAAAAGGCTTTCTATTATTCTTCTACCTACCGACCAGTTCGTCCAGTCTTCTGAGTCAGGTACCAAATCAACTTTTGCCATGTTCAGGTTTAGAAAGAAAATCACCCACTAGTATTTAGAAGGGAATTCAGTTTTTTGAGAGACAAACATATCAAGTGTAAGATACAATCAGATGCTTCACTGAGTAATTTGTAGTCACAGACTCACTATTAAAGCAGTCAGTAAACTTTTTTTCAAGGAAATTATTATCTCAAGAGGGCATGGGGATATCTTGAGCGTTCTGTCACCTTCCTGGGGAAACGGAAGCAGATACTACTTGTGATTGCCTCCTACTCCTAACAGAGATGGATACCAAAGCAATACCAATAGGAATTTTTTTCATGGACAGACATCAGAACAGGCTGCGTGGGGAGGTGGAGGAGATGCCATCCCCGCAGGTATCTAAGAAACTTGCAGATACTGTGCTTAGGAATGTGGTATAACAGTGGATTTGCAGTGTTAGGTGGATGATTGGACCTGATGATCTTAAAGGCCTTTTCTAGCCTAGATGATTCTACTGAGAACACCCTCACTGGTGATTCATGAATTTATTCTGTGGCAAAGACAACCCAAGAATTACAAAGGCAACAGATGCACAGCAATCAAGAGCTCTCCATAAAATTCAATAGAAGACTTGATTAAGAGTCTAACATAGCAGGAGACGAGTTTAAGGAGCAAATCACAGAATTGCAAAGATTGGAAGAGACCTCAAGATTTCATCGAGTCCAAACCCCCATTAAAGCAGGTAAAGTAAATGTTCGCAACACAATATTCACTTCCAGGACCTGGGCTGCAGGACAAATCTGCTATCTTTGCAAAGACTGCCACAAATGAAAGACAGGCTCTTCTC
Organism: Tetrao urogallus; assembly: GCF_951394365.1. NCBI lineage: Eukaryota > Metazoa > Chordata > Aves > Galliformes > Phasianidae > Tetrao > Tetrao urogallus. Next base: position 151,718 of record NC_136825.1, read on the forward strand.
ATAGTGCGAGAAGAGAAATTCAGAATTCAAACACAGAAGTCACTTCAAAAACTAAAACTAAAAAAAAAAAAAAAAAAAAAAAAAAAAAAAAAAAAAAAATCAAAGCTCCCCTGTCTGAACACACCTACAAAACTTACCTGGTCCTCTTCTTTTTTTTTTTTTTTTTTTTTTTTGATGTCTGCAGTAAACGTAAAGACTTGTTCTTTTGTCTAAACATTAGAAAATCTGTTCTCTGTTATAGTAGCAACAAGCCAGTTGTCTTATAAATACTTCAAGCAACAAGTGGAGATATTAGGCTGCCTTCATAAACAAGTGTTAACCTATTCTCCTTTTTTTTTTTTTTTTTTTTTTTTAAATAATAAATCTATCGTAGTTCCTATAATCCAGGTCAGGGAAAGCAAAAAGTTCTGGATAACTTCTTTCAACTGTCATTTTTAACCACGTCACAGAATCACAAAATGGTTGGATTAGGGTAAGGAAACTACCTTAAAGATCACCCAGTTCCAACCCCCCCCCCCTGCTATGGCTGGGACATCTTCCCAGACCAGGTTGCCCAGGGCCCCATCCATGGCCTCAAGCACCTCCAGGGATGTGGTAGCATCCACAGCTTCTCTGGGTAGCATAGGCCAAGGCTTCACCAACCTCTGAGTAAAGAATTCCTTCCTGATATCTAAAGCTACCTCCTAACAATTTGAAGCCATTACCCTGTGTCCTCCCAGTACTCTCCCTGTCCCTTCCCAGTTCTCTTGTAGGCCCCCTTTCCCGATCCTACTCTTCATACCTCTTTCCCGTTAGTGCTCCTGTCTTCAACCCAATTAAACCTACACTATGTCCTTCTAAACTTGAGATGCATACAATTTAATACTTACATTTCACTAACAAGAAACTATTGCTGCTGTTCAGCTCATAATGTTTCAGTTGCTTAGGCTTCTGAAGAAAGACCGCAGTGATGCCCTTTTCCCTAGCAACTGGAGCCACAACTTCATAATCAAACTTGAAATCCAGAAGCATCGCTACACAGACTTAATGGGTGCTTGTAAAGCTAGAGGAGTCCATAATATACTCAGCATAAAATCCATGCACCTTAAACTCTGATCTGAGGTCTGTTTTCAGCCTTAATTGACTGCAGACATAACACATGTGATACAACACCCACACCCTATGCTTATCTTTATTTACCTCAGAAACTCACAAAAAAAAATTACCAATACAAAAATACTGTGAAATAACTGTTGAACTACTACTGACTCAGAGAAAACTGCTTACAGCTCCACAATTGTTTAGATTTTCTTAAGATTATAACATCCCTAAAACAGAATACAATGAAGAAGCATATGAAGAATAACCTTTACTTACAAAACAAGGCTGTATTTCTGGTTGGAGCAGCCACAAAACCCTCCCAGCTATGCCTTGACTAAGTACAAAAGGCTCAGAACTACTTCATTTTCATGCATTAGGTGGCTGGAAGCTGCATCCAGCTGGCACCTCCTGCCTCTATCTGCTCTGCACACCAACGCGAGTAGGTATGCAGAAGAGTGCTACACGACTAAAGCAAACCCAGCTCCACGCAAACCTCAGCCCTCACCTGACCAGGTCTCCATGAAGCTGCACGAAGAGGTTTTTCCTCTCTTCCCCATCACAGATCTCAGACGCTGGGGTATCCACCGTACAGAGGACCAAGCGCAGGTCAGATAAAGCAGCAGCAGAATCTCCTCCATAAACGTACACGCAGCCTCGTCCAACATCCTCTCTCAGCCAGTCCCTCTCACGGGAACCGAACCGGCTCCTGTTCGGACAGCTCCTGCTTCCGTTGCGCTTCGCGTTTCTCTGCAAAACGGCCAAAACCGGAGCGTCAGCGGCAGTCTCGGCAGCGGCGCCCGCAGTCGGGCTGTGCGAAGGCCCCAGGAGCGGCGGGGCACGGGGGAGCGGAGCGGGGCACGGCGAGACCGCCGCTCCGCGCCACCGGGCGCCTCCTCGGGGCCATTCGCGACGAACGAGTCGGAGCCACCGCGCCCGGGGGGCACGGAGCCGGCACGGAAGGGTCCCAGCCAAGGTCGAGGCGGGCACTGCCCAGACGCGGCGCGCAGTTACTGCCGCGGTCGCCCCCCGCGCCGAGCCGCCGGGAAGGGCCGGCGCGGAGACGCGGCGCAGAACGGCCCCGCTCGGCCCAGGCGCCCTCCTCACCTTCAGCACCCGGACGACGCCGCGAGGCCCGGCCCGCCCGCCCCGCGCTCCGACCGCCGCCGCCTCATCCTCCTCGGCTTCCGGCGCCTCCTTGGGCCCCGGACCGGCTTCCCCCATGGCCGGCCGGACCGCGAAACATCCGGCAGCGGCGGCTGCCGCCCCAGCTCCGCGCGCGCCCCGCCCCGGAAGCGCGGGAACTTCCGTCGGCAGCGGCGCCGCAGCGGCAGCGCGAAGTCGCGGCATTAAACCGAGGAGCTCCGCGAGCGGTTCGGCGAGTCGGTCCTGACGGCAGCACGGCCTGCGGGCACGAGGCCGCCAGAACCTTTACCGACCTGCTGTCATCCGTGCAGCGCTTACGAGGAAGGCGGCCGTGTAAATTGGGATCACTTACCCTTCGAAGAAGGAAAACAGCTCTGTACTCCGAAGCCACCCGTCCCAGAACTGCTTTCTCTTGCTTCTGCAGCGTCTCACCAGGAGCCGCCCGAGGCTGCAGCTGCACACGGCGGCTCTGAGCAGCGCTTCGTCCCGCTGGGCGTAGCGCCACCGCGCCGCTTCGCGAGTGCCTGAGACAGCAACCGTCGACGGCAGCCTCGGTCACCTTAATGACCAAAGCCTCGCGCCTGCCCTCAGTCAGCAACGATTCTGGACTTCACACACACCGGCCTGCGGCCCCAGCACAGTTCTCACGCGCTAATTCCTGGCCTTGCTGCTTCCAAACTCTCACCGCCAGCATTCTTTCGTAGCTTAATCCTATTTCACGTTACCTTCAGAAATCTCCCACCTTCCTCCTGCTTTATCTCAGACTGCAGCGCTCTCCGCAGTCAGGACCCGTTCCAAGAAGGGACAAGGGGCTCAGCACCACCCAGCACAGCAACGGGAGGTGCCTCCATGCTCTGTCCTGCTCCACGACTTCTGCCTGCAGCCACACACCATCCGCTGACACACAGACAGACACGTTTCTGAATTCCCAAGGAGAGGACCTGGAGAGCTCTCCTATCTAACGAGGAGCTGACTGACACTCAGGCTTACTGTGAAGGTTCCGTGTGTTCCCAGCATGCACCTTCACTGTGCGCGGAATTGTATTGGAAAACACACAGTATCTAAAGTTCCTGTGACTACCTTATAGCAGGCAACTATATTGCTTTAACGGATGAGATTGTAACAGTCCTCGTCTCAGTGGCACACGGCATACAAAAGAGACTTCTGAAGATCAGCAAGGGAACCATAACCAACTGCACCTGCAGCCAGCAGGGAAAAACATCTGTTCAGATCTCATCCTATCTGTGTAGCACCTGGACATGTACTGCTGGCAGCAGCTGACAAGCTGTCCCTCAGGGTGGTGTTTGACCTGACCTTTTTTTAGGGTTTTTAAACTGCCTGCTCATTTTACTCTCCAAAATTTCCCAAAAGCTTCTCAAACTCTGCCCTTGATAATTTCATATCACTTGACTTTAGCGCTGCCAAACAAGAACTGATAAAGGCTGTTCCACTCTACTAGCAAAAAGCAACAAGGCGCAGTTTTAAATCATGGAATATTGACTCATTTTATTAGTCACTTCATAATTTGTTTCAACCAAAAGACAGTACACACAGAAGTCTAATGCATTCCATGTAAGTGTTTACATCAGTTATGTAGCTCCTCACTCACCTAAGACTTAGCATTTAAGTTTTTCACATCTCAAAAATAGATTTGCAGAAGTTAGAATGCCACCAGGCTCCCTGCTCAATGGGCATGTTTTTATGTTTAATTTGGTCAGGAGTTGCTGCTCATTTGATCTTGTGGGTTTTTTTGTTTCTTTTTTTCCTGTTCACATTGTCAAGGAGGTGGGATGGTACTCTACGTAAGGGCAGTATTACAACGTAGGAAAAGGAACAAACAGGAACAGAGTAAAAGTCCAGAAGAAAGAAGCGCAGAAGGTCCTTCCACTACAGTCCCCAAACAGAAAATGAACATAGGAAGTACACCACCAGACCCACCCCCAACCCCCACCCTAAAGGAAAGCCATCTTTGCTGCCCCATCTTGCAGCCAGTATCAGTGCTGGTGGAAGGATGAAGGAAGTCACCTTTCCCAGCTGCTTCAGAGCCTATCCAACATACTGTATGGGTGGCAGTTCCCTCACCGCTATTGCTTCAAAATGCTGCTCAAGGCCACCCATCAAAAAAATGGACTAAATTAAACCTTAGGATCTTCCCATGCCTCCTCTCCCTTCTGGATCATTACAGCCCACTTTGTCCTTTCCTCAAAATTTATTTGCTTGGAAAATAAACAAACCAAAGGAGACAATTTCTCCAAGCTCCAGCCTGCAGAGCCCACATTATGAAGGTTAGCCACAAATTCTGTATCTTGCTCCTCTTATATCCTCTTTACACTGAAAGAAGAAAACCATTGACCAGACCTAAGTTGTTGCATTCCAGTGGAATAAAGGCTCACCTCGTCCCCAGAGTGCTTTCTGAGGCATTAAGTGAGTATTCTCCAGCATGACAAAGCAGCAGCATGAAGGTTGAAAGTACCTAGGGAAAGAAGCAATAGTATCTAGCATCGCAAATAAGGAAACATGTAACCTGGCCTTCTTTCTAGAGATAATGTTAGTACTCAATCTCTTAAGAAAGGAAGGTAGAGAGCTCCAAGGACAACAGGAACATTCAGCTGCAAAGTACTTTACGGCCAAGAGACGGTTTCAAGCTGAATGCCTTTCAGGTACACACACCATCTCCCTGAGCTTGACCCAGAAATACGACAGAGTATACTTTCCAAAACACAAAACACATATGTGTACAGGTGGCTGAAGGATCCAAGCATAGAGAAGGAATCTACCCTGAAAGCTTTCCAGAGACCAACAACAAAATCCACCTGCTCTATAGTACAAAAAACAAACGTAAAAGGGACAAGGTCAGTTGTTTGCAGCCATGCTGCAATAAACTGGCCAGGTGAGGGACCATGTACTTCTTTCTCCCCATCTAATCCTCTGGCAACAGTGCTCTTCTCAGCAAAAAGGAATGGGAAGCTGGAGGCGCACCACCTTTTAATACCACATACAATTCTGAGAAGAATGACACCTTAAGGGTTTTAAGGAACTAAGGCAAAAAACTTCCTGTTAGCTTGATACCTGGGACACCCTCAGAGCCCACTGGGGACTACATCCAAACACACTCACCACTATGGAGTTTGAGACAGTTGTGTCAAGTAGTCACAGCTGCAGTAAAAAGCAACAAAAGTAAATGCTCAGCATCCAGAAAAGGGCTTTGATTCAGCTGTTTTCTCCAAGACTGCCTGTATCATTATGGTTCCATCTGAAGCACTGCTAGCCAAACCAAGACACTGCAGTAACTCAGAATCAGCTTCAAAGAAGTCACACATCACTCTTGCTCGTTTTTAATAACTCTATAATGATGCCAGTCCCAACAGAATAATGAAACTCTTTGGTGAAGGCTCAACCCGGTCCTCTCAATAACGCAGCAAAAAAGCCTTCCAAGAGAAACTAAACTTATTCCACTGGACATATCAAAAATTAAAGTCAGTCCTACCTTATATTATCTACCGTGGTTAAAACCAAAGCAGACAGAACAACCTCTAGTGACCTCCCTTGCTATGGATTCAAGGGTAGAATAAGTCTTTGATTTTCCCTAAATACACTGTACACCATGCCTGCAATATTGCTAGCAATGACTGGAACTTAGTGTTAGTACTTTTGCAGACACAAAGGGCTGCCAGAGCACAAAATGATCACCATGTATTTACAGTCCTGCAACAGAAACAGAGCAGATGTGCCATTTGTTTCTTTTGAGAAAGCTTTGCAGCTGGGGTACCTTCAATTCACCAGCACGCTAACGAATGAAGACTTAAGGCCTATCTTTTCCTCTTTCTCTCTGAAGGGTGCTGAACACCTGAACAGTTTTGTCACTGTGCTTTATATATCCTATACATCACCTCCATGAAAATTCATGGAACTCTACTACCTCAACAACAGTTGACACTAGGAAGCATAACTGGATACAACTTTAAGCTCAGAAGAGTACCAAACCTAACATCTTTGGATTCAAATACTCCAATAATTGGCTTTTGTTCAAAAAAAAGTTTAGTTCCACTCTCCGTCTGCACCTTAACGAACAGATTTTTCTACAAGGATGAATTAAGTAACAAAATGGGAGAAGGTCTCTTTAAACCGCATGGTCTTTATTTCAGTGCCAATGTTACAGATACAACACAAATATCCCAGTCAGAAGTAAATCAAATGGAACCCAGGGAGTCTACAACAGGCTCTGGAAATTAAACCGGGGAGAAAGTCTGGAATAACTAAGAACAACTCTGCAGCATAGTCTCCGGTGCGTCTCCCAGCAGGCAACAGAGCTTTTGCTCAAAGACTGATCTACAAAATTGAATGTGTCTTTTCTTGCCATAAACCACAACTAAAGGCTTTGAAATCAACTGTGGTAGAAAACCAGCTGCTTCTTAGATCGCTACATCTCATACATCACCATACCTTCCGGGGAAGCTACAGAAGACTGAATCTCTATGGCTGCAGCCACTGATGGAAAGAAAGAAAATTCAAGTGTAAGGTCTTCATTTCCAAGTACAGCACCAACGCAATTTTAATCAGCCTCACCGGCACCTCTTTCCTGCACTGTCCCAGGTCTGCAGATGAAGTCCCAAGGCCTGACTTGCTCTTGGTAAGTATCACATAACTAAGAGGTGTGTGTATACAGTAATGCACTGAACAGGCCAAAAAAAGCCTCCAGTCCCTTTAGACATGGGGGATACAGTAAGAAAGAAGCAAGGTGACCTAAAATTCTCCAAGTTCCCATTATGAGCCCCAGATGAAAGTGCCTGAAAATAATCCAGCTAGTAACAATTGAAAACACAACTTGACCATCCCAGGGGAAAAAAAAAAAAAAAAGACAGCAGAAAGAAGGGGCAGTTGTTCACTTGCTGCAGAGACAGAAAGTTTCCCTGCAAGAAATTCCAGACTTCTCTTCCAACACCAGGCTGTTTTTTCTTTGGGGGTAGAGAGGCAGGGAAGGGAGGGAATGTTGCTTCTGGCTGTGAATGCATGTGTGAGGGAGTGCAGAGTAGCCTCCACAAGCCACCAGCCTCATCAGCAGAGGAGAGGAGATTAGTCTCAACAGATATGCTTCAAAGTCAGCAATCACTTCAGGAAAATTCCTCCTCATCAGCAGGTCTCATCTGTTCCCCATGCCCATGGTGCAGTTTAGGGGACTGCCAAGGATCACAACCTTCTTCCCAGAGTTCTTTTGATTGGGTGGGGTGAGAATAAGAATGGTGCCAGAGCCTCACTGCCAAGACTGAGGGGGGAAGTTGTTGACTTCTGCTAGATCCTGCATTGCTGAGCCCTTGTGATTATATGTCAACTTGATCCGCATACGTAGTTGTTGCTACAAGAGAAAAGGAAACAAACACAAATTCAGGTCTTCAACAAAGGTCAGCATATTTTCCAGCTTCCTGTCCCACATCCCCTGAGAAAACACAACACAGACCCTTCCTCACCACAAAAGCTTACAGGAAGTATGTGCAGAGTAAGCTATGACAACGCAGATAAATGCTTAATCTAGTAGGATGCTGCTTGCCCACTGTACTTCTCAGATCAAGTAAAAATTTTCTCAGAAAAACTATAGCACAGATTCTATTCATCTTTCTCTGGGCACTGGCCCTGCTCTCATCAACACTGAGGTCCTTAGATATAACAGTAACAGTCTTGCAATCACAATTAACCATGGAAGAAAGCAGGAGGCAGATCTGACTTTGCTACGCAGCACTTAGGCTTACATGGAGAAAGGTATTATTTCCTGTGCTGCTGACTCAGAGAAGCAGCAGTCTGGAAACTTGCATAGATCAGTAGCACTGGACAAAATAGCCCAAGAAAGACTAGAGATATCATCTCTAACAGTACTTCCTCCTTCTGTGGCTAAATGGCAGAACAGCTCAGACTGCCTTACACTGTTGCTTGGCTGCCACCCAGACACTAGGATGATCTTAATAATAGCCAGAGCACAGCATGCTTCACATTTTCTGTTCTCTTCACTGCTGCCCCCCTTCCCTCCCCCCTCCAAAGTCTACAGCAAAATGTGTAGAAAGGGTAATGAAAGAGAGGAAAGGAGGATACAGACAGCTCCAACCAGCCTCTCGCTAAAGAAGTTGTGTTTGGTACTGTTCTGGGTAACCAGCCATTGTACAGAGTGCACTGGCCACTGTCAGAGTATAACCTTGTTCACCTACTCTGAAGAGTTACTCTAAGATCTTTCAGTCTGCTCACCTTAACTCTCCCCATTTAGTTTCAGTCCAGCGTGACAGACCACAACCACATGAACAGTTTTTACAACACTGAAAAAAACACAGAGCTACCTCCTAAACAATAAAGTTGAGGTTGTTTCCTTCAGAATATTTGAGGTAACTGCAACTATCTCATGCATGGGACCCTCGCAAAGCTGAATCTGAGGTCAACAGCAATCTAAAGGACACTAAGCACTGAACACGTGAAGAGGCATAAAACAGTGGGAAACAGCAGAGGGCAGCAAAATACTAGCTCGCAGCTCTTTATTCTCAAGGATTCACGGAGATGGAAGTCCCCACAAGGATGCACATTTCAGCTTATGAGGCCCATATGAGAAGGATACATTCCAACTTCCTGCACTCCACAGGAAAGCTTCTAAATCCCTTATGTTTATAACTTTTAGAACCCACAGGGAAATTTATATCAGATTTGTATGAGACAGAATAATTACCCGCATGTCTTATAGAGCCTGAGAGGAGTACATTGGATAGAGACAAGGGGAGACCAGGGCAACTATGCACAGGAAGACAGTTATTTTGATGAAATCTTTGGCTAAGACTTAAGAATTTCATTTTTTAAACTTGCACACCAGTCTACTTAATGTCTAGAACAGCGAGTGATAAAGAAATAAATACGTCAGAAAAATGTCAATACTGTCCCAAAAATTGATAAAATTAAAATTATTTGCACTTTTCTATCTGATTCCACCTCACTGTTAAACCTCTTAAGGAGGACACGTGGGCCATATCCCTCTCTCCTCTCAAGTTTATTTTTATCCTCAGTCTCAGAAACTTACCTATGAAAGCTATAAAACAAACAGAATTATGATAAATAACAGCAAAATACTCTTCCCCTCAACTATTTGAAAATACACTCACAACATATTAAACAACATCACTTAAGAAAATGGACAATCTGGTTAAGATTATGGATTAAGCTATTTTTTGTTATCAACTTTCAAGAAATGCCCCCTGCAGACAGCGAGAAGGAACTTCAAATATATTGAAATCCAAAAAGCAAGCATCTTCCCATTTCACTCCTACACCAAAAAACACCAGGTTCTGCTCCTCTAGAAAGATCTAGAAACTTGTTTAACAACTATACTGATGCAACAAATATCCACAAAGTCAAGACTTTTTTAGAGTCTGCTTAGGAAGTACAAACAAACAGAAAGCCAAACCTTTGCCCAGAACCTCCTGTCTTTTACAAATTTTTCTCCAGAATATTTTCATAGCCCTAAACAAAAACATTCTCACTACAACACAATTTCCCACCACTAAACGCACAACTTCCAGGCAGTTCTCAGGATCACTCACCTTTTGTGGATTCAGGACTTTAATGACCTGTGTAATGGTCCCCGAGTTAAATGCAGGGATGACACTGCTGCTAGGAGACAGAAGCTGCAGTTGGAATGTCTGAAGAACAAAACGAAAGCAAGTTGATGCTTAATCAAGTACAAATATAAACTAATTGATTTATTTGCACTAAAAAAATTAAGTCCTGCCAGTACACAGACACAAGGAAGCAACCAGTTTTTCAATTCATGATCTGCAAAGAACAAAATATTTGCTGGCCCACCATCTTTCCACACAGAGATCCAGAAGGCACAAGTATGAGAGATGAGGGCTTACTGCGGTCTATCAAAATTAGCAGTGATGCACTGTTTCTATTTTGACTCTCAGGTGGAACAGCCAACACTGCTCAGCACATCTCTAACTTCAGGAGGCCCATTCTCTCCCTCATTCCTTCCTGTGGCAGGTAGGAAAATTCCAAACTAAAGGAAGAGTGTTAGTAAATTCCAGAAGTGAAACTCTGGAAAGTGAATATTTCCCACATTTCAACGCTTCAATCAAGTCCTGCTCTACTACAAACTAGTAGTACCCATCTTCATGTTTCGTGCTGCAGCTAACTCCAACAGGAGACAACTAAATGCTTTAAGGAGAATAGTTAATGATCGCTGTGTGGGAGCTCACTCCAAGTTTTACAAGCAGCTAATAGTTCCAAAGGGTTTTCTTTTTTCCATGTATTTATAGCTACAAAGAGTACAGTACATTTCTTAGACACTAAGAACAAAGAGAAAGGTTTGTCGTGGTTGCTGGTGTGGTGGTGGATTTTTTTTTGAACCAACATTTTCCTGGGCATAGTTTAGCAACCTTCTAAAATGGTGATTTTAAAATAAGATTTGATCAGAGCAGATCATTTTAGCCCATCCTCCATTCCATTTATGACTAAACTGAGCATGATGAGAACCTGTTAACAGCTCACCCACGCTGCATGTGTCTGTCTACATTAAAGCACTAATCAGGAAGTACTTGCAGCTGGCCCTCTACCTGTCACCGTAGTTGCCCTAAGTTGTTCTACCTTTGGTACTGCAGCTTGGAAAACAAAATCTGTCATATCCAGCTCTGTGCTGTTGGAGGCTTGTATTGTGATTACAGTGACACTGGGGTTGGTGTTTGACCTCTCAAAACTGAAGTCAATCTTCAGCCCGTTCTTGTTGTATGCAGTAATTGAAGGGATTCCTGTAGAAAGGAAAAAAGTAGCAGACTTGAGAATCTAGACATTGTTCTCAGCATCACAGAACTCATTTCCTTTACCCCAGAACACAAATTCTTCTGTAGATTAAACAACCTCCCCTCCTGCTCCAATGTGTGTGTCACACTTCACAATGAAATCTCCTTTCCGTTACTACCCCTTGTTTCCTCTTCTGCTGTGGCACCTTCAGCTAAGGTTTCAGATGTCCCTAACCTGCAGCAATATCATTGAAGAGAGGCTGTGATGACAGTCCATCAAGCAGGAATGGAGGCTGTGATATCTGGGGTGCAGGGGCAGATACTGGGGAACCTACAAGAAACGTTGGATAATTATTAGATTTTGCTGTCACAGAATGAAGGGTAATTACTCCTCCAACTCAACTGCTCAAATATCAATACATACTATTTCTATATATGAAGCTCTACACATAGCTATTTATGTTATGCCTCTTCTCAGCTTTTATTCAACAAGGTCTGGCTCCTCTTGAGCTAGCAGGCATTCAAACACAGTAATTTCTTGTATCTTATTCTCTCCGGAAATGCTGTGTTCCCAGCACAGAATGGGAAAATACTTAAGTCCCACTGTCTAAACATTGTCAATCTCTGATGCCATCCCCTGATGTCCACCTGTGTGCTAATACAGAGCCTGACAAGAAGAGTCATGAAGACAGGGACTTAATAGTGATGAACAAGCCAGCCCTCTCATCTTCAGCGCTCAACCTGACCCACCCCAGGAATGAGGTTACATAGACTTTCAAGAGATGAAGCCTACTCACCTGTTAGGTTGAGGTCTCCCAGTAGGTCAAGGAGCTCCCCACCAGCAGAGGCTGGCTTGCTTGTAGGTGCAGTGGGGATTACAGGTGTTATATCATTCCCCCCCAGCAAGTCCAGCAAATCATTTGCCTAATGAGAAAATAAAAGTTACATATTCATATTTCTGCTGATTCCCCCTTATATACAGGATGAATTTCACTTGCCCTCAGATTAAAGGCCAGAGCTGCTGACTAATTAGTAAGGTTCTTAGTTTGGCTATGGTTCCAAGAGATCAAGCCACCGCTTTCTTGGAACCACAGTGATAAGAGTGGGATGGAGCCTGAAGATACAAACAGGCCGGGGAACACATGGATTTATCCCATCATGCTGTATGGGAACTGCTGAGTCACGGCCTGAACCTCTGATTGATCACCTGAGGCGAGCCATGAGTCAGCCAGAGGAGCACAGGTGAAGGCAATTCACCTGTGCTGCTGGAAGGGTGGAGCCAGGCTCCACCCCTCCTAGATCTATTTAAGAGCTGGCTACCAGAGGGGAAGGATCTCTTCTGGAGATCACCTCTCTTGGTGTCTTCTGGTGAGCTCAGCCGAAGGGTAAGCTCTTCCACTTATTCTCTTTTGTGATCATTGTTTACTTTGCCTAATTCTCTTGATTATATTGTGATTATAGCATCTTGATTATACACATGCTCTTACATTCCCTACAATAACCTCTTCCACACATCTGTTCTTGGCACTAGAACCATCAGAGCAGAAATGTGACACAATTGATCACCAGGCCACAACTTACAACGAGGCAGGGACAGGAAGGGAGGTTGCCTCAGTTTACTGTTGAAAAGTCAGTGGCTAGCACTCTGAGCTGACAGGCAATGGAAACTTATGCTACATTAGTTTCCATTACCTGGCTACCAGGCTGCAATCCGGAGTGTGGAGGTTTGGTTTCCAGTACCGCTGTTTCTGTCTCTCCATTGGTCTGTACAATCTCTGTAGGGCCATTGGTGGTGACTTTCTCCATTACAGGCATTCTCTCAAGCAGGGCTGGCCTGAAAGAAGCTGACATAGTTATACTGTGCCATCTTCTTGGATCCCAATCCAAGCATTCAAAACATTCAAGAGAAGATATACACAGCGCAACCTGCCTCTTCCTTTCAGCTCCATTGCAAGGGCACTGTAAGACTACATGACAGCTGCAGGTGGTCAAAAATGATCCCTGACATATTGTGCCAGTGTATATATATTAAATGTCAGCTGACAGTCAAACAATACATCCTTATTTTCTTCTAGTACTGGACAGTTTTCACAGTGGAGCTAACAGATAACAAAGCAGATTAAATGACTGAGCAAACATGGATTAACTGCAGACACAGGACATCTGACTGCTCTGCTCCATACTCAGTTGGATCAGAAGGTCAGCTGATTGGCTGCAACAGGTAACAAAGTTGGAAAAACAAACCACCGTGCTCTCATAAGTCAAATTTAAGTTTCCAGAAAGTGTAAGCTTGGTCCTCAAGAGCACCCTCCTGAAAGCATACAGAAACTGAAGGAGAAGAGGCACAGGACACAGAATCCTGACTTCAACATAACAAAGAAAAAGCCATACAGAGAACACTAGCGTATAATGCAAGAAAAGCCATTACCCTCAAGGACCAGGCCTCAAAGCACTGCATGTAATGAGAATAAGTTACACCGCCAACATCTTTCAGGCTGAATGAGACTTGCAGTGCCAATAACCCCAACAATGGGCTTTCAGACTCTGTGATAGAATTACCTCAAGTTCAGAGCATAGCTTTGGAAAAAAAAGGTCAGTGGATCTCTGCACATTTATTCCAAAAGTGTTATAAGATGAGCTTGAACCTAACAACTGGTACGGTTAGCATGGCAAAAGCTACCTGCAGGCACTTGCTCAGCTAGCACATTTAAGATTCAACACCTAAATCACAGAATTGCTGATGCTGGGAAAGATCATCAAGTCCTACCACAAAGTGAAACAGCCAACTTCAAGCTCAAAATGGGAAAAGCGTTTTGTAAGGGCAAGCCTGTGATCTCAGAACACTTATCACAGGATATACTAAGTTCTTAAAACACTTCATAATAGATCAGGAAGGGATTGCAGTTCTTGTGTAATTTTACCAGAATCTCCAGATTAAGCTCTCTGTATGTACTATGCAGGAGATCAGGTAGGTTATTAGCCTTTTCGAACACCAAAACTCATCAGTACTTACCTCATGTGATCATATTTCTTGAATAGTGCATTATATTCCACTGCCCTCTGTTGTAGCTCCACATCAATGCTACTGCCGTAAATGGAAACTACCTTCTTAATGCGACTGGGGGGGAAATGAAAGGACAAAAAGAGAAAGAGCACATTGGGATTAGGAGCAAAGAGCAAGAAATTAGCATGCGTCATCCAGAAGACACTAACTGACCTACGATGAAGAGGCGCGCTGTGTAACTGATTTGAAATGGTAGTCACTGCTGCTTTCCTCGATTATCTGTGCAACATCACTTTTTCAACTGCTCCTGTTTCTCCTCAGCAGTCAGCAGGTGATCAATATATCACCACAAGGTATACCACACCGAAGCTCAATGACCCACAATCAAGCCATAATACAAAATAAGGCTATTTTTCTTCCCAACAAAACAAATAAAAACGGAAGGAATCCACTGAAAGTAAGGGTTTTCCCTCCCATTAATAAGTTTTCAAGCAAGGACATCATGACATAAATTGCCCACACAGCAGAGGACATCCGAAAACAGTATGAACTGGTGGAACTCTTTCAGCCTGCAAGCAATGAACTGTAAAAGCCAATAAGATGACTTGACAACAGAAACAGAATATGTCCAAAGAGTAGTTCTACTGAGGCAAACTGATGCCAGCATATTTGCAACAAAATCCTACGCAGAACATCAAGGAGAACTCACTTGACAGTGCAGGTGAACCTGGTGGAAAGCTTCATGATGGCAGTAAGAGCGTAGCCTCGTGTAACAGATGCAGACATATTAGATATCAGAACACTTTCTAAAATATCAAGAACTTCATCCTCTGTTACCTGAAAAGGTACAGAAAGGTTAGGCTTAGAGAGAAGCTCTGCAGCAAGCCTTCCATGGTAAAAAATTTATCTTGCTTAATGGGTACTTCCTACCTCCCCGGTAACTTTGTGAACAGGCAGCATGTATGCAGTATACGAAACAGACACATACAGATGGATGTCTTGCGATATTTTACTTTAAAATAAAGCTCCTGTTCCACATATTTAAATAAAGTTTATCAAAATATAGAGTTAAAATCCCAGTTGACACTGTGCAAGCTGGGTTAGAACCAAAAATCACATTACTCTGACTAGCGTAGCTGCATTCTTCAGAGACAAAGCTGGATATGTTTATGTAGTCCATGCCAGTAGCATGGAAAGGGGCTCACATTCCCAGGTTCACCTCTATCACAGACACCACTAACTGCTGCAAGCAATCCGCTCACATAGCCATCAAACAGATCCAGCCTCAGCCAAGTATACGCTGCACCTTCTCAGGCTGTACCTGTATTGGCTCCTCTTCTTCACACTGACCAGACACCAGAAGATCTCCATACTCCCCTATGCACCAGGAGGCCACTTGAACCAGTGGCTGCTATTGGAAGAATCAATAAACATAAAAATCAGACACCTCAGAGATAAATGCATTCCTGTACAAAAGCCATAAACCACTATTTTCCAGAGCCAGCGTACTCAAATTCTCTATAGCAAAAGAAACAGAGGTATTTCATTTGATCAAGAATTCCTTAAGAGAAAATTAAAAGAACAAGTCCATAAAGAATACATGCTCACACTGCAATCTGTCACTGGAACTAGACAGCATGATACTGACTTACCTTGATATGTTTAGCAAATATGTTTATTACAGTGTAGTAAGGAAACGTGTATTAGGTATTACCTGAGAGTAATCACCAAGGATGGCTTTGTAGAGTCTCTGCACAGTGTAGGCATGCATCTCCACACTGTTAGTTATCAGCTGGATCAGGTTGGGAACAGCATCATCACGAACATAACTTCCTGCCTGCAAGAACATTTATGTATTTGAGAAAAAAAGCAAACTGTTAGGTTTCATTATACAACTTCTCAGTAACACCCGACAACTGCTGACATCCTTCAAAGCCACATGACTCATACAGGTTTAAAAGAAAAAAAGAAAAATAAAAAAATCAACCTTATCATCCTCAAGTACTTTGTGACTGACTTTGAGCAAACTCAGATTTGCTGAAGTACAAAACAGCACATTCTCCCAAAGCACTCAGCTATACCCACAGAAAGTCATACCGTAGATAAAAAGAGGATAGGATATACACATAAAATAGTGTTCTATTTCTGTGCCACGTAAGAACGAGAACACTATAGAAAAACTTATCTGTTAAATGGAAGACTAAGACAAACTCTGAGGGTACAGAGCAGCTTTTTCATCACTTCTTCAAAACTAGGCTCTATGCCAAATCAGCACAGAAATTAGCACTAGCACTAAAGGAAAGATGTACGCTGCTCAACATTTTGTTTTGTTTGGACGCTCCCTCCAGCACTGAAAACATAACCACTCAAAAGAGAAATTAAATGAGCCCAACTAAGTCAATTAAGTGAAAATTCAGCAAGCCAAAACCAGGAGCTGACGCCATATAATTCTCCTAGGTCTGGTAAACTGGATTGGCTACTTACCTGTAAGAGTCTGCAATAGGCAGCCTTGTGAATGTAACTTTATAAATGGTTCTCCCTAGCAGTCGAAGGAATGAAGTTAACTTTTATTAAAGTGAGTCATATGAGAGCAACTCTCAAGGCCTACCAACTTCATATAGAAATCAATTCTATGTTCAGAGGAATGCGGGTTTCTCAGTTTCAAGTGCCACAATAGCACAGAAAGCAAGACTCACTTTTTAACTTTGCAAATGTAAACACTCATCCAAATAATGTACATCTCCTCCCTTGCCCTGCATCAGAGAACACACTGCCTACCCAAGTTACTAAGCCTTCTTCTCTCATTTGCTGAAACGCTACTCCAGTTCCAACCTCAACTGTGATGTCTGCAAAGAAATTCAGGTAGTAAAAAAAGTAACAGTCAGGTAGTAAAAAAAAAAAACAAAAAAAAAACCACAATCAGAAAGCTGCTGTACAGCTGTTACAACGTCACACACAAAAGAGCCAATTTTACTTACCGTTGTTAAGACTCTCATGATCGTGTCTATGTGCCAGCGTTTGGAAGGAGCGTATCTGATAAAAATAAGAAAAGATTTAGAACAAGAACTACTAGCCTTAACACCAGCAAAAAACCCAACAAAGCCAACAGAACCTCCTCCTGGCCCACCTTTTCCTAGAATAAAAAAAACTTAATCTTTGACCTTTTGTTATTAACATTGACACTGAAATGCTGAATGAATATACAAGCACAGCCATACACCTTACACATACTTAAAAATCAGGCTGTTAATTGTAATGACTCAACTTTAATGAGATCATCTCATTTGCACACGTAATTGGGGAGAACACAAGTGGGCATGTGGAAGGGGCAAGGGACCAAGGTGTCAACACAAAACCTGTTCCAAAGAACAGCAAAAATCAATAAACTAGATGGGCTTAATGATATGAGGACTGCCTACAAGGGAACATTAGTGTGCCCCAATGCACTGGTATGTCCTGTCCCTCAGCAGGGGTAAAACAATAACCTCAAAATCAACCCATTCTCCCTTAGGTGTTCAGGAAGGGAGGGGGGCAGACAAGGCAGAAATGCTCACAATTTTGATAACTGAAAAAAAATTAATCGGCAAATTGATTCCATACTTTTCTGCTGCAAGAAATATTCCTGATGCACAGTCTGCCTTGAACTCCGGCTCACATGAATCTAGGAAATACAGCAACTCCTTCATCATTCCACGAACATTGTTCCCATTAACAAGAGCAAAACTCAGTTCCATTGCACGCCTAGAGTAATGGACAGAAAACAAAGTATATTCTCCTGGTGAAGTAAAATAAATTTGAAGTAAAATAAACAAGTCCAGTTACACTCAAATACACTTACCTTTGGGTTAAAAGAGCAATCTTATTATGGAAGGCTCTTCCCACAGGATTAATGGCATTTTCTTGTTCAGGTCAAGAAGCAGCCACCCCAGAAACCATAAACTAGAGTGCAGCTGGGCGAAAGTCCCTAGATACCCTAAGGCTAGAAATATCTTTCAACAACCAGAGTCTGTCAGTGTTAAGGTCCTAGTATTTACAGTTACACGTTGGTCATGTCTGACACAACTCCTCTAAGAAACTTGTACCAGCTACAAGAAGATTTCTTCAGTTTCAGAATTCTTTAAATCCATTTTGTTCTCCATGCATTAAAGTTTTGAACACATCAGAGTTGATAAGCTTTATTACATCCTGGCAGATGGGCTACGTATCGTTTCCAGAACTCAGGATGGTAGTGCCCTTTTCAGATTTCAATTCCTTCCCTGTCACAAGTTGACATCACAATTAGACAAAGTCCTAGCTATCTGACATTACTTTTTGTATATAAACAAAGATCAGAGGCCAGTCCCTGTTCCTCCTACTTGAAGCTTCTGCAGTTGATTGTAGCACAACTCTCCCATCCATTCCACATTTCCTGAATGAAAACTACTGTCTACAAATATTATTTATTCCTGGGCAACCATAACAATTTGCTATGTTAAAATGCATTAAAACAGCCTCACTAAACAACCTGACTATTGTTTACAATTGAGTAGTCGGTGTAATCCAGAACACAAACTCATCAAATATGGAAGGGAGGGAACAACTTTATCAGGAACTTCATTCTCTGCCCATCACTGAGATAGGCTAATAGAATAAGATGCCTGAAGAGCATCAAAAACTTCCAGCCATATATTGCTCACATTCAATCATATTACAGGCCTCACTTCCATTACAAAGTTCCTAATAATGCAATTTGATCATATTAAGCTGACAGGTAGCCTTGAAGTAAATGGCAAAGCTATTCTGAATTACACTACACTGACCAAAGTTGCACTTCAATGTTTAAGATGACAAAAACAGGCCATACTTCACATGTCAACCAAAACCAGGTATGTCTATCTCTCAAGTTCCAGACCGCAAAACTTGCTGTTTGGGGACTCTGATATCCGGTCAATACATCGCTTCAATGAGAACAGTGCATTGTCAGCAGCACGAGTGTCAGCACAGCAACATCGAGCTCTGCCGATGGATCACTCAAAGGCTTCATCCTCCAACAGCACTCAGACATGAAGCTCTGTTGTCTGCAGCAAGTTTTCCTCAACAGGCATCAGCAAAATGCTTTTGTGGCCTTCCATCCAAAGCCCAGATATGCCTTTGCTGTTCCATAGCCTAACCTCACACTGACTCTGGCACCAAACTACGACAGCCTGACTTGAACATGTAAGATAAAAATTTACCTTTTAGGATAGCATAACATTGTAAAATGGAATTACATTACACCCATTTCATAACTGTTAGAACTAATCTTCAGAAGAAAGACAGTTTCAAATTGTTTCCTACTCTACATGTTAGAGTATGTAGTACTGTTGAAAAACCTAGATCTGATTCAGAGACAAATCTGAAGAATGCCTTCTAGCACAAATACCTGCAGCATATCTAATCGGTTAGACAAGGTCAGTATAAGAGGATAAGCAATTCTAAAATAAATAAAATGTGTTCATGATGTAACAAGTTGAATGAAATCCCGGCATGCAATGGTTCCACGCAGTGCAAAAGGGACGCAGCAGCCCCTATCACTGACATGCTTGTTTTATGTTGCACTGGGGTCACCCAGTTACAGAATGAATACTGATAAGGAAGAGGGTATTGAATCAAACATGAGTCTGAAAGACTTGATTTAGACAGTTAAGTGTAGTACTTCACACAGGCCAGTAGAATTGTGATCAACTGATTCAATACTATGAGTAACTGATGGAAACAAGATGCTATGATGAGTGAAAAGAACACAACTGAAGTGATTAAAAGTAATCAGAGGAAGAACTTTATACTGAGGTTTTTTTTTTTGTTGTTGTTGTTTTTTGTTTTTTTTTTTAAAGAAAGTCTTCCCATAGAAAAATGAATAATGCTGCAAGCTCTCCTACTGTCCAGAGAAGGAATGCAAAACAGGACACAGTTTATAAGCAAATCATCTGAACAATCTAGTAAAATTAAATTCTACCACTGTCTAAATATAATCTAGAATCATTTATTGGAGATTTTAACATTGCTTCAGGATAACGTGACAATAACTGTTTGTCTGGGAAAGAAAAGTAAGACCAAGCATGTCAGAGTAGTTTTGATTAGGACCTTAATTTATGAAGGCTGATACTTCTGAGCACACCAGCTCGTCTCTGGGTGACTCCATTTTGGAAATGTTCAGGCAAACGGAAAGATTCTTTCCCCATCAATCCAAGAGGCGGAAAATGTAAAAGCAGCTTCTCAAAGAAAGTGGCTGCATGCTTTCATTACCTTTATTACCTTACATGAAGTAGAAATCAAATGCTGCATTAATACTAGTCTCATTTTCAGCTCTCCAGTACTCCCGTCATTTTCCCATATGTTCTTGTCCTGCTCACTCTTCATAGGCTGTCTCTTTCACTGATATTTCAGTTACCTTTTAATGGAGACATCCAAATCTTTCAGGCAGTCCACAATTGTGCTTCTATGTCTCTGTACTGCATTATGGTCTGTCTGCACAGTTTTCAACAGTGATGTCAAAGCCACATATCTGGGATAAGAATATATAAGAAAATACTTAAAGGTAAGCACTCGACTTCTATGCACAAATACACCTACCCGCATTTAATCTTCTTTTGCAACAAAACAGAGCTCTCTTGTACCCCTCAGCAACAAGTGAGGATCTTCCACGAGGCTACCTGGCCTAGCTCCAGTATCACAGAATCACAGAACTGTAGGGGTTGGAAGGGACCTCCAGAGATCATTGAGTCCAACCCCCCTGCCAAAGCAGGTTAGGGGTTGGGTTACCATACAAAAGAGTAACACATTTAATGATATCCTGCTGCTCAGACAAGCACCTACCCGAGTTCCTGGGCTCATGCCAGGTGTCTGCAGAATCACAGGAGTTGGAAGGGCCTCATGGAGACCGAGTCCAACATCCCCTCCCCCCCCCACTAGAGAAGTTTTGTTACAGTAGGTTGTACAAGAAAGCATCCAGGCAGATTTGAATATCTGCAGAGAAGGAGACTCCACCACTTCTCCAGGCAGCTTGCCCCAGTGCTCTGTCATCCAAAAGGAAAGTTTTTTCTCATGTCCTGTCTTCATTTTGAAAAATCAAGGCAAAGTTTAGGCCTCCATATATCACACACAAACTACTAAGCGAGTTAAAATTCCCAAAGCTAGAGCCTTCTACCCATATGATGATTTGTAATACTAATGCCTACAGATGTGACTAAATTCTGGCAGTTGCAGCAATTCTACGTTCAGATTAAAGAAGTAATGGTTGTGCATTAATTTCTTTGCTGACAGCAATACGCAGACAGAAAAAAAACCAAAACAACTCCTTGTCTAATTTGTGAAGTCACCACTGTCCACTCTGATTTGAATGTCATCACTGACCAGATGAAACAAGACAGAATATACACAGAAAACTGGAAAAAAAAAAAAAAAAAAAAAAAACAAAAAAAAAAACCCCAACCACTCACCTAGATTAAGAAATCACATTAAGAATTAACTTTACACTCCTAGATTCGACTACTATGAAGGGCAGAGCCATAGTTAAGGTTTTGACAGAGAGCGCGCCAAGAAAAGAAGAAAGCTTGTCTGCCACATTCACCCCACTAACAACAATTCCCAGAACACTCTCCGGGAAAGTTCTACTTAGTACAGTCTTAATGTCATTGCTTCTTAGACATTTTAAGCTGGGCGTAGATGGAGCACAGTTCATGCAACTTACCTAATATTTTTGTCATTGTTTAATAAGAAACGGCCTAGGATGTTAATGGCTAACACCTGCAGAAAAAGTTACAAAAGGTCAGTGACCAAGAAGTCCTCCATCATTGCTTTAAGGTGACTTTAAAGGCAACGTTACTACTGTGCTTCTTGGCCAAAAGCATAACAAAGAACTCTGGAGCCTGACTAAGCAAAGGAAAAACTAAGACAAACATGGTACAGGCTCTCTCCTGTACTCAAGAAAAAACAGTCTTCAGGAAGGTTTTGCTGCCCCTCCCCCAGCCTCTCCTTCCCCTTTTTCTCCCTCATTTTCTTTTTTCTCTTTTTTACCCTTTTCTCCCCCACCTCCACCCCATAACACTATAATGCGATGGAAAGCACAGCAGTAACACCAGGGTGGCAAAGTTCTAGGCTGCAGCAAGTGAGGACAAGCCTAAATTAAATAGTCAGACACAGAAACAATGGAAGAAAAAGCTGCTTACTCTTGGAAGGCCTCAGGTAGGCAGGAATCTTCAGTGAGACACCCTCACCACCACTGCTGACCCTTTAATGAGAACTGGGAAGGGGCTCCAGCCCTTCTGACCACTCAGGTACACTGCATGCACCTGAGCTCCCCTGGGCTGGCCCTGCCTTCCCACCAGGTGCTCAATCACTGCTTCAGGCCAGGACACAGCATTTCTGCTACACCCCTTAAGTACACCTTCCAAAGAGGCTACAAGTCTTATCTAGAAGCAACCACAGAGCTTTTTTGCCTCACGTGTCTTCTACAGAAATCGCTCTCACACAAAAAAAAAGTCACAGCAAAGACAACTTACTCTCAGTCCACTCTCAGATTTTATGTCCATAATAGTCAGCACAGTTTCATAGAGAATGGCATTTCCCACATTTTTACTTGTTTCTGTATTAGTAGCGACCTAGAGGAAAGAAACAAAGTGACTCCATTACCTCTAAAGTGGATCCCCTTTGTGCTGTTCTGCAGAAGAAGCAATGAAACTCAGCAATCCTTAGTGTACCACATCTATAAATACATGCCCCAAGCAACAAAACTCACCCCAGCGTGGCAAGCAGCCACACTGCATATCTTCATCAGTGCTGAATCCAAATAATTAACAAATGAAAAGAGAAAATGTAAGCTGATTAACTTTGCAAGTCTCACCTGTGCAAGTATGTCATTCATTGCTTCACTAGAATCATCATCATTTCGCCCTAGAATCCTTAGTAACCGCAGGATTCGCACCTATGACAGAAATAGAAAAACCTCACTCAATGGAAATCTTTTACAGAAGGGCCATGAAATTCACTGCTCGAGCAGCAACAAAGAAGAAAACAAAAGACTAATTTTCTATTTCAAAGCATAATGCAGATTTGGTTCTATTCTCAGGCGAACACTGTGCCCTTTCTCTCTTCATAGGCCAAAATTGTTACGAGTACATCGAGTGTCAAACCAGGCACATTCCTGCAAGACCAACATTCACTGTTTCTTCTCATTTTGCCACAACTTAGCACAGTACCATAGGGCACGGCAACTTCTTTTTAAACCAGGTGGCTTTCACTAAGGTAGATGAATAGCATTTACCCAGCCTACTCTAACACAATGCCAATCTTCAAATCAACACTGCTGCCTTATGGTAACTATCTTGTCATACTTATGTCTCACAACACAGTGCACAAATTAAAACTATCAATAACGACTAGCATCATTTCTTACCTGCAAAAAGGGGTCACTGATCCCAGACACATCATGCTCTGGTGAATATCCAGACATGATAAGGTTCTTCAGAATACGAACTAGTTGGGGAACAAGCTGTGAAGAAGAGAGTTATCAGAAAATGTACCTATTAGCTTGTTGTTCCTTCTGCCCAAGTACAGGTCCAAAAGCAAATCTTGCATTTGAAAGCAAGTTGTCCTACAGATTCCTCCTTGAAGTTCAGCCTGATCATCTAGAGACTATTATACAAATATCTACAGCTTACATGTTTCTAGTCATTTCCTATCTAAGCTGGAGTCTGAGCACCATATTCCACCTTCAAAGTACTAAATCCACCACAACTTGATAAGCAATACCTAAAAGGAAATATCAATTAAAAAAAACCTCCCATCTTCATGAAAAAGGAGGCTAGGACTGTTGAAGTAGCATTCTTCCAAAACTTTGTTTGGGAGCTTTACCAGGTTAGCTCCAAGTTGATTTTTAGCATACATTCCCATGTAGTTTATATCACCTGCTTTCACAGAGCATCAGGCATAAGAGATTTAATCTTTTCAGGTACTTATAGGATTACAAGAAGTTATTAAAGATTCCTTTAAGATTGATACTCCATTCACATCAGCCTTTCAAGAGAAAAGCCTGGTAATCTGCAACACATTCCCCCACAAGAGAGTAACATGCAAGTGTACTGATCTGCAAAAATGTTCCTGGAGCCCTGATTAACATTTGCTTTGCCTTCTAACATACAAGAATATTATCAGGACTCAAGACAAGGCAAACAAAGGAAAACATTACAGCCATGGAGATTGGTTGAGGGCCCCTTACCAACCTTCTGTACTCAAATTTCACTGACAAAAAACACCAGCAATGGAGTTGCACCCAGTAGTTCTTTGGCAGTGTCGTAAGAACACATACAGGTGGCCATACAATTCTCCTGCTTCCTTCCATGTAAAGGAATTACCCACAGCTGCCCTACATTTAAGGCAAGGCACAAAGCCACCAGTGGTAAAGAGCAGTCATAGCTACAGTGTGCATATACAGAAAAAAAAATCCTTCAAAATCCCAAGATGAGGGCTTGAGCAAAGAAGGTTTGTGTTTTGAGAAGGCCACAACAGAGATCCAGGGCTGATATGGGTAAAGAAGCTTATTGATAAGACCAGCACACAAAAAGCACTGAACAAGACAACTGATCTAAGCACACGGCATTAATCACAAACATGGCATTATCTGGTACTGCATCACGAGAGGCAAACATCACAGACTCAATGTAAGCATGCACCATGTACAAGAATTAAACCTTACCTTTTCGTTCTAACACAGAGCAGGATTCCAAACAGACAAAAGAGACAAAACAGATGAAGCAGGCATTAGGGACAGATCAATGTTATATCATTCATAGCATAAACAACCAAAGAGACTGCTAGAAAAGCAAGTACCTAGGACTTACATTTTGCAGAGGCAGTTTTTTTTTTTTTTAAACCAGTAAGACTACCACCTCTAAGAGAGCAATGGCTCACTCCCACGTGTCCCTAGTCTTTCTTTCATTTTCATTCCTGCTTTGCTGTACACAACCAGGGCAAGAGATGTATGTTGAAGTGGTGAAACGCATCAAGAGGACAAACTGTTTGAAATCCCTAGTGATATACACAAGTCAGTGAAGAACAGCAAACTGGGCATGAAAATAGACAAACCTCTTTGAAACACATGAGAGGAGCAAATGGCCAGTTCTGTTGATCAGCTTTGATCAATTTCTCCCTTGACCAAAAAATCAGATTAATTAAAAAAATAAACAATGACGTTTTCACAGTCTGGTAGTCTTTAATATGGCAGTAATACTGCACAGCAAATTACAGCAATAAATGTTAGGAAATGTGTATTAAGGTGGAAAATAAGCAAACACTCCTACAAGAGGGGGAATTATGTTGACACTTAAACCTCTAAGTTAGAAAGGAAAATCATGTACTATAGCATGCATCAGAGACAAGCTTCCATTGAACATAAGGTTCAGAGAATAGAGAACATTCCACATATTTCTTATATGAGTTTATACAGTTGTTACAGAATTCAAGCGCACGTGCAAGCTTTTTCTGCTTCTTTACAATTAATATACATGCACATCCTGATGACACTGTGTAATTAGCTATAAAGAGCAAAAAAGCCGAAAAGGAACACCAGCCAAAGAGGGCACTTATTCTTAACTGTAAAGAAAGATTCATACAAACTACACAGTCTTCAAGAGTAATTTTTGTAACTTACCCCTTCTTTGAGAGGGCTAGGCACTCAGCACTCCCTTTTTCTTTTTCTTTATTGTTTTGATAACAAGCAGGTAGCACAATTAAATTCTTCAGTTGTAAGGATTTTATTTTAAGAAGGTGCACACTGCTTTCACTTCAGAAATCAAGAAGCAGCAAAACCAAAACAAGACCATGAAAATTAATTCTGCAGTGTTACCAAATTCACACTTACCTTTCTAAAGTGTGCAAGCATGTCTGGGCTTCTCTCACACATCTCCGTGAGGAGAACTACTGATGTGTGTAGAACACCTAAAAGCCACAGGAAAAAGCCTCTTAATTTCATTAGCTCTAGGCAAATAACAAAAATTGCAATTAAACGAAAACAAATCATACAAAACAATCTCCCCTTCAATCTAACACATGCTTCAAAAAAGATGCTTGCAGCTGTGCCCAAGGTAAAGTTGATGACAAAGTGCATGTGTCTTAGATCAGCAACTAAAAGTCAAAAATGGAGACAAACTGGACTTGTATATTGCTTAAAGAAACTTGCATACTAAATACACTGTTAGACAGAAACAAACATGTAAATAAGATTTGAGAAGGACAAACTGTTAAATGTTTTGTACGCATTGAGTTTCTCATGCTCCCCAGTTTTCTCTTCTGATTTGGATACCCTACCCAGCATTACGTGGTTTGCACTACGCTTTCCTTAGGAGGTCTCAGAATCACAGAATCACCGGGGTTGGAAGGGACCTCAAGGATCATGTAGTTCCAACCTCCATGCCTAGCAGGGCCATCAAACATCCACATTTAGATCAGGCTGCCCAGGACCCCGTCCAACCTGGCCTTGAACACGTCCAAGGACGGGGCATCCACAACCTCCCTGGGCAGCCCGTTCCAGGGCCTAACCACTCTCCTTGTAAAGAACTTCCCCCTAACATCCAACCTAAATCTTCCCTCCTTCAACTTGGATCCATTTCCCCTAGTCCTGCTATTGTCAGCCCTTTTGAAGAGTTTACTCCCCTCCTGGGTGTAGGTTCCCTTCAGGTATTGATAGGCTGCAATGAGGTCACCCCGCAGCCTTCTCTTCTCCAGGCTGAACAAGCCCAACTCCCTCAGCCTGTCCTCATAGGGGAGGTGCTCCAGCCCCCTGATCATCTTAGTCGCCCTCCTCTGAACCCTTTCCAAAATCTCTATGTCTTTCTTGTACTGAGGGCTCCACACCTGGACACAGTACTCCAGATGGGGCCTCACAAGAGCCGAGTAGAGAGGGACAATCACCTCCCTGTCCCTGCTGACCACTCCTCCCCTGATGGAGCCCAGGATCCCATTTGCCTTTCGAGCTGCCAGAGCACACTGCTGGTTCACGTTAAGTCTCTCGTCCACCAGGACCCCCAGGTCCTTCTCTGCCGAGCTGCTCTCAAGGACCACTCCTCCCAGCCTGTACAGGTGCGTGGGGTTCTTCCGGCCCAAATGCAAAACCTTGCACTTTGCCGTGTTGAACCTCATTAGGTTCACTCGAGCTCAGCTTTCCAGCCTGTCAAGGTCCCTCTGAATGGCATCCCTTCCTTCCACCGTATCAACCGCACCACTCAGCTTGGTGCCGTCAGCAAACTTGCTGAGGGTGCACTCAATTCCCTCATCGATGTCATTAATAAAGATGTTGAAGAGCACCAGTCCCAAGACAGACCCTTGGGGGACTCCACTTGTTACTGGCCTCCACCTGGACATAGAGCCATTGACCACCACTCTCTGTCTGCGGCCTTTCAACCAATTGCTTATCCATCGGGTCGTCCACCCATCAAATCCACTTCCCTCCAATTTGGAGATGAGGATGTGGTGGGGGACCATGTCAAAGGCCTTGCTCAGGTCCAGGTAAATGACATCGGTCGCCTTCCCTTTGTCCACCAATGCCGTCACTCCATCATAGAAGGCCATAAGATTAGTTAGGCATGACCTTCCTTTGGTGAAGCCATGCTGGCTGTCTCGGATCACATGCTCATTCTTTACGTGATCGAGAGGTCTCAAACCTCAAGTTTGGAGAAAGACTACAGTAGACAGCTTGCTAAAGCCAAACTGTCTATTTGGCAGTCAACTGCCGTGTTCTGACTTAGCAGAACTAAGTTAAAACACCTCTGAAAAGTAGTTAGAAAAGCCACGTCAGTTACAAAGCATTTAATTAGATTACAACAGTCGAAAATTAACCACTGGATGCACCGTCAGCAAATCTGCAGACAACACCATGCTGCGTGGTGGGGTCAAGATGCTGGAAGGGATACCACCTAGAGGCACCCAAGACAGGCTCAAGAGGTGGGCCTGTGCAAACCTCATGAAGTTCAATGTCGCCAAGTGTAAGGTCCTATCACTGGGGTTAGAGCAATCCCAAACCTGAATACAGGCTGGGTGATGAGTGGGACCTGCAGCGGCGGACCTGGAGGCATTGGCAAAGGAAAAAAAATATATATCACACATGGCCTGCTAATAACGTTTCACTTAACTATTCTGTGTGGAGACAAACTTGCTGTAACATCTACTGTAGGACTCCTAGCACAACCAACTCTTTTCTTAAGGCACATAATCACTGAAGATAAGCAAAAGGACTAAGCCTGTAAAGAATGAGCACTGCTTGATACAAAATTAACCAAGTATTTTTTGTATTTCTCTTTAAACAATCTTCTGAAGTACTTGAAAAAAAAAAAAAGCATTAAAACAATAACCTAGCAAAAAAGGCAAAATTAACATGAGAATCTATATAATGATCTAAAACAGCACTGAAGACAGACTCTTTCCTGACAGAGAACATCTCCACTCTGGTAATGCCCACTAAGCAAGTGTCAGATAATCCTATAGCACTGCGTTAACTGAAATCACCCAAAAAGCTGAAAAGCACACTCTGAACTTCATTTAGGCAGCGTACTGGATAGAAGTGACAAAACTTTCCCATTGCACTCACTCTGAAATAGGTAAACATTGAGAGTTCCTTTTATCACCTATGCCATATAGGTGCTGCTAATCTGTAGCCATACACGCCTGCCTTCTCAATTACATTTGTTCTCACTGCATAGCAATGGGAAGAAACAAATAATAAAAATATAACTCAGTAAATCCCTCCAAATAAAAGGCTTGTGTGCCATACACAAAAAACAGTATAAAGACTGTGTGCCATACACAAAAAACAGTATAGTCTTGCTAAGCATGCTCACACATTACCATGGTTCTTTTCATTCAGCAAGTTTTTGGTGGCTGGCAGGAACATCTCCATAAGTTCAGGCACCTTTCTAATAACGTGAACAGCACACAGTGCTGCCTATACAGGAAAAACATTTGATTAGTATGTAGTGCAATGACAAGACATTGAACATCTAGCACAGCAGGAACTACTACAAATTTCATGATATCCAGATTCCACTCTCTGCTACAAGTGATACTAAACAGCACCACAGAAGAGTTTAACAAAACTTCCACAGTTGAAAAGTAAAAAAGGCATTGAGTTGCAAAGTAACATTTGCACTAACAGCAGTTCATTTGAAAGTTATTCACTTCAGAGCCATGTTAATTGCTACGTGGCTCTGCATTTAATAGGGCTACTTCAACCTGTCTCATTGTTAGGAAGGGAGGGGAATGATAATGCACTGGAAGTGAAAAGTGAAATTTATGTCAAATGCATGGCTTGTTTTCCTTCTTTTGAATATGATCACATTCCCACAAAACAGTTCCCCTTCAGGTAACAGGTCCTATGAAAAACAGAAGTACACTTCAGAAAGTTTGCCCATCTTCTCCAGAGAACAGAAGCAAGAGAAGACCCTACTCATTGTAGCTGCCTGAGAATCAAGTGCGCTCCTCTTCCCAGAATACAGCAATACGTCTCAGCACTGCTGTCTTGCCTAAAATCCCATTATTTCCCCCAACCTTTTCAAGACATAACAACAAAATGTATTTAAAAAGAACAAAAGTATTTATACTTTACTGATGCTCTTTCATACTGGCTAACAATTAGAAGTTTGGAGCTAGAGCCTGTGAACAGGCAGGTGCTGGTAATACAATCAATAACCTTAAGGCACAAAGTACCCTAGAAATTACAAACAGATACCTCATCTGTAGAAGGCTAGCCTTCTAGAGGATTACACACATCCTTGCTCCGCAGACATGGGCTTTGGCCTCAACTTGTCTTGCACGCTAGCAAATATTCAGTCAGCATTCCAAGCTGTCTAGCATTCCAGTTATTAGCAAGATATCCCAACCTCAAGTTTTAACACTTAACAAAACATTAAAAAGTACCTTCTTCCTAAGATAGGAGTTGGATGTTTTGAGGAGCTTTTCAACCTCTCCTGCAAGGTCTCTGCACATTTCTGAAGAGCCCATGCAGCCAAGAGTGCAGAGTGCCAGCCCCTGCACATATTGCGTGCTGTGGTTAAGGTCACTGCAAAGAAGAGGAAAAAAGGACAGTCAGTATATGAACAAATCCCAAATATGGAAAAAAGTGCATCTGTGTATGGCCATCCAGCCATCTGTACGCATAGCCCAGAAGAAATCTCCAAATTCTAAGCTATTTGGGAGTATGAGTAAACAATATCAGCTTTGAGTTTTCTATTACTTTTATATAGAATCCTCAAAGAAAAAGATTTCAGCAAAACCACCAGGTGAATATCCGGTGCTTGAGCTGAGAGGAGGGAAGACCACAGAGAACTCCATTAAAGCTTACTGTAGTAAATACTAAACTCTGTATTTTGGAATTTGCAAGCAGGAAAGAAATTAACATCAAGTATAGCCTTGCAGAGACTCTGCAAGTTGTCCCAGCATAAACAAGTTGTAGAATAGGCTTTAGCTTCTGGTTTATATGCACTCTGATTTGCAGTTTCTGAATCTTAAGATTTTCACACAGTTTGACTTGCATATTTTTACAATGGCTTTTAATTCTAGTTACCTCCCCTTCCTTCCATTTGACTATTAGGATTAATGAGTGATGAATTGTAAAACTTCATCTGGACTTGGTCGTGAAATAAAACCTTAAAAGGGTAACATGCGATACACACGCTTAATACATTAACCTTAGTATAATGGAAAATAAGAATTTTTGCTAAGACTTACAGACTGAACAAAAATATTGAATCGGAAGTGGGATTCATATTTACAAACTGAACAGCATTAAAAACAAAATCTATGCAAGATATTCTGGCTCAAGATGGAGGATAACAAAAACAACGTACAAAATAAACAAAACCCACTACTCACAGAGCTTGCAAATAATCCATACGTAAATGCTGTTAGCCTCTGGAAGTTGCAAAGTGCAATACCCATAAGCAGACACTACTTCTGAGGCCACCCACCAACCATCAACCACTAAGTATGAGACAATACAGCTTCCATACAGCAATTACAACAGCTTTTAAAAACTGACTTCAACCAATTTTCCATCAGAACACCTAGTACTCCTGTCACCACAGCATCCAGGATTCATTCACAAATGTGAAGAACATAAAAATATGGTTTCTGTTTGGGGGGTGAGTTGGTGACTGCATGACGGGAGGACAGGGGAAGCAAGCAGTATGCAACCAGATTCATACAACATGCAGAAAAGAGAGCATTCTGCATGTAATACATAGAAGTTATGGCAACAAGCAAATAAAATAACAGAGTACACCTGCCATTAAAATGGGTTGATTTTTGTTTCCTTATTTCAGCAAGTTTTGGGCAGCAATACGTAACAGTGAATATAGCAAGTACATGCTGCTACACAAAGGTGTCCACTTGTTTTTATGGAAGATCTAGGTTGTGGTGATAAGACACAGATGAAAGCACGACAAAGTGGCAGGCGAGGAAGCAATAAACTTCCCACCACCTAAGTGGGTTGCTATCTCCCAGTTTTGTTTAGCTTCAGCCCGGCTCATGTCAAATTCATCCCACCCTTATCACACAAATTCGTTTTAGCATAAGCAATCAAAAAAAGATGTTAATATAGCAGCCTAGTTCTAATGGAAGAGTCTCACAGGTATGACAATTCAATAAAAGAATACTTGACCAAACGTTTGTAGATCCCAAGGCCCACAGTCTTGTCAAGACTTCCCAAGCACATTGAGGACACAGTCCAAGCAATCAATCTTACTAATACTTCATTTGCTATTACTCAAGAGGTTTATGTTCAAAAAGTAAATAAAACCAGACATACCACATACAAGCAAGAACAAGGATAAAACAACTAGACCCCAGTTGTTCCACTCCTTCTCCCACCCATCTTGAAAAACGACTGCCCATCATTAGAAACAGACCAATCATCCTTTACTTAACTATAATATGAAACAGTCCTGGTTTAGCAGCACTTCACTAGAAAGATTTTAAAAGTAAAGAAACTGAGGAAAAAAACAATCCTTATTTCTCATCCTTTCTTGACCAATTTCAGGAAGGTACCAAGCAGACAGCACATTCCAAGTTGCTGCCTTGCTTCTGAGGAAAATCATACATCAGTACTGTTAGGTCAACCTTAAAAAGAAGGCAGCATACACAGTCTTGACTCCCAAGGTCAAAAACTTCAGAGCTCATCAGCACAAGTAAACAAATAGAACCAGAGATACAGTACAGAGATACAGTATTGTAACAGAGGATAACCTGACCTACAGTGTTTTAGCAGTGTTATGAAAATATCCTCTGATTTATTACTATTTAAAAGGTATGTGGACCTTCAGCAATGCTGCATTACTAACTGCATGCCTGTCTCTTTCCTACTTTGTAAGCAGGGAGATCATTTAATTCTTGAATGTGGAATTATACTTGGCACTGGTGAGGTCACACCTCAAGCACTGTGTTCAGTTTTGGGACCCTCACTACAAGAAGGACATTGATGCCTTGCAGAACGTCCAGAGAGAGGCAAGGAAGCCACAAAGGGCCTTACTGAAGAGCAGCTGAGAGAACTGGGATTCTTTAGTCTGGACAAGAGGAGGTGAGGGAGGAAGGGAGGTGGATCTCATTAGTCTCCGCAACTACCTGGAAGGAGTTGTAGAGAGCAGGGGGTTGGCCTCTTTCCAGATAACAGCAATAGGAAAAAAGGTAATGGCTTTAAGTTGCATCAAGGGAGATTCATATTGGATATCAGGAAAAATTTACTCTCAGAGTGGTCAGGCATTGGATCTGACTGCCCACAGACATGGTGGACTCACCATCCCTGAAGGTTCTCAAGAAAAGAGTAGATGTTGCCCTGAGTGACATGGTCTACCGGGCATAGTGATGATCACAGAATGGCCTGGGTTGGAAGGGACCTCAAGTTCCAACCCCCATCAATGCAGGCAGGGCTGCCAGCCAGTAGATTGAACACTACATCAGGCTGCCCAGGGCCTGATCCAACCTGGTCTTGAACACCTCCATGGACAACCTGCTCCAGCATCTCATTACCCTCTCAGGGAAAAACTTCCCCCAACATCTAATCTAAACTTTCACTCCTTTAATTCATAAGCATTCCCCCTTGTCTTGTCACTATCTACCCATGTAATAAGCTAAGGGTTGGACTAGATGATCTTACTGGTATTTTCCAACCTGAATGATTCAATGAATGGAAGTTGTGAGGTTTTTTTGTTTTTTGTTTTTTTTTTTTTTTTTTTTTTTTGTTTTTTTGTTTTTTTTTTTTTTTAAAACACAAATGTTTTCTGGTACCCTTACTTCTTGATGCAATTGGTCATAAGAAGATGGACATCCTGTCTCTCATCCAGCAGCAACATGGCACCTAAATACCCAATGCGCTTGTCTGTGAATTTCTGAGAGGCAATGAGCTTGAGGCACTCCAACTGGGAAAAAAAAAAAAAGAAAGAAGAATTAGCTTAAACTATTTCTCAACTAGAAGAGAAAGAGTTTGAACTCTGATATTAACTAATTTAGGTCTCTCTCATAATATATTTTTAAAAGTACATTCTATTCCCATTTTGATGATATGGAAAACAAAGGCTGAATGACCAGCCTAAAGATTCCAGCAAGGAAGCAGCAAAATCAATAGTAAGTCTGCTGCCCTGAAATAACAATCCTCTGCTGATCTTCCATTACCTCATACATACCAGATAAGCAGGATCAGAGCACAAAAGAGAAAAATAACACAGATAAGAACTATCAGTTAAAAAAGAAAAAAAAAAAATCCAGAAATCCAGAAAAAAATCCAAAGATATGCCATGTTTGATAGACCTTGGAATTTTTTTTATTTTATTTATTTATTTATTTTGCACTGTAATGGGTACATCTACCCACCAGGGAGAGAATCAGTGCTCTGTTAAGACGTCAACAACAATTTTGATCATTATGATCTGTAACTAAGTAACTTGCTAGGTAAATTTTAGATACAGTCATGTATGTCAGTTCCCGCTGTCCTGCAATCCTCTAACTTCTGTATGAACTTCAGAATCTAAAATCACATGCACTGCAGCCACTACAAACATCACATCCCTTCTATTATGTAAAAACATAACAGCTGTATTCAAAAATATAAAGGAAATTCCTTGGATAACATGCCTAGCTGCCACTTACACTCAGATAACTTCAGAGTTTAGCTGCTAGCTAATTCTTAAACATGTTCTTAGTTCAAAAATACAAACAGTAACATTACTATGCACTGAAGTATCTCACTCTAACTGATAATCAATTACATATAAGCATATCTCTACTTTCCAGCATGTAACACTATAACACGGTGGAAAGTATAATGCTTATAGCAGGGTGGCAAAGTCTCTGACTGCTGCAAATGAGGATAGGCCCAAATGCAGCAGCCTAGACACAGAAACAAAGGAAGAAGATTTACTTACCTTTGAATGGCCTCAGGTACACAGGGATCTGCAGAAAGATACCCTCACCTCCACTGCCAACCCTTAAATGAGGTCTGGGAAGGGGTGGATCCCGGCCCCAGCCCTTCTCATCACCTGGGTGCACCACCGTGTGCACTTGAACTCCCCTGGGCTGGCCCTGCCTTCCCACCTGGTGCTCCATCACTGTTTCAAGCTGTGACTTCAGCATTTCCGCTACACAGACAAAGCAGCAAAAATGGCTTCTCAAAACAGGTAAAAGATTCATCTTCTCACAAGCACATGCCCTAAGTTCGTTCTGCAAGTTAGCTAGGGCAGCAAGTAAGCACACAGTGGATGTATGGAGGGGATGAGACAAAGCTTCCAATAGATCTACTTTAAAGGACACAAAAAAGGGCCCGCATAGGCAAAAATAAAGGGTAGCATGAAAAGGTTTTCACAGTCCTTCACTATAAGGAAGTTTGAACAGAACTGTTTTTGAACAGGGAGATGCGAGAAGTGCACGCGCATCAAGAGAGCAAAGCTATACTGGCTGCTGAAAAACTTGTAAGAAAATTAAATTTTACGTGACAGAGAAAACAAATGCTATGGCCTAGCTACTAACAAGTTCTCACAACTGCACAGAATCAGAATATATAACACTGCTATGCAAGAAGTTGCCACATAATCATCTAGCTTGAGCTGAGTGACCAACTGACAAGGAAAAGATTGAATGAAAGCAAATTCAGTTATCTAGGATTAACCTGGATGAAGAAATACCTCTAAGCAGTAAGATCAGTCATCCAAAGAGATAACTGAACACGCATGAGTGGGCAAGATCAACCAAGAGATAAGGTACATAACTGCGTATTTACCTCTTATCTTTACAGTGACTGGCCCATTTTTTCCCCAGAAAAGTTTAAAAGGCGCTTTCTTATATAATGCTCTGCAGAAGTGCAGTGTGGAACCAATGGCCTCACAGCTACAGCATAAGAGCTAAAGAAGGCAAGACAAACAACTAAAAGAAAAACCAGAAGGAAACTAATGACTGATATTTCCAGCACTTTTAAATTTGTATGATATTACTGAAATTTACCCCGCAAAAAGCTGACCAGTTTGCTTCACATGCATACAAATACATGCAAATTAGCTTAGTGCACAGCACTGCTGAGCAACACAATGAAGTGAAGCTCTGTTTAATTAGTAGAAGAATTCTTGATGTCATTATATCCATTTCATTCAAAGGAACGGCAATTAAGATCTGCTGCCTCAGTGCTGTAACAGATACATCAACAAAGCCTGATAATACAGGTCTATCGCCAGATTACAACTCAAAGTTTTTACTGACATAGACACCTTTCTGACTGGCATTCTTTTGCAGGGGAAATAAAACTAAAAAAAAAGTGGATGCTCAATACCTTCTAATCATAACCCGATTTTAACACGCGCTCAAGACAGTTTGCCATGCACTGCATCTCAGCATGCACTGGCTAAATGTAACACAAGATTTCCTGAATCAAAGTGGAGGAATCCTGTCTTGGAAAGAAGCAGATCAGCCATTTGCTTCTTCTGACACCTTCTCTGAACACTTATTAATGGTTACCCCATTCATAACACTAGCTGAAGTCAAATGTCTGTCTTAAGGATAAAACCAGACATGGGATCTAACAGCCTGTGGCTCTCCCGTTTTTCATCAAAATGAATTTCCTACTCATTCATGCTGCCACTCTCTGAAACTTCTTGTTTATAATGCTGGACTGCCTATCTTCAAAATTCTACTACTGCTGGAATGGCATCTGCCTTCAACAGTCCCCCAGCACATTGTTTTGGAGAAAGAATGAGGATCATATAAAATCACCTATATAACACCAGTATCTTGAAAGATTCCTTCCAGTCATAAAAGCTGACGACACAAAAGATTTCAACTTAAATAATAATTGCTAAAATCTCTTCTTAGCCTTGGCCAGAAATACAACTGACAAATTATATGAGAACCAAGGCCAGAGGATGGTATGCTACAGTCAGCATAGTTGTTTTTCTGTTACATCAGAGTTGCTACATCTTGAACAACTCTTTTCTCTGGGAGAAGAACCCAACGATGTAGAAATAAAGTGATCCCCCCTAAATTCAAAGTACAGTCCAAACTCAAAGACAATTTGAGGCCCTGGTTACATTATGACTGCAGCAATTGGACAGATCGGCACAATGGAAAAAGCATTACAACAGAGGTGTGATGATGACAGGACTGGCACAATAGAGAGGTGCTGTGAAGGGAAGAAGATTGCTCACCATTATCAGAAGATTCCAGGTTCACAGGGGAGAGCTTCACCAAGGAGGCATCTCCAGCCAGAGCCCCTTCCCCAGTGGCAGTCAGCCCTTCAATGAGGTCTAAGAGCTGCAGCCAGGCTCCGCCCCTTCTGGCCCCACAGCTGAACTGCTTCACCTGTGCTCCCAGGGCTGACCAGGTCCTTTCCCCAGCTGCTCAATCAGTGCTTCAGGCTGTGACTCAGTTACCGTACAATGACTAATGGGATGTTTACTAACAAAAAAATGAACTGTGCCTCAAACACTAAGCAAAGCTCAACCTGAAGAACATTTTGTAGATCAAGACCCCATCATCTTATCTCTCTTTTCCACAATTTGACTGAGGAACACTACATAGAAAATAAGTCAAAACTCACATCGGCATTCTCCAAATCTCTTCACTAAAATGGGGATAAGAAACACCAATCCTTTATTGTTGGGAACAGACCAACCATTACCTGCCTAGAATAAATTACTTCAGAATAAGGAAACTGCTAAATAAGAAACACCTTTAAAACATCTGGCAGTTTCTATCAGGTACACAACTTCAAGATGCCATCCAGAAATACTCATACTTACCAGATTGTAGTTTAGCTACTGCTCTGCAAGACACACCTGCAGCAAGGAGCAGACAGCCTGGGTAAAGCAGACTAACTGCAAGTTTCATAACAAAATACATAAGAACAGGTTTCAGACAGGAAGTGTCTTTGTCGTAGTCAAAACTAACTAATGCAGGTTCTGAACATGCGTGAGGACAAAACCTCAAAACATCTCAAAGCAAAACTGCTCTAGTTCTGCTCCAAAGCAGCCCACGCACTCAAAACACATGAAGCATATTGGTATACACACACACACTGTAGCAGCAATGAAGACCAACCTACCTGTCCAAAATGTGCAGGGTATCCCAGCATGTGCATGTACAGCAGCTTTGCCACATTTCTGCATCTGTATGTGTTATCTTCCTCTCGGAAGGATGACCGGATAGCAGCACATTCCTTCTGAATCATCTCACGCTCTTCTGCCTGGGTTCTTGCTGTCCGGATGGTCCGGATCAGCTCCCGCAGTCTGATGGGGGCTGGCATCCTCTGGGAGAAGAAAGAGATCCATAAGCCTTCTACTGTACCTGAGAACTTCATAATTGTCTCAGTTCAGCATATTCTTCTTTCTTCTCTTATAATTACATAAATGGAAGAATTTAAAAAAGGCAAACAGCTTCACTAGCATGGTTAAAAGCATACCCAAAGGCCACAGGAATTCATTGTACCTTCCAGGAACAGAAGTTCTCACAACTGCTTTTCTAGAAGCAGAAACTGTTATGCTTTGAACAAGCTGCCAAGTGAATGTAACGTGATTCCCAGTCCGAAATAGATAAGAACAGTACTCAGCAAGGTATGTTCATGTTCTTATCTTCTGCCTCTCACCGAAGAGGTTTGATCCTTGAAATCTCAACAATGTGGGACACAAATCTCCTTTACAAAAAACAATGCTGTTAAATAACTAGCAGAAGTTTTCAGACAGGTATTTCAGAGAGCCACGCTTCATAAATCTCACATACTTGTGCCGTGCATCCTTCTTCCTTTGAGGGGGGAAAGACATCAGAAAATGCTGATGGAAGATAATATGAACAGCGTGGTTGCACTTCAGAATCAAGGAGACACCGTACGTTTATTAAATACCAGCCAGAACAATCATTTCTTCAGAGGCAATGTGACAAAGCCTCTCACAGAACTGCATGAAGATGACTTGCTTTTTTTTTTTTTATTTAAAAAAAGCACATGCTACTTGAACTTCAGGTAGTTTCATTTTGCCAGGTGATGGGTACAACCTGACCTAGAGAGCATTGCATTCTCCTGAATGTATTTCAAGAGAAAAATGGCTCCTGCCCCAAAAAAGTTTAGGAAGTTCAACTGCAAAACCTAACTGTAGTTTATGCTCAGCAAAGCAAACTTTTGACTTTCATGAGGATAAATCTATGCAAACTTATTTACAGAATTCTTCCATCCACGTTAAACTGCAAGATTAGCTAAATCATTTTTAAATCACAAAATCACACCAATGTGTAAAAAGTTACTCAACACAGCAGCCGGTCACAGATCATCTGTGTGTCACCATCCTCCTGAATCAGTGCCACAAATTTTAAGTGCTACCATATCAAAGAGACACATTCAGACATCGTGCTGACTGGCTGGCATGGCACAACAGGTTTGACTGCACACTGAATGGGCAGCTGGGAAGCTCACATTCAGCAGGGCAACCCGTGTGCTGCACCAGAAAAACAGACAGACATATTACAATGAGTAACGGTGGCCTCGCAGACAAGCAGCTGAACGTTGCTCTATGGATCTGAATTATAAACTCAGACTGTTAGAGAACTCAATCTCAACACTGCATCTCCTCGGTCAGTCCAACCAAACAGCCCCTCACATTCCAATTGCCTATCTTCATGTCTCAAGAGCTCAAATTCGCAGAGACACAAAGTATTACATTTTGAAAAGTATATGTAGAGATATTTTATCTTCCTCAAAGTACTGTGAAGGATCAAGATAACTGGACTCCCCAATCCTCAGCCTTGCCTCTCCACAAGCTGTAAGATTTCCTCATGTTACCGTGATACAAAACAAATCTATGCTGCCCAAACATTCAGATGCCACACTAATAAGGGTAGGAATGGTGAAAGGGAAGTAAGAAAGCTGCCTCCAGAACAGCATTTGAACATGAGACACAAAAGGCCTTTGAATACTGTAATAACATTCTTTTAATAAGGGCTGTGATGTCTCAAAGGTTTTGAAAATCCTCTGAAAGGATCTTCCTCACACAGCATCACATCCATACAACACAGAGAAATCTTTAATTAGATGGGAATGTTTAAACCCTTAGAACAGAGCGCTGCACTGAACTAACAGAGCTCTGATAGTGGTAGAGCCACAATCTTTCAACAGTAAAGTAAGGCTGTAGGAACATGACAAACAGAATACGAAAACCCTGCTAAGCACCAAGAGCTGCACCTTGGTGCACACCGACTGTAATGCCACCTCTGGAGACTGCGGATGCTAAGCGCCATCTTCAAGGAACAGCCACAAATAATTATTCTTGAAAATTGGGAAATATTGGCAAGAGATTTTCAATACTGCAACAAAATATATATCCTCGAAACAAACAAACTGCCAGCACTCACAAAGCCCCAGAGCTTCTCAAACTAAAGGAAACTTGGTTCTATCCATTTGCCACATCATTTCCTCCTGTTTACATCCACAATAAAATACTTGTTCTATCCCGAGTTAAATATTTTTTAACTACTGTGCAAACAACCTCTGCCCAGTAACTTGCATAGAAAACTTCAGAATGAGAAACTAAGATTGAACAATTAAAAAAAGGAAAATACTAAGAAAAGAAACAGTTTTAAATGTCTTGTAAAATTAGGTAACTATGCAAGAGTTACTGCAAAGTAAGCTGACGTTCCTACTTAGCATGCGCTAGATTGCTGGCAGCTATTGTCAGGATGCACTGCTTCACTCTGTTGTAATTTAGCAAAAAGCAGTAAACATAAGTGCACGATGGCACTGCAGACTGGGCAACTCTGACAACCGCAGCCCACTATACAGCCTACTATACAGCCCACCACCTGTCTTTA
Organism: Tetrao urogallus; assembly: GCF_951394365.1. Lineage (NCBI taxonomy): Eukaryota > Metazoa > Chordata > Aves > Galliformes > Phasianidae > Tetrao > Tetrao urogallus. The sequence continues at coordinate 192,035 of NC_136825.1, forward strand.
GGAGCTCATCTTTGGAAGTGAATGTAAATAAAAGCTATGGGATGAGATTTGTCTACCTCAGAATTATTTTGAAGTCAGGTAGGATGCCACCTCTCAAGATTCTATTAAATCTTATAACAACATCTGTTTAGGTTTAGTTTTTGATTTGATGTGTTGTGTTGGTAGAGATCTCTGAGGCTCCTAAAAAGTTCCCCCTAATTAAAGTTGGCTCCTCACTTCTATAGCAGTCTTTAACTCAGATTGCTCTTTGACAAGAACACCATCTACCAACTCTTCAGCGCCCTAAAAGGGCACAGGCAGAAAACAGATCAGAAACGCAGTGGCCCTACCAGGTCTGATCAAAGCTCACTCCATTTGATATCCTGTTTCTCACAGCAGCAGGAGCTCGTGGAAGACTGGAAGAGCCAGGTCAGCACGCATACATACAAATCTGTTCTACTGCAGACTTCAGCAACTTGCAGTATAAGAATTTCTAAAGCAAAAAAATGCCAAGGCCTACAAAGATAAAAATAAAAAGGTAGATCTGTTTTTATTTTGAATCCAGGTGAACTTCTAGAATCAACAGTATTCTGCAAGTCACTACTTAAGTTCCAAGCATAACACATGGAAAGACAGTTCATTCATTTGTTCTGCAGATTCAAGTCCTTATTGCAGTCGATGCTCCCAATAATCCTATGGAGATGATAACAAATTACCTAGTTAGCAATACTAAGGAGCTCATCATCTTACACACTTCACACTCCTACCTCATCTTTTCAGTCTGAGACCTGCAGCCCAAAATCAGAGTCATTCCATGACTGGTTATGTTTACTGTTTGTCTGCATGGTCCACAATTCTCCTGTGTCCTTCCGGAAGGACGGGTGGAAAGAAAGCACCGCGCCCAGCATTTGAACCATGACTGCGCCACAGCACGTCCTTGTAAAAAAAGGGAAGTCCCTCCTGTTATTTCCCCAGGGACTTTTAACAACCTCTCTGGGTAGGCGGTCACTGCAAAGTGCTTTGTTTATGTAACAGTCTGACAAACCCCAAAACAGCCCACTTGTAGCCCCGACCACATCCCATACCCCTTCCCCTTCACACCCTTTCAAACTGCTTTTGATAAGCTATGCTTTTGTTGGAAAACAGGGAAGGAACTGAAAATAAATACACCACTGCAGGCTGTTACAATGGGAAAGATTAACACAGTGGAAGGGCGATACAGGAGTGTAACAACAAAGGGACGAGCACAGATAGGATGGTGTTTCAAAGGGAAAGCAGAAGTGCTCATCCATCTCCAAAGATCGAGGCTCACAGGAAGGACTCCACCAAGGAGGGATCCCCAGCCAGAGCCCCTTCCCCAGTGGCAGTCAGCCCTTCAATGAGGTCTAAGAGCTGCAGCCAGGCTCCGCCCCTTCTGGCCCCACAGCTGAACTGCCTTCACCTGTGCTCCCAGGGCTGACCAGGTCCTTTCCCCAGCTGCTCAATCAGTGCTTCAGGACGTGACTCAACAGTTCCCATAAACAGGTATACATCTCTGCAGCCTATAGGCAATAACTTATTAATCATTAATAACAATGTCTCATTAATAATAATCACAGGCTCACTCTGACAGAGGAGACTGATTCCACTCCTTCCACTGCTCTACAGACAACATGCCTGGGACCCAGCATGCCACATGAGGCCATCTGTACATCTGAAAACCAGTTGCATTACTTTCCTCTACAAATGAGAAGCCTTCAAACAGAATAGTTGAGCTTACGTGACACAAGGCAGTGTGAGCAGACAGCTCTGGGAGAACCAAGATGGAGCTGGAAAGACGTGGAGCATGGCCTCCTGCACTAAGTCATCCTTAAGTGCAGGACCATCAGGTTACTGATCATCTCAAGCTTCTGCTCCTCAGAACAGAGGAGCTCCCGAACTCTTATCATACAAAGCAATACCAATCTCGTGCTGACCAAGAAGTACATTTCACTCCGTCTCAAAAAAGCTAAAGTGATCCGAGGGAAAATAGCCTAGATTTTGACAATTCTCCAGGCTAAAGCTAGCTGACCTGCACTTGGAAGAGCCACATTAGCCTCAGAAACTTTAATGGCAGCTCTGACACCACTGACTGTATCAGGTGACACATCACAACGGTGTTGACACAGACCTAGAGAGTAAATAATTACAAAATTGGGAGAAAACAGGCCAACAGGGACTGCTAGGGATGACACCGCTACCCCATTCAAAAAATATAGCCACACACAGTGCAGACACATCTGAATGAAGGTGGCAGGGATGCCCTAAACAGCCACGTTCACGTCCTGCCTGCTCATCTCTGCTGGCATTCTGACATCACCTACAGATGCCCCTTGGTCACTGAAGACCTACAGCTTGCAGTGATCAGGAAAGCTAATCACCGTAAACGCACACCTCGTGAGACAACCAACCAAGCTTCGTGCAGGTATCAAGAGTTAACAAAACCCAAGATTCACATTTCCCACTCCAGACCCCAAGAACTCCTTCAGCATGCTGAGGATGGCACACTTCAGTACTCAGAAAGGTGACCCACGAAGCCATCAACAAAATCCTGTACAATCTCATGTTCCTCTGGATGCCCCCGTCCATAAATTTACTATCAAATCCACAATGCGTTGTTTTGCAGGTAGTAAGACATGAGACTGCATACAATTAGCCTTGGTAGAAAAAAATCCATAACAGAAAAGCAATCAGAAGAGCTTGAATGGAGGCAACAAGGTTGCATGGATATTCCTCCAGGATGTGAGACATCCAATTCACACAAGATAGCAACTACCTCACCAGATACACACCTGACCGGTACGCATTTGCAGATGCACAGCTAAGAAAAAAAACAAACAACTTCTACTAAATGAAAAAGACTCCAGTGATTCCCCTTTTCTCGCTTCTTTCAAGAAACACACCTAAGCATCCTCCCCCCGTAACCAAATCAACACAGAACAACAGGAAACAAACATTTTCCCGCATTCACACTGCCAAGCACTCCATAACTCGAAACTATACCCACTGAGAACAACGACAAGCAACAACAGCAAGACAGGCACAAGGTCTCATGGACTCCATGGATATGCAGTCAGCACTTTTATTAAGCTGCAGTATGACAAAAGGCACAAAGAGAATGAAAGACGACCCCAACAAGCTCCAGAAGATGATTTATTGACAAATACTTCGGATTCCCCCGATAGCGTGAATGAAGGATGGACAACGCGCAGCACGACTGTGCCACGGCCCGTCAAGGCAGCAAAACCTTACGGTGCCAGAATTGTACTGGGATTCGACATGCAAGCATTCAGACTTTGCTGAAGGAAGGAACTGAGGCCATGGATCAGTTGTGTTTACTGACAAGCGCTAATGAAGAACCATACAATCAAAATACGAATAGGATTAAGAATTCAGAACTGTAAGACATAGTAAGCAATGTGCTATAAAATCTGTCTCAATATCAGGAAGGATCTTGAAATTAACACTATGAACCACTTAAAATATTCAGAAAATCAGTCTCAGGTAACCATGAAGCTATTGCATAGCAAAATGCCACTAACAGTAAAGTTGGGCAGAACTCCGCATTTCAGAGATGTTTCACTGCACAAGACAACGAACACAGAGGACATCCGTACCATCTAGGAATAGCACACCTGAAATTTAACTTTATCTGGCTTAGAACCTCTTTCAAAGTAGCAAGCCTTGTTTTCCAGGGTTAATTAACACTTTTCCTTCCATACAGAACATACATATGTTCTTGCTCCTTCCACGCCAACACAAATAGCAGTGCAAATTATAAAAGCAATCGCCTCTGTAGCAATCGCACAGGTCAACATGACAGGAAAAGGTGTTTCACCAGAGGTGTAATGACAGTAGGATCGGCACAATAGAGAGGTGCTGTGAAGGGAAGAAGATTGCTCACCATTATCAGAAGATTCCAGGTTCACAGGGGAGAGCTTCACCAAGGAGGCATCTCCAGCCAGAGCCCCTTCCCCAGTGGCAGTCAGCCCTTCAATGAGGTCTAAGAGCTGCAGCCAGGCTCCGCCCCTTCTGGCCCCACAGCTGAACTGCTTCACCTGTGCTCCCAGGGCTGACCAGGTCCTTTCCCCAGCTGCTCAATCAGTGCTTCAGGCTGTGACTCAGTTACCGTACAATGACTAATGGGATGTTTACTAACAAAAAAATGAACTGTGCCTCAAACACTAAGCAAAGCTCAACCTGAAGAACATTTTGTAGATCAAGACCCCATCATCTTATCTCTCTTTTCCACAATTTGACCGAGGAACACAGCTAAACTGCCTTCACCTGCGCCTCCAGGTGCTCAATCAGCAGTGCAGGCCCTGACTTCACAGCTCCCATTCAACCTCTTTCCTCATTTTGTTTACAGCAGAAGCACTCCATGCCATTTGTTTGCTACCCATACAGTCCAGAAATCAGGGATTATCCCTGAATACCTGACAAGAACCTAACAGTAGGAACAACAGATTTTTTTTCATACTTTATCAGTTTGAAGGCCTTATTCTTTAAGGCCTTCTTTACCCAATAGCCAGTTATATAAGAAAAGAGTTAGATATCTAACTCAGATTAGCTCCTGTGGCTGGACAATTGGTGCCTAAATTCCTCCCTCTCCAACTCGGTTAATTCTTCACCAAACCAACCAGGAAGGTATTCCTCCTTCATGCAACTCATTCTTGGTAAACTACCCAAACAAAACAACAACAACAACAACAACAAAACACATCAACCAGCAAAACAAAAATCGTAACATATTAAAATCATTTTATTATACATTATGTTTCCAAACAGGTACTTTCTCCTCCCTTGCAGCCCTTTATTAGGTATGTTTGTACTGTTTTAAGTTTGAAGAGTTTACTATCCCCAAAATATCTAAGTATAGAACCTTACTACAAACCTACTTGAGAATACCACAGTATTCAAAGGCAGCTGTTCAGCAATCAACATCTTATGTCTGCAAGCAGCACAAGACCCATGCAAAATACTCAAGCGCTTCAGTCAACCTACATTCAGCTATCAGGAAATTAAGTCTCAAGACCCATGAGCCTTGAACATGCTACCAACTTGAGCTCTACCCCTCTGGAATCTCTTCAGACATGTTAGCCTATACCTTACTACTAATAAAACCAAGGATTTTTTTTTAATTACTCTTTCACTATATTAATGAACACTCAAAAACAAGCGGTCAGAAAGTCACTGCTTAAGAACTTCTTCAGGACAGAACATCAGTTTTCAATTCCTTAAGGTCGGGCAATGGACAAAACCCACTAAGGCTCACAGAACTGCCCAGAGCACAGCACAGCTGTCCAGGGGACACAGCCTACGCCTTCTCTTCCAATAGGATACAATCCTGCTTACAGATTCTCCTGTAAGTTACATTTCCGAACCCAGCTCATCCTACAAAGCAGCCAAAGAATGTACAAGCATACATTTTCAAACAGATCTACAGTACACAGATTAAGCTGCCCTACCCCCAACTCATGCAATCACACTCCTTAAAAAACAAAATGCCCCATACCCCAGCTTTTGGGAAGTTACATAACTCAAACCTGACCCAACTCCAACTGCAATCAGTAACAGAATTCCCCTACTTGCTTCATTAGAACTGATCGATCCTAACACAAAAAGACAGCAGAAGATATGTCTGGATAGACTGTATGAAAGGAAAATCAGCAGTGGTTGACCAGAACAGACCGCAGGCCTCATCTGTGCAATGCTGCCAGGGGTCTCCACAGTACCGTCAGACAACTGAAAAGAAAGTGGCAAATTGGCAGTAAAAAGAGAAATAAAACACTACAAATAGAGATGAGACTGTCGAGAAAAAAATAAGAAAGAGATACTGGCATACTGTTTAGCACTATCAATATTTATACAGAAAACAGCACACTCCTAACCAAGCAGCACCACCATCATCACTAAGGGCAAAGGCAACACACAACAGTTCCTAAAAAGCAACCAACCATACAACATTCAAAGGAGAACATAATTTCTCTTAAAGAAAGAACTATTTCATACAACACAGGGAACTATTGAGTGGAAAATACGGAACATTGGGATAGCAGAAAGAAATTAAAGGGGGGGGGGGGGAGGGTGCCAAGACAGAATGATAATACAAGGCATTAGAATTACTTCGCATTATACAAAGACCAGCAGAGCCTGGGAAAGAAGTATGGAAAAACATGCCTAAAAACAGGAGCTGAAAAACAATCACAGAGGTTGTGATGGTCGCACGTCCAGCTACACTGAGAAAAACAAGAAAGGCAGCACAAGCACCGTGCAGGCAAGGCAGCATGCGTGCCGCTGCTTTGTGACTAAACCACACACCTTCCCCTACACTGCATCAAAACAAACCGCTGTACCGACAGGTAACTGCCACCTAGAAATGCAGACTTTATCTACAGCACCTCCAAAGCGCCAGATGAAAGCAAATGCTACCAACAGCAGTAATATTAGCAGATATTCACTTGCACTACTCTTTTCAGAGTAACGCTATCATATGTTTGTTTACTGACACCAAAACAACCGATAAAGGAACACAGCTATGTGAGACTGTTTTCCTCAAAGAACATCTCAGTATGATCTAGGACAAATTAACATCACTTTCAGTCAGAAGAGTTTGCCCTCTTATTAAACAAAACAGCTTATCTCTGAAACAGTCTAAAGATGCACATCACCGATTCAAAAATAAGAGCAAACATTCGTGTAAAAGAGGCACGAGGTGCTGTGCTGATGCCTTTAACTTCAGAAGCAATTAACAACTGTATTAGCCCTTATACTTTGAAAGTCAACTTTCCAAATCTTAACCCATGCAGTCTGTCTGCGTGTCAAAGAACGGGCAAATTCAGCTCCTTTCTGCTGCTCACAGCCTTTTTATTCCATAAATGAACTTACTGATCTCATCAGGTTACAATGATGCTAATTCAAAACTCCTGTCTGCAAAGAGGCTATCAGGATTGGGAAGGTTTACCTTTCACCCTCACTCATCGGCCAGGACACTGCCAACAAAAGTACGGAAGAACTCCGCTTCAATTACAGCACCTTTTGGAAAAAAAAAAAGGGTCAGATCAAAAGTCACAGGGACTTGAGAAAAGAAAGGGAAGAGAATATCCTTCTATTTAAAAAAAAAAAAAAAAAAAAAAAGGGAACCTGAAGGTTATCCCATGCACCAGGGCCAGGAAAGCTGAACGCCCTCACAACCAGACTTTCCTTCCTGTTGTCAGGTCACAGGAATTTAAGTATGTTCCTCTCCTCTTCCCAGGCAGAAGTGAGGGCTCACTGCAAGCTGCCTGCGAGGAACAAAGCCTTCTGCCTTCATTCAGCTCTCGGGTATCCACTGAAATGCACTGTTTGAACACCAAGTATGAGCAGGAAAAAGGAAAAGTTTGGTGGTAGAAAGGGAGTGTGCAAATAAACAGAGGAAAAACAGTTTACAGAAAGGGGAGGAAGAGCATATAAAAGACCGATATTTACGCTACTGCATAGAATCAGAGCAGAAAAAAAAATCTTCAATCTGTCATTTTAAACGCTAGATGAAAGGAGCACTACACAGTGAGAAGCACGTTCTGTTTTGCTTAAGCTGCCGAGTCCCAAATGCCCCTTCGGGTCCTGCACGTGAAACGCCCTTCCGAAGCACTTTCACTTCACTCCGTATTTTTCCGCTCAGACTTCAAGCCTTCAAAACCGAACGCACCACGAAGCACCCGAAAGCGCCGCGGAACAAGCAGCCGTCCCACCATCCCAGCTTCCAAACCAACGCCTACCGGTAAAACAACCGCGGTTTGCCTCGGGGCTTCTGAGGAGGAACACAGAAGGCTCCAAGAAGGATCCGAGCACCGCGCCGCCTTCCAGCCGCCGAGCTGAGGCCGTTCCTCGCTAGCGGAACTACCGCAGCGCCGCCGCGTCCTCCGCGAAGCGCCGCGCGGCGTCACCGAGCCCAGCAACGGGGCCGCGCAACACGGCGGCCCGCGCCCGCCACTGAAACCCGAAGGCCGCAAGAAGCGCTGCCCCCCGCCTCCCGAAGTCCCGAGACCGCGCGGGCCGACGGCCCGGAGCACCGAGCGGAGGCCGCAAGAACGGCCGCGAGCGAGCGAGGGCGGGCGGAGCACGAGGAGCCGCGGGAGGGCGGCCGGCGGGAGGCTGGGGGGTTCGGCGGGCAGCGCCCCGAGAGCGGCGCGGCGGCACTCGTGGTCCCGGGCCGCGAGATCCTGCGGGCCGCGAGCGACGCCGACCGAGAGCCCGGCCGGCCGCCCCCGGAAGGAGAGGAGGAACCGAGGAGAGGAGCGGAGCAGCAGCGGGAGGACGGGCGGGGGGACGGGCGCTGCGGCCCCACTCACCGGGCCGGTCCCTGGAGCGGAGGCGGCAGCAGGAGCCAGGCATTCAAAATGGCGGCGGATCGGCCTCAGCACCGATACCGCAGGCGGAGGGATCCGCGCTCCGGACCGCTCCTCTCGACCTCCCGGCCTTTGCCGGCGTCGGTTCCGAAAAACGGTCAGGCAGCCCCAGCCGCGGGGGTGCCAAGCGAGCGCGAGACTAGCAGCGGCGAGGCAGAAAAGGCCCCGCGCACTATTTTTCCCGGCGGAAGCACACACGGCGTCGGCTCTCGAAGAGCAGCGCGAGCCCCGTGGCAGTCGCTGATGACGTCAGGCGCGGGGCGGTCCCGCGGAGCGCTGCCCCGTGGCGCGGCCCTGTGGGCGGCGCGGCGGAAAGGAGGCGGCGGCCCCGGGGCGGGGCTTCGGGCGGGCGCTGCCGCAGAGCGGAATGCTTGGAAGGTGCGAACTTCACGTACGGGCGGATCGTTCTGAGAGGACGGGACGCGGCGGGACCCGCGTACGCCCTCCTTATGGTGGCGGTCACGTTAAGAGCACGCTCCGGCATTGCCGATGTACCGCGGGTAAATCGTTGTGCCGCCCGATCTGCCAACAGGAGGGGCCACGCGACAGCCGAACGTCCCGGGTCGTTTTTGTTTAACGGTTTCGGGGAGAAGGAAATAAAGCGCAACGACTGCACAGCGCGCGCCGGGGGCTGCGGGGAGCGGAGCGCTGCGGAGCCGGAGGGGCTCAGCGCACGGCAACGAGAGGGGGATGTCGGGGGACGCTGCGCTCGGCCCGGCTCTCCCCCACGCAGCCTCGGACCTTTTGTCGCCACAAAGATCAATGAACGCCACGAAACGAAGAACGGGAGCCGAGGCAGCACCGGAAGCGGCGCCCGCCGGAGCGCGGGGCGAGAAAGGGCCGGGGGGACAGCGACGAATCCCGGAACGGCGATCGGCGCGCGAACCACCCCGGGCCGCCGCCGAACCGCCCACACCGGGGTCGGCCGCGCTCCCGGGACGGTGTTTCTCCTCCGAACCGGCGCCTCACCCGCCCCCGGGCCGCTCGGAGCCGGCCGCGCTCTCTCCCGGCGGCGGTCCGCCCCCGTTCTCTCGGTCGGCACCCTGTGCTCGCCTCCTGTCGCCGCGGCAACCGGCGCTACGGGCGCCCCTCGGCGTCACCGCCACTCCCTCCGGCGGCCCATGAAGCGCTTCCGGCGCGCGGGGCCGTGACGTCATCACTGCGCGCGGCGGCGCGGGGAGGGGCCGGGCCGGAGGCGGCCGCGGGCGGCGGTGGGGCCGATGGGGGTCGCGGAGGAGGAGCCGGGCGATGGCGGGTGAGCCGCGGGCCGCGGCGGGCGCCGGGCGGGCCTGCGGAGGTGGGGCGTGGCTGCGGCGCCTCGAGCGCGGCCGGGCGGGGCGGGGCGGGGCGGGGCGCGGCTGGGCTCGGGCGCCCTCTGTCCCCGGGGCCGGAGCTCCGGAGCGGGGCGGGGTTCGGCCCGACCCGGCCGGGCCCGGCGGTTCTCGCTGTCTCGGCGCGAGGCTCGTTCCGTGCTGGTGGCTCGGTTCCGGGTTCGGCGTCGGGTCCGGGGCTTACGGCTCCCTCTGTTCCCGGTGCAGGTGAGGCGGCGGCCGGCGGCGGGGATCCGGGAGCCGGCGTGCGGCAGCTCCTTCGGGTGCCCCCATGAACGAGCGTCGTGGCCGGGGCTGCCGGGACACCGTGGGGCACCATGAGAGCGGGCCACGAGCGGAGCCAGGAGTGCCTCCCGCCAAAGAAGCGGGACCTTCCCGCCGCCAGCGCCGGCCCGGAGGCGGGACGGGCGGGGGGTGCCCAGGCTTCGACTGAGGGCCCCGAGTGGGCCCGGACAGTCGGGTCGAGCGCTGTGGCCCTACGCTATGGCCCCGGGGAGGCGGCGGAGGCGGTAGCGGGGCTGACGGTGGACCAGTACGGGATGCTCTATAAAGTGGCAATGCCGCCTGCCACCTTCTCCCCCACGGGCCTGCATCCCGTGGTGAATGTGAGCCCCCTGACCCCCACCTTCAATGTGACCTCGCCAATAATCCAGCACCCGGGGGTGCCATACCCTCCCATCCATTATGCGCAGATCCCTCCGACGTCCTTGCAGTTCATCGGCTCGCACTACACGGTGCCCTATGCTGTCCCTCCTGGCTTCCTGCCTAGTCCTCTCCTGTCTCCTTCTAGCAACCTCACCGCCTCTCACGTCCCCCACTTTGTGCCATATGCCTCTCTCTTCACCGAAGAAGCTGCTCCTTCCCCCCAGACTACCTCTCCTACCCACAGCTTCAACAAATCTGCTTCTGCAGTCTCTCCTGGCCAGATGCAGCACCATGCTGGGACCCAGCCACTAGATACTGCACCAGGTAGGATTCCTGTTTATTATCAGATGTCTCGCCTCCCACCTGGGTATTCAGGATATGAGACACCTGCAGCAGGTGGAAACCCAGATTCTTCTCAGCAAGACAGTCAGCTGAGTTCAGAGGTAGCTGCCGCCAATGGTGAACAGAGACATCTGGAGCACAATGTGGTGAGGAGGACCAGCGAGGCTGTGGACTCTGCCAGCAGTAAAGCTGAAGACTGTCTGCCAGGGTCTGCAGTGAGATGTGTTGTTGATGGACAGTTTCTTTCAGGTTACCAGACGTTCAGAACAGAGGTTTCTGTGCCAGCACATAGAAGCACGCCAGACGCTGATCTGGAGGTTCAGAGGGTGGTGGGAGTGTTGACCTCTCAGGATTATCATGTTCTGGCAGCCCAGAGGAAAGATGACCTGAGCCCTTTAAACCTTTGCCATAATATCCCTGATCAGCAGGGGGAGTCGAAGGACATTTTGAGGAACACAGTGGAAAGGGGTGCTGCTGAGAAGAGCCAGTGCAGGAGTCCATACGTTGTGTCCCCTGAAGAGACGGTTAGACAAAGACAGTTAACCAAAGGAATGGTGATAGCTAACGGCAAGCCAGTCCTGGTTCCAGCTGGCTCTGAGCCCATCAGGTCTTCCATTTCAGAAGCCCTGGTGAGGCAGAGCCCAATTGTACAGGCTCAAGGAGGCATGCTTGAAAAGGACCTGGCCCAGTTGCAGCCATCCGGCTCCTCTCGCTTGCCTTCTCACTTCATGAAAGGAGCCATCATCCAGCTGGCTACTGGAGAGCTGAAGCGGGTGGAGGACTTGCAGACTCAAGACTTTGTTCGCAGCGCAGAGGTGAGCGGAGGCCTGAAGATTGACTCGAGCACTGTGGTGGATATTCAGGACAGCCAGTGGCCTGGGCTTGTCACATTGCATTTTGTGGTTGGGGAGCAACAAAGTAAAGTAAGCATTGATGTGCCCCCAGAGCATCCCTTCTTTGTGTATGGCCAGGGCTGGTCCTCCTGTAGCCCGGGGCGGACTGCTCAGCTCTTTGCTTTGACCTGTCACAGGCTGCAGGTGGGTGATGTCTGCATATCGATCAGTTTACAGAGCATAAATGGCAACTCTGCTTCTCAGGCTAACTACCCTTTCACAGATCAGTTGATATCTACTAGTGAGAGATCTGAAATAACTGCTCAGGGGTCCAGAGAACCATCTGACAGAGCTGCTGAAAGGAAGGCGCAGGCAGAAAGGGAAAATGCAGCTCAGAGCTCTAGCGAAGAACCTTCTCAGCCTGAGACTGGCAGTCAGCACAGCTGGACAGCCCCTGGCTTCCAAAGATACAGCGTGCAGGCAGAGGAGCCGCGTCACTCTCTGCTCCGTCCCTCTTTCATTCCCCAGGAGGTCAAGCTGTCTATCGAAGGGCGTTCAAATGCAGGGAAATGATCCCTTTATGGTTGTGAGCTAGAGCATCCCCTGTGGGTGAGCCTTGCCTACATCGGGTGGAGAAATTGCACAGACTTTGTGACAGGTTCACCAGCAAGACTGCTTTCTGCCCCGCAGGACTGGATTTATTCCGGTTCAGTGGCTGACCAGTTCCTCTTGGAGAGTACGGGGGGGCTCCAGTGCCTCAGGAAGCAGCAACAGGCCAGCTGGGGTAGAGAACAGGGATGTGCTCATGAGCTTGCAATGAGAGCATCCAGAGGCTGGGCTTTCTTGCACCTCTCTGAATAACTGATTCCCTGCAGGGCAGGGTCTAAGCATTCAGGGAAGGTAGAGAGATGGGAAAGGCAGACATGGCTTAAGGTAGCAGATAAAATTGCTGAAGATTTTATTCCTCCTTTCTCTTGATGGGGAGAGATGGGTCTCCTTTGGAGTTTAGGGGGCTCTACTCCCACTATCCCCTTTCTTCACACATGCACTTTAAAAGGACCGTTCACCAATGGAGCTCTTGAGGGCAGGACACAGATGCTTCTCTGATGGTTCTGTTTAACGTCTCTTCCACTGAATCCAACTGCTCTTTTTGCAAAGAATGTACAGAGATTTCCACGAATCACAGAAATCAAGAGGAAGGACCAAAAGGATAGATTTGGGTGCAGGTGGATAGAGAACATGAGCACTTGAGATGGGACACAGAATGGGAGACTTCAGTTTCCTGATATGAAATATTGTTATTGTCACCAAAATTATTTAAGTATTTGTCACCAAATCTAATCTTCCTTCCTGTGTTAATAACCTTAAAAACAAAAACCTCTTGGGTGTAAGGCTTTTATGCTTAGTCTACAGGTGAATGGGGTTAGGTTTTTTTTATGTTGTTCTTGTTTTCGGAAAGCTAGAGTAAAACATATTTAGCATTCTCTAATGAAAATGAAAATGCATCCTTCTACTGTAAGAAGACCGAGACCATTGTGTGATTAAATCAGAAGCAGAACTTTACAGATGGCTAGTTCTTCCCTGCAGGCAGTCTTCTGAATAAACTGTAGACAACGGACGAGTGTTTCTGCATGTGCAGGCAAAGTACAGATCTGCTAGGGACTCTAAAAATACCACCGCGTCGTAAGGCGTATTTGGGTGTTTTTCTGTTTGTTGTTCTGATGCTGTGGAACTCAGAACAGTCTTTTTCACAGTGAGATTTAACAGAAGTGTTTATTAATACTTTGTCATGGTAATGACACTCCGTTCAGGTGAAGGCTCCTGTAATTACACTAATTTAACCTCTCTGGTGCTGTGATATGACACGGCTGTAACTGCTTACATAGAATTAGAAAGTCACTATTTTGTTGAGAATAAGAGTCTTCACCGGCTTAGCTCGGGTTTAAGTATTCCTTGTAATACGGTGCTCACGGCTGTGTTAGGTCCCTGGATCCCTGGAGAGCTGCTCCGGATGTTAGAGTACCATTTTCTGTCTCCCTGTTCTCATCGTGCTGAAGGTTCCTGCCAGGCGTGCCGATGGCAGCGCGCTGCTCCTCTCACCATCTTTCCGCTCAGCTCGCTTGCAGTGTTGGTCCAAATTCCGTCCAGAAAGGTGTCCTCTAAACATCTGGCTTCGGTTGGCTGCATGACGAGGATGTTCTGCACAGGTGCTAGGCAAGCTAGAGAGTCTCCTGAATGGTTCTTCCACCAGTGTGTTTTCCTAGTACATTGCTAGCCGTTTCTATTGCCTTTGAAATGCCTGCATGAGGAAAACAATTTATTTTCAGGCCTTAGTTGAGATATGCTCTGTTCACGCCTTCAGTGTTTGTGCCTCACAGGGTTTCTCCAGAGTGAGGACGCTGCCTGTGTCACGCGTAGCTTTCCCCCAATGACACACAGCTCGTGATCTCATCAGCTGCATTTGAAAATGTACAAAGTCATAGTGATGCTGTCACATGGAGGTTCTGCTTCCTTTGCCTGTGGGAAGGATGTTGTCTTCATGGCACTGTTTGTAAGTGAAATGTCTTGTCTGGGCCCTGATGCCTGGCTGCCACTTTGTGTGATTCACCATTGCTATTCCTTGAAGTCTTACACAACGGCCTTGGCTAATGCTGGTTAGTATCTCATACTCAGGAAATCCAGGGTGTCTGTGCCAAGACCAGGAGGCAGAGCAGCCCGGGTTCTCTTGCCCTTCTTTGCACGGCGTGTGCAGAGCAACTCAGAACTGTGGTAGGCAGCTGAGGAAGGGATCTTGCATCAAGTACAGCCAATGAATGTAGAAGGGATGTTGCATACTCAGAGTGTTTGCACAGCTGAATGGTGCAGAACCTCTCGTTCAAAGGTTTGGTGAGCCTGCCTTTTTTTTTGTATGTCACTGTACCTACTGCTTGTAGACCTCTAGCTCTGGGCAGCGGTCTGAAAGAGCTGGTGTATGAGGCAAGATGCTGCCGAGCAAGAATAGCTCTGTACTTCGGGCAACTGGAGGGTGGTGCCTGTGTTCACCCTGGTGTTTTCCTGCCACCAGTCTGTTTCTGAGAACCAGTATGGTTCTGAGCTCTTCAGAGAGGACTGAGGTGCGTTAGACCTTGGGGTTTCTATCCAAATTCCCTGCAAGTCCCACTGAATCACACTGCTGTGTGTTTCAGCTGCCAGGTCTTCTATTCTCTGGGAGCAACAGCTGGGGGCGTCTCATGGATGGGTGTTAAGATGAGGGATTCTGTCATCTCGGCTGCTTGCCTCAGGGGCTGTTGTCAGGATGGGAATACTAGAGGCCCTCTAGCCCTTCTAAACAGTAGTTGTAATCACTGGAATCTTTCCTTACTGGATTGGGCTGCAATGCTCACCTCCTGCAGTGGTGGTTGTGTCATGTTCCGGCTCTCCCAGGACAGGGAGTGTGAGACAGGCTCTGCTGTGGGCAGAAAGACTGTGAACGAACCCATGGAGGAAGCTTCAGGTTTTTTTAGGTTTACAGGGGTAGGAGAGAGAAAGCCAGGAAGAGATTGTGGAATCAGCTGGTTTTCCAGGCCTTTCTGCAGGCAAAGATGTGGCAGGCTTATTAGAGAAATAAACCGTTTTCCTGCTGCTGTTGTGAAGGGAGGGAGAGCTGTGGTCTGTCCTACCTGGAGGAGGAGATGTCCTGGCCTTGGTCTTACCCAGCTTGCACGGAGGTTGTGGGAAGAGTCTGAAGGATGCAATAATGGATGTCTGTAGCCATCTGTTCCATCTCATGAAACATTCCTTGGGCCGGCTGCCCAGCAGAGGCCGGGGCTGCTTCCAGGCCACGCATACGTTGTTCCTCCAGGAACGCGAGATTTGCTCCAGGTGACGAGCGCTCATCACTACCAGACTATGCAGAGGAAGCTCTGTCTGGAAAGGAGGAAGGCTGCAGAGGTCCCTCTGCCTCTCCTTTCCAGCAGGTGCACAAGTATAATGCACTTTTCATGTTGTGTCCCTGACCCTCCTGTCCCCACCCCACACTTGAAGTCACTTTCCCCAGTAGAAAACTAACAAACAAACTTAGAAAATATTTTAAATGGAAACTACAGCAGCTTGAGTAGCCGAAATGCTAGTTCCTGCCCATAGCAGTCCACGTGCCTTTCCCTAGCATCACTCACAACTGCTCTTTGCCTTTCAGGCTGTCTTGGGCCTGAAACTTTGCAGAAGCTGCTCAGATGGCTACGAATGCATATTCTGTACAGAGTTTGGCCCAGGGTGTATTCCATGTAGGGCTTAACACGCTGGTGGTCGAGACTCCTCCGTGATCTTCACGTGTCCACACAGGACAGGACTTTCCCCAACACCCCAGGCTGCTGCTGCTCCACCCTGCCAATGTGCCACGCGCATTTGGGTTGCTTTCTGCCTTTGTGGCACCTCGGAGCCAGGGAAGGGTCTGCCCACACAGATGTGTGGCACTGGGGGACCAGCTGGGCTG
Source organism: Tetrao urogallus (assembly GCF_951394365.1). NCBI lineage: Eukaryota > Metazoa > Chordata > Aves > Galliformes > Phasianidae > Tetrao > Tetrao urogallus. The sequence goes on from NC_136825.1 coordinate 208,041, forward strand.
CCCTGACACAAGGAGGTCTTTGTAGATAAGTGCTGATCCCTCAACTATAATCCCAGTTATGTAATGGCTGTATTAACATGTAACCAACCGCATTGTATCTAAAGCCTTAGAACTAGTCAGGTGCTCCTCTCCAAACTTGCTCCCACCCCTTTTCTCCTACCTGGTCTTTAACAAAGCATTAATAATTCTAAGGATAATCTCTATTTTGTTGTGCTTTTTTTGTAACTGTTTTAAATAAATCAATTTGTACTGTATATTTGTACTTTTGGTGAGATCCTTTTTCCTGTTTTACCATTTTAAGTCTGTACTTGGCTACACACAGATTGTATTTTTATTGTTAACGCTCTTATGAATATTCCATTTAACTTGTTGACTCTGTAAACACAGTATATATCTATCTATCTATATATATCTATATATAAACCAATAGCTTTTTCTTTGGTGTTTGAGACTTTTTGCTTGTCTGTGGCATCAGCGATCACTTGGATGTGGGTTCTGTGTTCTTATGCAGTGATCCGGGATCTATAGCTTCAGCTATGGTTTGCACAGCAAAACAACACTTCTGCTGGCCAAGCAGAACGCACATCACAGAGCAATAGCAACTGCTGCAAAGAGCAGATGGTCAGCTTGGTATAAAAATGGAGGCAAGAATAAAAGTGAGAGATCAGCTCGAAAAACAAGAGGATAGGAAGAGGGTAAGATGGAGCCAAACAGATTCTTGCCAGATCTGGTGGCTTTTTCCAAAGAGAGTGAGGCCAGACTGGCCTCCAGAAGTCATTTCTTTGTGGAGAATTAGAAGTCAAAACAACTTCTGCACGTAGATAAAAATGTAAGCTTCAATAAAATTAAAAGCTTTTTGTAGCAATCGCCCACAAGACTGCCTATAAGGTTAGTTTTGTGTCAAGAGAAAAGGAGCACTGTGTACTCCAAATGCAGTTACTGTAAGCACTTAAGTGTGGCCTTCAAAGCGTTCCATCAAAAGTTTTTGAAAAACCAAGTTGTTTCTGACTAGTCTGCCTGAAAGTTTTTGTTCCTTGTTTTACCTTGAATCCCAGGTGAGATTCTTGTGGCCATTTCTGACTTAATGCAGAGACAGCAACTCCCCACTACACAGGTTTACTGCAGGCTGTGGCTGGAAATGTCGCCTCCAGGGCACCACATGCAGCTGTGTATCACACCAGTGGTGGGCTGAAGTTTGAAAAGCTACAGCATAAAATTTTAGATGCTCACTTTTAAACCACCATTCTCTTAAATGGAGAATGTATGACCGCTCTGCTCCTTCACTTCCGGTTCTGCGCTACTGTTTTGCTTTTTACAGTTTAAACATACTTAAGTTTAATTTCCATAGTTGCATAGTTTTATAGTTGTAGTAGAAAGGGGAACATTTCCATATAGGTACAAACCACTATTACGCTCTGCGCTGGCTGCTTCTGGGCTTAAATTCACTGCTCTCCAGCAGATTTTCCCAGCTCCTCCCCAGTTCAGGACTTCTCTGCATTACTCTCATGGGTTCTGTTACAGCGTAAAAGCAAAAGCAGCTTTCTGTTTACTAACATTTTCCCCAACTGTTCCCATGTGTTACTTGCGGTGATGGCTGAAAGTCATTGTTGGTCACACAAGAATTTTCAACAGGAATGAATTGCTCCATGTGTGACCCATGATCCCAGATGAGCAGCATTACATTTGGCTGTATTAAAACGGAATAAACTCACTTAATTTTGAAGTCCCAGAATGGCTGAGGTGGGAAGGGACCTCTGGGTCCATCTGGTCCAACCTCTGCTCCAGCAGGGACACCCAGAGCAGCCTAGCCAGGCGGCTTTTGAACACCTCCATGGATGGAGTGTCCACAGCCTCTCTGGGCAATCTCTGCCAGCGTTCTGGCACCTAAAGTACAGAAGTGCTTTCTGATGTTGAGGCAGAGCTTCTTGTGCTTCAGCTTGTGCCCACTGCCTCTTTTCACTGTCACTGGGCAGCACTGACAAGAGCCTGCTCTGACCTCACTGCATCCTCCTTTCAGGTATTCATATTCATCGAATTCCCAAACCTTCTTTAGGTTAAACAGTCCCAGCTCGCTTAGCCTTTCATCACAGGAGAGATGTTCCAGTCTCTTAACCACCTTTCTGGCCCTTCGCTGGACTTGCTCCAGTATGTCCATGTCTCTTGCTTGCAAATCTGAAATGCTGTTTGAATGAAAATTGCCTTGTTTGTAAACTACTAAACTGTTCCCTGCTCACTTTGTCAGCCCTTCCATTACTGAGGTTTCTTAGAATGGGAACTCAGTTTCCTGTTAGCTTTTCCATGCGTGTTACTACAAGGAAGCACATAACAAAAAAAAGGGTGTGCGCAGCTATTTCCAGGGAGATTACTTTTTTTTTTCCCCTTGCTTTTTATGGACACAGAATAGTATTTATTCCTGGAGGAATGGTGGACCACCTAAGTCCTTATCTCCATAACTTATGCTGCAGTAAACAAGTCTGAGGCAGACTTCTTACCTACAGCAGAACTGCAACAGCCTCAACCCATTTAATGGTGCGAGGGTCCAAGAATAATACAAAGCACAGGAGGTAAAGAAGGGGGCTAAATAAACATGAAACATTAATTTATTTTCCCACTGTCCGAATGCGGTGGCTGACCCTCAGACCGTAGCCCCAGACAGACATCAATCAGCTCCATTCTCCTCCTGTTTCAGGAGGAAGCCAGAACTACCCATGCAGGAGTGACATCTGGGGAGCTACAGCAGCCCCCTGAACACAGAAGCCTGTTGGTTTCCCTGTGACAGACACAGCAGAGATGGCAGTCTCTGCCTGCAGCTCAATGCAGAGTACTGTTGCTCTGCTCCTCAAAAGTCATTTTGCCCAGCAGTTGGCTCTCCAGCTCCACATTGCCCACTGGCAGCTGGAAAAAGTTCATTTCAGCTGCCAAAGCTGCCATTGCAGAGGGGTCCTGGCCAAACTGCGCCCGCAGCATCATGTCCATTTTCTCCAGGCGCCGCTTCAACCTCTTGGCCTCACGCTCCCGGATGAGCCGGGCCTGTCGCTTCTCTGGAGTTTCGTTGGCACGTTTCAGTCGCATGGCTTCTCGGTCTCGCTGCAGCCGCCGCGCCCGCTGTTCATCCGTCTCCTGCATGCGCTGCAGGCGCTTTGCCTCTCGATCCCGCATACGTCTCACTTCCCGCTCCTCGGGGGTCTCGTTGTCCCGCCGGCTCTTCTTGGCGGTGCGCTCCCGCTCCAGGCGCTGCAGACGCACTTCCAAGGGCTCGTTCTGCCGACGAAGCGCCCACTTTCGCATGCCAGGTGTCTGTGCCTCCAGCAGCTTACGATAAGCAGCACAGTTGTTGCACACTAGGAGGATGCCTGCAGGATACACAGGGCTGTGAAAGGTAATGTCCTTCCCTCTGACACTGGAGGGGCCCTCGCTCTGTGGCACAGGCAGGCGATCTGCACTGAGCACCTCTGTCAGCTTCTCGCTGGAAAGCAGAAAGAGCGGTGTCAGACTTGGTACTGACAGAAGAGTCCTCATCTCAGACTACAGGGTGGCTCCTACCAGAGCCTATGACAGAGGCCTTTGCCCCAAAATGTGTCTGAATATCTAAAAATCAAGCAACATTGTATACAGGGGTAGGAATGGGATTTGCCCAGAGCAGTATTTGGATTAGAAGAATGCAAATGCAGGGATTAACCAGCAAACTGTTTCCCACTTTCATTTCTGTATTTCTTCTTCCAGCTCTATTTGCCTAGTCAGCGTCCTTCCACCAGGCAGGACGTAAATGAAGAACATTTTTGTTTCTGTATGTAGTCCTGCTTTGGAAAAGAGAAGCTGTCTGGGCAGCACAGACCCAGTGTGATGGATTGCTGGGCAAGGGAAATAATGACTGTTCTCTCCTGTGACTAGTGACCCCAGTGCTCTCTGAACAGTGTTACATTTCATACAGGTAAGAAACACCCTTCAAGCAGCAATGATCACAGAGGTTTTAGCAGGTGATGTGGAGCTGCAGGGATGAAGAGATCAAAGGAATCTCAGCCACTGGGGGTGATCACAAACTGTCGCAAGTCGGGCCGAGATATGATTCCTCTGTCATTTAAGGCAATGCACCTAAGCTTTTCTGTGGGTACCCTCACTCACTCACTCACCAGCCAGGATGACCCTGACCTGTTGAATGTGGCGTGGCTGGTGAAGCGTGCTCCACACACTGCACAGTTTGACAGCTGGTCCTCTGAGTGGATCAGGAGGTGTCGCCCAAGGGAACCTGGTGAGCTGAGGGCTCTTCCACATACAGGACACATGTAGCTCTTGGCGCTCACCACAGCTGCGGTGTGCTGCAAAACAACCACAGAGTTGTTAGTTACAAATTGCCCAGCTTCCTGCCCAGTCTGAGGTGTGCTCAACGAATATGGGAAACTAGCTAACTCAACCTCCTGGAACTGGATCATTTATCCAGTAAATCCTCCAGCTGATGGCTCCTAGACTAGCTCAAGACATTTGGGATGTCACAGATCAAACAGCAAGACCTTTCTACACCTCCACTGCAGTGCAAGAGAAACAAGTAGGGCCAAAAGAGATCATAAGATCTGACTCTTGTTTTCAGAAATGCATCTGAGGAGCTGCTGTTATTAGACAAAGCATGACTGCACTAACAGTAGGCAGCCTCCTGGTGAGGAAAAGTTCACTATGATGGTAGCTAGAAACGATCAGCTTGTACAGTTAAGTTGCCAATTCAGCTCTGCTTCATTCCTTCTTTCACAGACACAGACGTGCTGTGAAGACTACCAACAACAAAACCTGAGTTCCCACCACAGACTTACTGCAATACTGGAATCATTTCAGAAGAAGAACAGCTGTTCCCACAGGTAGGAACTATGATAAAGGGACATAATAAGGAGCTGAATGATCAGCTGATCACACTGAATGGTGTAAGAATTGCTTCCATGTTTAATCTGAAGGAACTGCCTGGTCTCAGTTTGCAATTGCTTGCGTAGATTGCCTTGGGATGGAGCTGTATTCTCCAGATCTGCAGACTGCTGCTTTGCTTATTTTTTTCCCCAGAACTTTCTCTGGACTATCTGCTATAAACTTCAATCACATCCTAGACAGAAGCTCAGTTCTGTGACTGCAAAGATCAGAACAAAGTCAAGCCATGCTCCTTGCCCAGGGTTGTTTCTGACTTTGGGACAGCTGAGGTGCTTAAGGCACAGACATCGCACTACTCAGAACCACCCCCTACCTGGTATACATGAGCAATGAGCTGCTCTCTGCTTTCATACTCCAGCTGGCAGAGGGGACACTTTGACAGTCCCAGAATGGAGTCAGCATTCAAGCTCTCAGGAACCTACAGGAAAGGAAAGCCATTTTGGTGTAAGGCACACTGATCTCCACACAGCCACCCACCCTCCCTTAGCATCTAGTGAGGGACTGCACAATGGCCCAGCCCAGATCGAGTGCAGTGCTCAGTCTTGTTGGGGCTGGTTTGCAGTTCTCACAGTCCAAAACTTCCTTTATTCAGCCTCTTAGCAAAGCTCTTGCTGCCTCAGGAGGAAGAAGCAGAAGCTTCATGCCCTCCACTTGAACCCATGATCTTGCCAGCATGGTGGCTCTAGTGGGCAAGGCCTGCTCTGTAGCAGAAAGGAAAGGTACAAGAACTGAAGGAGGCAAACAGACTTCACAGTCATTTTGTCCAGGCAGGGGAATAGCAGTTTATCCCTGCTATCTCCTGTTCCTGGCAGCCCATGAACATCAAAAACATCTCCCTTAAACAGGAGATGCTGTTTGGAGGAGATGATTATGGGAACAAGGTATGAAATTAAGGTTACAGACAGATGTCTAGACAGTGCCCACCCGTTCTCCCTTGGACACTGATGAGACTGCAGTGCCAGTACACACTTGCCTCATTTTCTCTCATCAGCAGGGTTCCAGCTGCAGGTTGGTCTCCATTCTCCAGTTCTTTCTTCACCTTTAGCATTGAGCCATCCTCCTCTGAAGTATGGGAAGAAACTTCATCATGGGTGGTTTCCTCATCATCACTGCCACCTTGAACATAGAAAGCAGTTACTCCAAGTGTCAGGACCCTGACAGCACTAACAGACCTTAATTGCCCTGACCAGCCTCACCTAGGGCCTCCACTCACACTCAAGATCGGGGCCCCATTTAAACTCAGGAGGTACTTCAATCCCCAAAGAACCACGTTAAGTCCCTGGATCTGGCCTGTTGCCTGGCTTTGCTCCACGATCACTAGATTGTCAACAGAGCCTGGTGCCGTAACCATTCTGCTCCAGTGCTGTGGGACTGCACTCTAGTGGTGAGGTTACTGTTCAACCTGCATTGTGGCCATTGGCTCTGGGCTTGTGTTCCCTTAGTGAGCAGTTCTGCTCTTACTGTTGGCTGATAAAGAGCCGTCAGCACAAGAATCAAGGGCTAACTCAGAAGAAAAGATGGGTAAAATGGTCCTCAGAGAATTCCCACCAGCTCTGTAGCACCTAGCCTCACCCTATCAGTTTCTCCAATCCACTACCTTGCAATTACTGGAAGGGGCAGAACTCACTGCTGCTGAAATCACGGTCTTGCAGTGGATGAATAGCTGGCCTTTGGTCCCCAAGAGCTCCAGGAAAGCTGTTTTTCATCATGGCTTGGCGGGCTTGCTCCTCCAGCCCTGCAAAGACTTGCTCCCCTGGCAGCCACAAGGACAAAAAGTCAGATTGGTGCTGTTCCATTATTTCACAAAAGCTTGCCAGAAATGCAACAAGTGTGGGGTTGCTCACCTGCAATGTGCAGACCCTCTGAAGTCACCTCTCTGAAAGCATTTAAATAACCTCTGTGCTTCCCTGCCCTGTAACTGTATCTGCTACTGTAACTGTAATCTGCTACTGTATCTGTAACTGTATCTGCCCTCCTGTATCTGCTAACACAAGTCTAGTCCCCACCTCTTGCTAGCGGATGTGTATGGTGTCAGGCTGCTCTCTGCACACCCTTTATACACCACTCCAGTTGCATGTAAAAAACCTGCAAGGCTCCACATCTGCCACGTGTGCTCATATGGCTTCCACTTTTACCAGAGGACCAATCTGCCAACAGTGATAGCACAGCTGTAGGTGAGGAAAAGCCACGCAGGGGTGATGACTGTATCCCAAATTGGACGTGTTGCTACATGGCTCTTGTAAATCATTCAGAAGCTATTACAAGCAGCACAACAGTACTGCGACAGGATATTCATACTAATTGCATCAGGGTCAACCAATCACATTAGGGTCTGGAAAGGCACAGACGTCAGTGCTTGCACGATTCCCACATTAGGTTAAAGTAAATTCTACATACAGTCTGTTTTTCTCTTTGTAACTATTTGTATCTCGACTCAACGTGGGAACAGACAACAAAAAACCTATTAGAAGGCAATTATCTGAGTTCCTCTGAAAGAAAACTTCCTACAACAGTCTCTGCAAGGCTTCCAGTTCCAGGGAATAACTACAGAAGTCAACCACCAATTTTCACATTAAAACAAACAAACGACTTTGTTCTACAGGTAGCGAAGACTTGCTTTTAGCAGTGGATGAGTTACGAGCACTTGGGGCAAGGTGCTAGTTCCCAAACAGCTATAGCTTGTGAATCAGCATTTCTAAGTTCACAGGAACTACTCAAAGCGTAAATGCAGAAATACAATTTAAGATGCAGTGCAAAGAAGGTCAGAGTGCAGCTTTCAAAGAAGCATTGCCCCTTCTAGGATAGGGCCACAACTGGCATCAATACAGGGAACTGCACTCATAACCCATGGAGACAGCACCAGTCCTGCCACAGGGACAGGTGCATCTCACATGCTGAACTGCTTCAGCCAGCTTTGCCCCATATTTATACACATACTGCCTTTCTTGTGCTCAGCTCAAAATTCCCAACATTGCTTTAATTTTTGGAAGACTGTAAAGCCCTTCAGAGGCTTCCAAAGTTGTCCAGAGGGGCTGTGGATGCCCCGTCCCTGGAGGAGCTCAAGGCCAGGCTGGATGGGGCCCTGGGCAACCTGATCTAGCGCTTATCTAGCAGCTGGCAGCCCAGCCTGCAGCAGGGGTTGGAACTTGATCATCACTGAGGTCCTTTCCAACCCAAATCATTCTGAGATTGAGTGATTCTACTTCTAACACCAATCACAACAACCAGCAGAGCAATCATGTCTGCCAGAAGCCTTTCATTATAACATACACACAACCACATGAGCACTGATTTAGAGCAGTGTGGAGAACCATCCATCAGCTTACAGCCAGAAATGCAAACCGTTAAGCAAACCACTAGCTTGTATCCAAAAGGAATCACGGGAGTGGAAAAAACTTTCAAAAGCTCTGTATTTTGCTTATACCAAATTTCTTATTCTACTAATAGCGTTTCTGGAAGAACTTGGAAAAGAGTGCTCAGTTCATCTACTGACAGACTAGGTCCTACATCAGTAAGGCTTTGGAATTTTAATGTTTGATAGGTACAGGGTTATGTTTTTATTGTCTACACACATGCTCATGTACAAACACACCCCCACCTCCACCCCATTTTGAATACATTTGCATTTCTGTGGAAAGGGAGTAAGACAGGCAACAGCTTTAGGATCACCACTGTCAGAAAGGACATTATGCTCAATATTGAATTCGCAGACTCTTCTCCAGAAGTTTCTTTATTAAATACAGAAAGGGCTGTAGGCTGACCACAACACCAAAACAAGTCACTGTATTTGTTTCACAAGCAGCTAGAGATGTAGAACAGCGAGAGTCAAACAACTGCCTCTGTTTTGCTTTCCAGTTCTCCTCTCCATAATCTTGCAAATGAGTGGGATGCCAGGAGAGCAGCTGTGGAGGTAGGGGCCAGCCCTGTGGTACTGTGCAACAGGGGCAGTTATGAGTGCTACGATCTGATGGTGTATCAGCTTGGCAGCCAGAAATGATTATTTTCCTTAGCCCTTCCCTTCTTGAACTGTATGAATGCAGGATAACTCTCAGGTGTTCTGGAAAATAAACACATAAACAAACAACCTCACTCCAAAATCCACAAAACAAAAATCAGAATAAACTGCATAATTCCCCTGTCTTCCTTCCTAAACAGAAAAGTCTCTCAGAGATGAGCCACTTTACTCCCTCCTTGTACATCAATTTAACATCCCTGTTCATGTAGGTCTTCTCTGTGCTCCTTTCCTGGACCTGAAATTTGCAAGTCTGTCCACCACTGTGGATCTAATCCACCTGCCCCATCGCTATTCTGGGTTGTCCACACTGCTGTAGCGGTTACTGAAATGAAAAACAACAATTGAAAGTGTTAATAACCGCAGCCCACGGAGCCCTTTAAGAATCGAGGATTTTGATGCAAATAACAATTGTTGCTCAGTTTGATTGCTGGCTGCTATTCTTGAAAGATACTTTCTTTTCAAACTGGAGTATTACAAGCAGCAGAATTCAAGAAATGCTGAAGAGCACAAAGAGAGAGAGAGAGAGAGAGAGAGAGAGAGAGAGAGAGAGAGAGAGAGAAAGTGTGTGTGTATGTGTATACATATACATATCAGAGGGAAAAGGAGAGAAACCAAGGATTAATGGGATACCAGGACAACACAGAATAGAGCTAGGAAGTGGTTATTAATTTGATTAACAAATACTGTTCTCAAGAGGTCTAAGCATCACTTGCAAAAGGTAGAAGCCGTAGAAAGAAAAGCAGCTCATGGGATAGCGGAGAGAGGAAACAAAAGCAAACTCTAATACCTGCAGCAGAATTCCTGGCAAGCTCAAGAACAGTGGAATGACCTATAGCTGATGAGTGACATTGCAGCAAAGGACAGGCTTGAAGCAAGATCAGAAGATTAACTGCTTAGAGAGAAGATACTTTTATACTTTAGAGTCTGGAAGAAAATAAAGACCAAATGAATGAAGATACTTCCACAGGAACAATACAACTGTGTGGCATTTTTCAATTCAGTGAGGAATGGGCAATGCAATAAGTATACTTCAGTATTACAAATATATTTCTTACCATATTGTCAGATGAAAGCATTTTTTATGCAGCACATGACAATACAAAAATCAGTTATTAAAAGCCAATTATGTGCTGCACTCTGCCACATGGAAATGACTACAGTGGAAACTATAAGTGGACTGGCAATCACACACAATGACATGCTTATGATAACAGTATTTTTTACTGTTGTTTCAGTAGAATTATGAGTTTCCTTACACATCAAATTCTGTTTGAAGTGGTCTGACTTGTAACTGCACAATTCTGCATGCCAAAGTACTACTGTGCTAAGTGGAGACAGCAACTGCTGTTGTGAGAGCAAGGTTAAACGGGGGCCATGCTGAGCCTGGAAAGTAACTCTGGAAAGAGGCAGCACTGAACAAGCCAGGGACAGGAGAATGCAGCTGTCGCTTGCAAAAGTGAATCTGAGAAGGAAGATAACATAGAGCAGCAAGCAAGGAAGAAGTAGGCATCATCCTCTCATGAATTTGTCCTGTTAGATATTCACAGTGGCATTTATGCAAATCCACAAAGCACTTCCCAAGCCCCACAGCCTGCAGATCTGATCCCAATTGCAGACGTACCTGCTGTCCCTTTTATTCCTCTCCTCCCAACAATTTCAGTCCCAAGAAGTTTCAGTAACGTGCCTGCTATGTCTCAGCCTGATTCCTCATTCTGCTGGCTCACCCAGATCTTGGAGATGATGCTCTCTCCGATTTTCCTCGTCATTCACCAGTGCACTGCATGGCAATTCTGGGCCCTCCAGATACACAGCAGGCTAGGTAGACAGAGAAGTCCCAACGATTTGGTGGTGTTCATCATAAGACAGACAAGATTTCCATCCCAAGGAGGAGACATCACCATTGCAATTTTTCATGTATCTGTCAGTCCCCCATTTTCTTCCAATCCTATTTTGCTGCTCTTCATGCCTCCTATCAAATAGTTTATCTGCAGCTAAATATTGTGTGTAAAGTGGTGAACAAGTCCCATGCTTCCTTTCTCTATGGCATACCAGATGCCATACCTCAGCCTTGTGCCAGCTGGTAGCATCTTTGTCGGGTACCTTCTCCAGGACCCAAACTGGTGATACAATCACTTGCATTGCAGATAAAAAAGCAATGATGCAAAAATACCTTGACGACCAAACTCCAAAGCATGTATAGTTCATGTATATAACAATACAAGCTTCTATAGAACACAACTGTTTGCAGTGGAGTGGAGAAGAGAAATTAGCCCACCTAAACACCACGAAAACTCGACATGAACTTTTAAAGCTGTTGTACTCTTTGGTGTCCATAGATGAGAGCCCGTAACCCTACACCAGGGCTGACAGAGTAAGTACATGCTTTATATACATCTAATCTAAATAGCAGAAGCAGTATCTGGGTGCTCTCAAAAGCAAATGTGTGTGGAAAGAAGACGTGTTACTGGCATTGCAGGAGAAAACACAGGATGCATCAAGTTTATCTAATAAAGACAATTCCAAGCAGACAAATCTGTACAAAGCTGTATTCCACCAACTGCTGAACTCAGCACACAGGAAGCAGGAGTGGGAAAGCACAAGTCAGAGCAGCTGCCAAAGTCAGCCCTCAATACTCTGACACTGGCCATCAAGGAAAGCTTTGTCTGCTCTCCCATGCCTAGCATTTGCAGGCTATAGGGCTTTCAAATCAGAAAGAGGTAATTCTCACCAGTACACTCACAAAGGGTGCAGAGCATTAGGTTATGTCAGGATGTATTTTCCTCTAACACAGAGAACAGCATGCATAGATTTCTGTTGCCGTATCCATACAAAAAGGCAGCACAGGGAAACACATAGAGACAGGCAAGCCAGCAGCATCAGCAAAGTGAGGCAGTTGCTACGGCCGCAGCAGTCAGCTCTCCATTCCACAGACCTGAAAGTTACCACAGCGGAGCATTTCTTAGGCCTCTCATCTCAATCAGCCTTGCTTTCACATGTCTACAGAAGTGGAGATTTGTTTTTTTTGTTCAAGCCCAGATTTCAAGCATCTATCCATCCACAAAGCTGGATATACATACAAGGGCATAGCTTCGGACTCCCAACTCCCCTCTGTAACCAGCCAAACAAAACCCATGCAGATGCCCCTCTGTAGCTGAACATCCACACAGCTGTCTCCCAGCTACACTAATACCTCACTACAGCCTACCCACAAGAAGCGCTGATGTACAGCACCTTCAGTCCTTTTGCTATCCAACAAATGTTAGGGTCTTGACAATGCTGGAGAAAGACACCTGTCTTCTCAGCTCAGCTCAGAAATGGCCTGACAAATCATATCTGTCCATTATTTGACATAGCCATTGTCCATTCCCTGCCAGGAAAAGGCAAATGGCTTTATTTACATTATCTGGTGGAAAACTGAGGTGCAGTGAGCTTAAGTGACGCATCCAAGCCAGTCTGTTGAGTCTGCTGCAAAGCAAAGATCAGAAGCCAGGGCTCCCAGACTTCAGTTGTACACTCAGACCACCCTACCTCGAACTTTCTTTGCTATCCAAGAACTGGCCAGAACCTAACTTATGCTTGTGACAGTGTGAACACAAAACAGAGCTGCAGGCCCTGTGCACACAAACCTACCTTTACAGAGTTTGTTCAAGCCTATCCCTGTCCTACCTTGTCAGGACACTGCCAGCTCCCCTGGCATACAGAGTTCTTATTACAAGCCCTAGGACAAAACATAGGTAACCATTCCCCCACAAATGGTACCTTTTCATCACTGCCCTCCTCCCCTTCCTCTCCACAACTATCCATCTATGACAAGGATCCCATGGTGCTATGTAACATAATACTCACAGTGAACTTTGTTAGGAGTGGTCTGTTTCCGACGGGACATGTTTCCCTGACCTGGGAGCACAGTGTTCGTTCCCTCAGCAGAGGGCTCACCTGAGAAGAGAAGAGCCTGTCACACACACCACTGGGACCTTCTCAGCCACCAGACAAACGCAGCTGAGCGTCTCAGGGTCACTCCCCATCCTCTTGGTTACAGGGCTAAAGCCAGAGCCACATTCAGAGCCAGCATCCAACGCAATCCGCAATCATTTTACCACGCACGGGCAGCCCCACCCAACTCAAACTAAGTAATAAGCAATTCTGCACCCGTAATACAAAAAGCTCAGAATGCCCCGCTTCACGAGCGGCTGGGCTCAGCCCAAGTACCCTCCTCCCTCCCATTTGCTTCTACGGCGAACAAGGCACCAGCCTAATGACCTCCACCACCGAGCCGACCCACAGAGGGGCAGAGGAGACGCCGGCCCGGGAGGCCGAGCACCGGGAACCGTCAGCCCCATGCCGGGCACACGAGGGAACTGCCGCCCCGGTGTGAGCGGGCCCGAGCAGCACAGGGACGGGGCACGGCCCTGCAGGCAGCGCGTGCGCGCCAGCGAGGCCGCCCGGACCCCCGCCAGCATCGTCCCTCCGGTGCAGCGCCCGGGCGCCGGGGCACACGCCGACACGCCGTCCGGACCCCCCTCGAGCACCACAAAGGGGAAACGTCGGCCCTCACCCTCCGACCGACAGAGGAGAGAATCGATCCCCACGGCTCCCTCGGACGCGGACAAAAAGAGGAACGGAACACATCGGCTGCGGCCGTACAAACGAACGCCGGACACCGCCGGCCTCCCTCGACAATCGGACGCCGGCCCGCGGGCACCCCGGCCGCACAGGGCGCAGGCCCGGCCCCAGGCGCACGGACCCCGCTCCCCGACGGAGAGACGAACGGCGGCGCGCGCCCGCCCGCCCCGCCTCACCCGGTGCCGCCGCCCGCGCCGGGAGCCGCGGACAGACAAAGGGCCGCCGGACAGACAGACGGCAAAATGGCGGCGCCGCCAGAGCGCGCGGCGCGGGCACGGCCCGGCTGAGCCCCCCTCGCCGCCGCCCGGAGCCGCTCACCTGCGTGCCATGGACGCGCGGCAGGTGCGGCCGGCAGAGCCTCGCTCCGCTCCCCGCGCCTCGGGCAGCGGCCGTCTGAGCCCGCCGGGCCTCGCTCCCCTGCAAGGGCAGGAACCGATGTCACGCCGGTCGGAGCGGCGCCGCCCGCGTTCCGAGCTCACGGGGGCGAAGCGCTCCGCAGCGGGGGATCTCAGCCCGCGTCCATTCGCGAAGGCCCCGGGGAACCCCGATCGGCGCGCGGCGGGGCGCGGCCGCGCCGCCCCGGGACGGAGGGATCCGCGGCTGCCAGGGCCTCCCCGATGGCAGTGCGCTGCGCTCCGCCGGGACCGATGTCGGCGGTGCTTCTGCCGAGGGCTCTCCTCTCTCGCGGACGCCCCGCGACTACGGCCGCCTAGCGCGCTGCAGTCGGCGTACGGGGCTCGCGGGGCGGGGCGGGGCGGGGAGGCGGAACGCGACGCTGCCGGAACCTCCGCGCCGGGGCCGGGCGGCGGCGGGAGTTCAGCGAGACGTGCGGCGGAGGGGGAGGGAGAGAGTTCCTCCGCCGTGTAACGTAGTCCCTCGGCGCCGCTCTCTCGCGGCCGCCGCCACGTCGTTTTTCCCGGACGCTGCCGCGTCGGTGCGTCGTTCAGCTCCGTTCGGTCTCGGTGGCGGCTGCCGCAGCCCGGCCGTGCCCCGAGCGGGCAGCGGGTAGCCGTCGGCCCGGCAGATCCCTCCGCGCGCAGTGAGACGGTGCTGCGCGCGCCGCCATTTTAGGTGTCTGCAGCCGGCGGGGCAGGGGTGAGTTGGGATGGGGGCGGCGGAGGGGGTGGTTGGCGGGTCTGGCTGTTCTGGTCCCACCGCCTCACAGCCGGGGGGTGCCGTGCGGGGCCTCCTGTGCTGCTCTGTGTTCCTTCCGGCGGAGCACTTCTCATGGGGCCGCCCCGGCGGTGCTCAGCCCTGCCCAAGGAAGGTTCACGTCGGCGGGGCGAGATGTTCCCTTAGACGGGGCAGGCGGTGGTGGGAACGGTGTTCTCGGGAGCGAGGACTGGTAGGGCAGCGTGCGGCTCGCGCTGAGGCTTTCTTGCAGCTCTGTAAAGTTATATATAGTATTATATATATATATGTATATATATATACTTTATACTATATATATATAGTATGTACTTTATATTATATATAAAGTTATATAAGCTGTATATTCAGGTTATGGAAGGGCAGAACTTTTCATGGTGTCAGGTGAATATATAGCAAATTTTTATGTACTGGTGTTTATTTGACTTTAGTGGGCACTGTACGTTGTTGATAATTGCACTGATGTTTGGACAGATTGGCTCAAAGATCTGTATGTACTCTAAATAGCAGTAAATTTATGCAAACTGCTGTCTGTGTGCTTAAAATTACCATGATCCAAAAGTCTGTTCCCAGTCCATTGGTACAAGCCAGATCTTTCAGTGTTAGTGCTGGGGAAGATTTTTCTTACAAATGTTTCTTGTCATTGTGAAGTACTGTAATTCTGCTTTTTTTTTCTAAGTAAAACAGGGACCAGTGTCTTTCTGGTTACTGGTGCCAATGATCTTCCTCTCTCTTCCCCTAGAAACTTCATCATGTTGGGCTCTGGATTCAAGGCTGAGCGCCTGCGTGTCAACCTACGCCTTGTCATCAATCGCCTCAAACTGCTGGAAAAAAAGAAGAGTGAGTATTTGAGGGGGTAGGTGTGACCCTGGATACTTTTGGGGCCCAGGAAACTTGAGGAGAAGATTTATTTTTTTATTTTTTTCCTCCTGGAGTCAGGGAAGTTTTTTTTGCTGGCCAAGTATGAAATAGCCTTTGCTATTTGTTGCTGGATCCAAGCCTTGCACTGTGCCTGATTATGTTGACCCCAGAGGCGTAGGCTGGCCCTAGTGTGGTCTCCATACAGCTTTCTGGCAGGTGTCAGAATATGGTTGACAAGGTGACTGGTGTCACAGCTATGTGCTATATGTGGAAGGACATCCAAGTTTGCCCAGAAGGTTGTTTCCTGGGCCTTCTGTGCCTACACAGTGAGGAAATTGTGCTGTGGGTGACTCACCTCACTTGGCTGTTCTGCCCTGATTAGACATGGGTAAGACTTACCCCGTGGTTCTGGTTGACTCTACAAGGAAATTGAAGGTGTGGGAGAGTTTCTAGCAGCTAAAAACCTGCTCTCCTTTCTCCTATGAGTTTCCGTGATAGGACTAAGACACAGTTGCTCCACTAAGGTGCTACTCAGCTTGATGGGGAGAGAGAAGTTGGTGATGGGTGTATGTGTGGTAGGGGCAGTAGCTCTTGCCAGCACAGTAACTGGCCTTGGGGATATGTGCTGCAGCTGAATTGGCCCAGAAGGCAAGGAAGGAGATTGCAGATTATCTGGCAGCTGGAAAAGATGAGCGTGCTAGGATTCGTGTGGAGCACATCATCCGTGAAGATTACCTTGTGGAGGCCATGGAGATCCTGGAGCTGTACTGCGATCTACTGCTAGCCCGCTTTGGCTTGATTCAGTCCATGAAGTAAGCGCTGTCCTCAGGGGTATTGTGTGGGAGAGGGTCCAGGCCCCCCTGGGTTGAGGGAGGGGTACTGCTGAGATCAGGCTGGGAATACAGAAGGGCACCTGTTTTTATTTTGGTGTCCTAGGACCTCCAGAGACCTCTCCTTTCCTGGCAGGGAGTAATCTGAAGCCTAACATGAAGGACTGGGGACATTAGGGCTAAATAGCTGGAGGGCTACAAAAGTGAAGTATGTGGTGTGGAGATAGGATTTCCTTCTATTATCCTTAGGGAGCTGGACTCTGGCCTGGCAGAAGCAGTGTCTACACTGATTTGGGCTGCACCACGACTCCAGTCTGAAGTGGCCGAGTTGAAGATTGTGAGTAGGGTTGTATGAGGGTTGTTATGTGTGGAGGGTGGGGGTAGCACTGCCAGCAACCATTGGAAGATTTAGCATTGGACTCTGTCACTGAGGCAGAGGACATTTTAGGGGCTCTGCAGATGGAGACCTCATACCAGGTTTCACTAGTGCAAGGAATCCTGAAGCCTTGGGAGTGGCTAAGGCTGCTCAGCTGAGTGCACTTGGTGGCAGAAATTTGGGCAAATGGAGGTGGAGAGGGCTGTGGGAACTGCAGATAATGTGGGATATGTGGTGGGGGGAAAGCAAGGATGTATATGATCACAGAGTTTTTCTCCTGCTGCAGGTTGCTGACCAGCTGTGCGCCAAATACAGCAAGGAGTATGGGAAGCTGTGCCGCACAAACCAGATTGGAACAGTTAATGACAGGGTAATGAACTGGTAGAATGGCTAAAGCTGGAAGAACAGATAATCTGCCATGGATTTCTGCCCCTTGTTCATGTGGCCGGTGGCTGATGTTCGTGGCTGACTGTGGAGTTGGGTGGGACAGTTGTGGGGACTGGCTTGCCTCTAAATACAGAAATACGGTGTTGATGTCCCTGTCAGGTGGGACCAAGCTGTCTTGCCTGTGGGTGTAGAGGAGCAGAGCACTTAGAACCCTGCCTTGTGGCTGCCAAAAGCCTCTACCGTTGCAGTGCTGTGCTGGGTGGAAAGGGCTCCTGAAGACTGTGCTGTGCTCCCCACAGCAGGTGACCCTGGCTGTGACTGAGCCCTGCCATTCTGCACTACTCTTGATGAGCGTCTCTGCACCCTTGTGTTTCAGCTGATGCACAAGCTGAGTGTGGAGGCACCTCCCAAGATTCTGGTGGAGAGATACCTCATTGAAATTGCCAAGAACTACAATGTTCCCTATGAACCTGACTCGGTGGTGATGGTGAGTGAGATGCACGCAAGTCTGTGGTCCCCTTCTGTGTTACAGTGAAATTTCCTGTTAGTGCTGTGGAGCACAAGATCATGGTGTAGCACCAGAGTTTATGGTAATTTCACTTGGATGTCTTCTAGACAGCCTTAGCATAGCAGGATCCCTTCTACTTCCCAAAGTCCTACAGTTGCTATTGTCTGGTCTCCTTTCTGACTCTCATTAATAAGGTTATTATCTGTTCTGTCCTTCTGTTCCTGTCCCATCTTTTCCAGTGACAAATGTTGCAGCTAATGCTGTTCAGAAGGTTGTGATCTGAAAAGTTTCCTCTTTCCTTCCCAGGCTGAAGCCCCTGCAGGCATTGAGGCAGATCTGATTGATGTGGGGTTCACAGATGATGTGAAGAAAGGTGGCCATGGAGGGGGAGGAGGTGGTGGATTTACAGCCCCGCTGGTTGGTCTTGATGGTTTACTGCCTGTGCCGATGCCTATGCCCATGCCGTCAACAAATCCTCCTTTCTCCTATCCACCTCCAAAGGGACTGGTAAGCGCCTTTGTTTTCAGCAGGCCCTTTTTCTCTGGAGAGCTTTGACTGCGATGCCCCACACCTGCTGATAGGAATGTGTCTGTGCCTCGTAGCTTTATGTGACAGAAGGCCATCTTGTTACTGTGAGACTAAATGGGATAGAAGTTCTTGGCAGCTGAATGTTAAGCTTCTGGCCTGTCACTTATAATGCTGGGAGACGTGAAGTGTTAGTTTTGCTGTTCTTTAGAATAACTAATAGTCCTGTTAGCTGGTTGCAAGTGACTGTGTCTGACTAATGCCTGAGAATCTTCTCTTAGCGAGCATAAACCATACCAAGTTGGATACTTGTCTGCATGTATATCAGACTTCTACTTTCTCTGACTCCTAGCAGCTGTAGGTGTATTGTGTCCTGTGGAGCCTCTCCCAGACGAATTGGCTGGTATTTGACTATTTAATTTCTCTGTGTACAGGACAACTTCAACGGCCTGCCAGTGGGAACCTACCAGCCTTTTACTAACATTCATCCACCACCAATTCCAGCAAACCCACCAACATATGAATCTGTAAGTGCCTGAGGTGAATCACCGCTGTAGGCAGCAGAGGGAAACTCTAGAACAGGGCAGTGGTAGCTACAGAAAATACAAGGGTTAAGCACACTGTTCAACTTCTTTGGAGCTTTTGGGGTGGTGCTTGGTATTGATTTTGGCTGAATAGCTGAGTACATGTGATGAGAGAAACTTATGAAAAGTTCTTTCCTCTGCAATCAAAACTTGTGAAAGCCAAGACTATTTTTTTTAACCGCATTATTAAAATGATAAGCATTTGACAAGCAGAGTCCACACATCCCATTTTTTGTAACGTGATGGGATTATCACCTTCAGTCTTTTTAGGCAGACTTTTCTCAGTCCTTGGGGATAAGAATGGAGATTCTGGAGTGTTGATTATTTTCTGTATTTTTGTTTCCTGCAGTTTGTGATCATGCCTCTCGTTTTGCTGTTGGTGATGCACTTGTTTCTGCAAACCTTGAATAGGAATGAGCATAGCTCAGTATCTGTGTGCACTAGCTGTACAGAAGCCTTTGAGTCCAGAGGATGCAGGCACAGGAGCTGTTAGCTAGGTAGAGATAGGTGGCACTGACAGTCCACCAGGAAGGGAGAGTTCTCCCAGCAAAACCGACCGTGCTTTGGGCCTTTTTCCCACCAATCCAAGACCCAAGATGCCTTTATTTCATCACTGCTGGTCACAAGGGCTTATCTATAGCTTGTGAAAGTAAGCAGTAGCTGTATTATTGTGGGGGAAGAGAACATTCTTCTCTCGCTCTTGTCCTTGAGAAATATTTAAAAATCTGCTATTGGATATAGTCCATTCATCTGGTTCTGGAATATTGCCAGTGAAGCTGCTTTGATTGACAAAGAGGGAGGGAAATGAAAGCACTGCCTCCTTGGAAGGAGAGTCAGATTTTTCTGAGTGTCCTGGAAATCAGGGTTTGTTTTTTTTTTCCTTGGGGGGAGGCTCTCCCAGACGAATATCATTCGTCTCGGGGAGACGAATATATCATCGGGGGGAATATCATATGCATCGCTGTGCATGACTGTAGCTGCTGTTGCCTATGAGCTTTGCTTGTATGATTCTGGCATTCTGTGCCTCTGGATGGGAGAGCTATAGTAACAGAGAGCCTTTTTCAGATTGATGAGCCTAATGCTGACAAGGATGCTGCTTCTGCATCGGTGGCAGGTGAGTATGGCGAGGTGTGGGAAACTGGAGGTGGTTTGGAGCTGTGGTTAGCTTGGGGTCTTAGTGTCCTTGTGAGTAGGCTTTCCCTACTCGTGGAACAATGTGTACAACTTGACATATCTTGAGAGCAGGATTTGAGTTTGGAGAGGGTGCTGGAGGGTGCTGAAGAGTATTTTCTCACACAGGGAGGATCTGAGGAACTTAAGAATTAGAGTTCGACTTTGAAGTTAAACTAGGTTTCTAGCTTAAGCTAACTTGTCAGACCAAATTCAGAAGTCTGCAGAAGAAAATGGGAAAGCAACAGATTTAAATAATACATTTTTGTAGAACATAAGCAATATATTCTTCAGGAGCAGAAAGAAAAAAGCAGGCACTAAGAGGTAGATAAGTTCGTATTAATGCAGTGGAGCATAGCTGGTGAGAGAGTTGTTCTCTCTCTATCCATCTACCTGAATGTTTGTGATGTGCTTCAGGCACTGTAATTGGATCACAGTTAATCTCTCCAGTCTTGCACAGTGCACTTCTTCTCTGTAAGTTTTGAAAGCATCTGTTACCTCTAGCATTTGATCAGGTCAGAGCAGGTTTTGAACTAAGTTGCCACTTGCTATCTCCAGCAAGGACTCCTGACAATCCTTTGGGAAGTGGTGATGGTGTGTGATGGAGATATGGTTGCAGTGGAATTGCTACATCTCTGTTTAACATCTGGGTGATAGGAGCATAAGATACCTTGGTACCTATGTGTCTGTAGGAGGTGGAATTGGAATGGAGTAAATTGGGATGTGCAGTCCAGCTGATACAGGTGTGCAGGAGCTGCAGCTGCGCTGCCCCGCAGCTCACTTGGGGCAGCAGAGTGGAAGTCTGCAGTACGTTGTACGATGGGGTGACCGGCCCCTGGCTGCAGCTCCTTGCAGCCATGTGAACTTTTTCCCCCACTGAGTCTTTAACAGAGATGGAGCTGTGTTAATGCTGATCACTGGTACTGCCTTATTGTAGAGCAGTGTTCTGTGTGCCTCTGTCTTTTGGCCTGATTAATGTGATGGTGAGTGGGGTAAAATTGTTTTTGTTTTTTTTTTCTTTCTTTCTTTCTTATTCTAAACAGGGCCTGGACCTAAGCCTGAAGCTTCTCCAAAACCAAGAGTTGGACCTCCTAATACCATTGATAATTTTGTGTTGCCTGAATTACCTTCTGTGCCAGATACACTACCAACAGCATCTGCTGGTGCCAATTCTTCTGCCTCTGAAGACATTGACTTTGATGATCTTTCTCGGAGATTTGAGGAGCTAAAGAAGAAAACATAAGACTGATTGGGCTATAACTCCAATGAACAGGGCAGGAGCTGTGACTTCTCTCTGAAACACTCTCCCTTCAAATGGTTTCCTGTATTAACCTCAAATGAACACTTCTTTTTGAGCTCTCTTCCTGCTGTACTTAAACCAAATGCTGATGCTTTCCCAGTCCTTTTGCTCCAGGAGTTGAACTGTGGAGACTCTTAAGAGATGAAAGCAGGGAACAGCTCCAACCAATCTAGGTAGCTATAGAGAAAGGCCTTGCTTGATTGACATTCCTGGCTGTTTCTGTGGCAGCTCTGTGCTCTCTTCCACAGAGAAGTGTGATAAAGGTTGAAAGGGCTTTCTCTCATGTTTCTCGTTTCAAAGGGAGTGTTATCTACCAGCTGCCCTGCTCTGCTTTATGGTATGTATGGTCAGGGTGATATATATATATTTCTCTCTGTGGTAAGATTTTTTTAACTAATTGGGGCAGAGGCAGGAATTACTGTTGTGAGTGGACGCAGTATTGCCCTTTAGGCTTTGTGCTACCCTAGTGCCATCCTTCGGCTCCAGCTGGACCTGGTTGCAGTTTGTGTTGGAAACCCCTCCTTCAGACTGGGTGAACACTCAGGGAGCCCACTGCGGCTGTTGCTGCGTTGTGTGCGAGGGGCTGCTCCCCTTTCACACAGGAGCAGCACGGTACTGTCTGCTGCTCCAGCAGTGCGTTCACACAACCTGCTGGAAGTGTATGTGGAGAGAGCAGAGGGTGGACCTGCGGGGTGCTGCAGCGTGGGCTGTATCTGCTCCATTGTTGCAGGGTCTCCCAAAGCTGTGGAGAGCTGGTCTTCGGGCATCCGGCGGTGGCAGAGGAGGGTGGTAGGAAGCCTCTGGCAGGGTACAGGCAGAGCTGTTTGTAGAGCGGTGGTTGGTTTCTGTCAGGCGGTGCTCTTCAGGGGCGGGTGCTGCTGAATGCGGTGTACTCTCTTCTGTACGTATCTGTACATAACACACTACTTTTCTTTGAAGTTTTTTTGGTTGATTTGTATCTTAAGATTAGTTCCTAATAAAGATGGGCTGTGAGCAGCTGTAGCTGCGGGCTCCGGCTGCCTTTGGTTGCTGCGGTGCGGCCCTTCTGAGCGTGTGCGCGTCGGAGGGCCCCGGGGGGGAGGCGGGGGCAGGGATGAGTACGTGCGTGTGCGCGAGAGAAGGGTCGGTACCGGCGCGTTACGTCCCGTGGCCGAAGATCCGCCGTCGGGTTCGTGCCTTCCCGTTCTTTCACCCGCCCGGTCTCACCGCCGCTAAGCCACGCGAGCCGTTCCCGCGGGCCCCGCCCCTCGCTGGCGCCGCTTCCGGTCGCTTTCCGGCCGCCCGCCCGGCGTCCTGCTGTGTTTCCATTGGCCGCACGGGCCGTCCTCCGCCAACCGCACGCTCTGACTGCAGGAAGCGGCTCTGCCGGAGCGGGGTGGCGCCGCGCGCGAGGGGACGCGTGGCGGAGGGCGCGGGTCGGGTGCGGGGCCGTCGAGCTCATGCGGCGGCGCCTGCGGCTGTTGACGGCGGCGCTGGGAGGCTGCGGGCTGCTGCTGCTGGGCTCGGCGCTGGCGGCGGGCGACGAACGGCTCTACGCCGCGGCGGTGATGCCCGCGCTCCGTGCCGTCCCCCCGGAGGCCGCCCACGGCTTGGCCCTGCGCGCCGCCGCTCTCGGGCTTCTGCCGCCCGCCCGTCCCGACAGCCCCACGCTGGTACGGCTCCGCGGCAGGGAGGGCGAGGCGGGGGGGGGAGCGGGCGGCCGGGGGAGGCGGCCGAGTCGTGCCCGACGGCGGAGGGTCCTGGCGGGGCTCGTGGGGTGGCCCCGGGTGGGAGGCAGTGAGGGTATCGCGGGGCCGCTACGTGCGGGAGAAACGTCCGGGGCTGCTGCTGCTGCCGCCGCCGTACCGGCGCTTCCCCGCAGGAGGTGCGCGTCCTCGGGCTCCGGTTCCGCAACCCGCTGGGACTGGCGGCTGGCTTTGACAAACACGGCGAGGCTGTGGACGGGCTGTACAGGATGGGCTTCGGCTTTGTGGAGGTGGGAACGGTCACGCCCGAGCCTCAGGAGGGCAACCCCAAGCCCAGAGTCTTTCGGTTGGTGGAAGATGAGGCAGTCATTAACAGGTGGGTTTTTACAAATCGCTGAGAGGGGCTGCTGGTGGTGCGGGAGGCTGATGGTACCATGGGTGCTCCCGACTGTCACCTGAATGCTGGACTGAGTGTGCTGAGCTCTCCTTGTTGCTCTCTTTTCCTGCCCAGGCCTGCTAAGCGCTGGCCTGGCCCTGAGCCTCATTTTTTCTGGTGCAGATATGGATTCAACAGCCATGGCCATGCTGTGGTGGAGCGTAGGCTGCGGGCCCGCCAGGAGGCACAGCTCAAGCTCACAACTGGTGAGACAAGTTTGTAAGGGTTTGCTCTAGGGATTGGCGGAATGGATTTGGGGGACACCAAGCTAGCTGCAGGCCAAAGGAGGTATGCAAAGCCAATAGGGCTCCAGCTGGGCGGTTTCCAAGGGCAGTCTCTCTGAGTGGTCTGTATGGAGACAGTGGTGCTGGGAAATGCTGACTGGGCCAGCTGCTGCAGCAACGCTCCTGTGGCTGGAGGATGGTCTGAGCTCTAGCTCTAGGAAACTCATCCTCACATGTCGGTTTTTAGCTGGTCTAGGACCTTTCTTTGTCCAGTGCTCTGGCCCCTTGGGTGGTGGTTGGTCCCTCTGTACTGGCTCAGGCATGTCTGCATTCCAGTGGGAATGCCTCTTGGAGTCAACCTGGGCAAGAACAAGAGCTCTACAGACGCTGCAGCTGACTACGTGGCTGGAGTCCAGAAGCTGGGCCCCTTGGCTGACTACTTGGTTGTGAATGTGTCAAGCCCAAATACTCCGGGGCTGCGGGACCTTCAGGGCAAGGCTGAGCTGCGGGACCTGCTGACCAAGGTGGGTGAGGAGCACCTGCAGTGCAGGGAGGAGAGAGGCTTCCTGGGTTGGTGTGCAAAGCCACCAAGATGTCCTCTGGTCAACTACTGAATCTGTGAGCCAGTGTTGTGTGCTAGAGTGCTCTTCTCCAGGAAGAGGCAGGTGAACAGTGACGCACTGCTCTATGTCCTGCTCCTGCAAGCCACCTACATCATGGCATCACAAGTAACCACAGTTCTGCCTGGGTCCTCAACTCGTGTGTGTTGTACACCCCAGGCCCTGTGCTTTTGGGACAAAAGGGCCTGACACTGTGCTGCCTGTGGCCGTGGGTACAGGTGGTGCCCAAAAAACACTGTTCCTTTGTGTCCTGCTGCAGGTGCTGGCAGAGAGGGACATGCTGTCATGTGAGCGTAAGCCAGCCGTGCTGGTGAAGATTGCCCCGGATCTCACAGAGCAGGACAAGCAGGACATAGCTGGTGTTGTGTGTGAGGTGAGGGGATGGGGGCCCAGCACAGTGGTGGTAAGAAGGGGAGGCTGCTGAGAAGCTGGGTGTGTGCACCTCCTGCTCTGCGTGAGCATGGTGCTAGACAGCAGTGGTCCTGGTCGCTCTGAAGGGACAGCAGACCTGCAGTTCTGGCTGGCTGGAGGGACAACATTCTGTTTAGCTGTAAGGCTGAGGGTCTGTGTGCATCCCACCAGACTTCTGGGACTGCAGGTAGTTGAGAGACAACTGCTGGGTATGTTGCTGGGGAACATCCAGCCTGGCTTGTTTGTTGGCCCAGCTGTTCACAGCAGCTGGGACCTTACACTGCTGCCTCCTCCAGGTTGGTGTGGATGGACTGATTGTCAGCAACACCACCATCAGTCGCCCCAGTGGTCTCCAGAGCACACAGCGCCTGGAGTCTGGGGGTCTCAGTGGGAAGCCCCTGCGGGAGCTCTCCACACAGACAGTGCGGGAGATGTATGCCCTCACCCACGGTAGGGGCAGGGCAGGGCTCGGGGTGCATCCTGTCCTCACCCCTACTGTCCTGATTCTGTACTTGCCCACAGGCCAGGTGCCCATCATTGGGGTGGGTGGGGTGAGCAGTGGCCGTGATGCTTTGGAGAAGATCCGTGCTGGAGCTTCGCTTGTACAGATGTACACAGCATTAGTGTACCTTGGACCCCCAGTGGTGGGGGCCGTGAAACAGGAGCTGGAGGAGCTGCTGAGGTGAGCAAGGGGCCCAGGAAAGGCTGTGGCAGCTGGGTGCCTGCACATGAGCACTGGCACTTTGGGGCTGAGCAGCAGTGCTGGGGCTGCTAGGCTGTTATGCACTGTTTCTGACTAGGGAACAGGGGTTCAAGAGCGTCATGGAAGCAGTTGGAGCAGATCACCGGCGCTGACAGATTGCAGGATCGAGGTCTAGCTAAGAGGAGCCATGGCAAACCAGGATTGGCTGTGATGTTTCCAGAGTAGTTAGGTTGGGACCGAGCCAATGCCCTGGTCCTGGCTCTTGAGAAGGGTCAGTAAGAGGAACTGGGGCTGTACTGGTGGGGAGCTGGGGAAGGGGTCTCTGTACTAATGCGACTGCCCAGGGCTGTGCTTTTGGCTTTCCTGTGGGCAGTGTTCCCCAGCAGAAGCAAGTGGTGGTCAGGTTCCACTGGGGCCAAAAAAGGCCCTGGAGGAAGGCCAGCTGTGGAGTGATAGAACAGTCTTGTGCCCGCCTTCCCTACAGTACTGACCAGAGCCCAAGCAATGTGTTGGGTATCCCTTCTGCCCTTCAGTTCTGGAACCTCTTCAGCTCACTCTGGCTAGTGCTGGGTCATGCACTACAGCCTTTGGAGTGGCATCTCTCCTCGCTTGTCCTCATCTGCTGTCTGTACAGTGCTTTAATAAACCTGTGGGTCCTGATCCTGACCTAGAGTTAATAAACATTTCTCTTACCTTGTCTTGTGTGTTGCTCTGCTGTCACCCCTTCAGCTGCCCAGACTCGAGGGAAATGGTTAGCTGTCAGCCAAGGGATCTGTGTGCTGTATTGTATTGTATCCTGGTCAGTGTCTGGCTTCATTGTGATGTTCCCAGCTGTACCTGTACCTGGGGCCCTCACCTCCAGGAGATATCAGGAGCCATTTTTTCCCCTTGCTTAGACAGCTGTGGTTTTGCTCTATCATTTGTTACGGAAAGGCCCCATTTTCTCACTCCTTTGGAAGCTGCTAGTTATGTCTCTGGGGCTTTTTGGCAGCAACTGCTGATTCACCCTGGACCTCCAGCAGTCTCTTGCCTGTCTTTTAGTGAGGCTGTGTGACTTGGATGTAGTGTTCCCTCTGCAGCAGTTCCCCACCATCCTGTGCCATGGGATAGTATGACAGTGCTGAGCTCCACCAAACCTGTTCATGGTCCTGAGAAACAGCCTTTCACAAGAGTGGGTATGAGTGCTGACCCATGGCTGTCTGTAACCTTTGCTCTCTTTGGTGCTGTGTACCCTGAACCATTCCCTTTATTTCTCAGATGCCTTGGTTCTGACACAGTGCTGTCTGCAGTTCTAGCAGGGATATCTTACCATTGGCTTTCATATGCTGGCTCTGGACACAATCCTGGGATGTGCTTGTTCGCCTGAAGTTGGTTCTCTTGACTGTGGGGAAGTTGTGTGTCCTACAGTGCTTTTGCCTGTGCTCTGCTGCTGATCTGTGAGAAATGTTCTATGGCCGTGGAGATGTTCTATGCCTTCCAGCTGTGCATTTACCCTGAGCATGGTGGTGCTTGACTATACCAGGGTGTGGGCTGTGATCTGTGCACCCGCGAGCAGACCAGGGCTGCAGCCCATCCTCCGGCCTGTGCTTTCGGCCAAGCCAGCCTCGAAGCAGCCAGACTGGCTCCAGAGCACGGTCAGAAGTCGCTTTGCACCCAGCCGGGATGGCTGCAGAGGGAAGGTGGGACAGCGCTGTCTATTGCTATAATGAAGTTGCACGGCACCTCTCGAAGTACTGTTGAGGCTCACGGCTCCGAGCCATTAGGCCGCGCCGTGCCCTGCACTGCGCTTGGACCCAGTCAGAAGGTTCTCCTGGAGGCGGCCGTGCCGCCCGTCCCACCTGCCCCGGAAGGACTACGCGAGCCGGGGGCAGCTGGGCGGTGTCCTGGGCTGGGGCCGCGGCGCCGCCTTTACCTCTCCGAGACGCCGAGGGACAAAGCGCTGCCGGCGGCACGACGAACGGCCGCCGCCCGGGGCCCTTTCCGCCCCTTCCGCTCCGGCCCCGCGTTCTTCCGGTCGCGCCCTCGTGGTGTCGTAGGGTTACCGTGCCGGAAGTCCGCCGAGGGAGCCGCGGGCCGCCCCGTGTAGTGGCGGTTGGACTCTATGGTCTCTGGGACGCCTGCAAGTTCTGCCCGTTCTGTCTATGGTGCACGAGGCCTAGAGCGGTTCTCGCGGAGCGCTGTGGGGCGGCCGTGGCGGCGCTCTCGGGGTTGGGTTGCGGTCGCTGAGGCGACTGCTGGCAGGAGGGGGTCGGGTCGGCCCTGCGTGGCGCGCAGCGGCTCCCCGTAGGCCTTATGCGTCCCCGCCGCGGCCCGGCAGCCCGTTCTTCCGCAGCGTGGTAGCGACCGGCGGCGATGGCCGAGGCCGGCGAGGCGTCGCTGCACCGGCTGGCTGGGACCGTCCCCGAAGCCGAGGCGGGCGGGCTGGTCCCGCGGGCGCGCAGCGCCGCCGCCGAGCAGCACATCTTCAAGGCGCCGGCGCCGCGGGCCTCGCTGCTGGGCCTGGACGTATTGGCAGCCCAGAAGCGGCGCGAGCGTGAGGAGGAGGGGACGAGCGGAAAACGGTCCCGGGTGTCCTCCTACAGGGACTGGGAGGAGGGCCGCGACGAGGCGGGCAGCCCCGACGAGGAGGAGGACGAGGAGGATGATCGGAGACGTCGCGGCGCCCGCAAGGACAGGTGGGCTCTCTGCGGGCCGCCGCGTCCTGCTGGTGCCCGGCCGTGAGCGTGGCAGCAGCTGCGTGCCGTGTGCTGTGGGGATCTCTACCCCCGGCCCCGGAGAGGGGCTGTGGGATTCAAGTCTCTGGATTTGAGGATGTCTGGGAACTATCTGATTGGTGCCCATCCTGAGTTGTTGCGCCAGGAATGTTCTGAGATGCTACTGGGCCTGCAAACGCCTGTCGCCCTGTGCACGTCACCTCTGCCTCCTGATCTTTGGAAACAGCAGTTTGCTTAGAAGTGCTTATGTCTGAAAGCCGGGATATTGTGTGAGAGAGAGCAATCTCAACCACATGCTTCTACTGTAGCAGAGATCAGGACTAGAACTGCAGGAGACGAGTTAGAAACCAGCTATTCCTCAGCATTGTGGAATGTTTTTAACTTCTGTTCTACCTCTTCTAGGCATTACCGTTCTGTCCATGTGGAAACACCGTCCTACACAGGTGGTGTTAGTGAGGAGTTTTGGGAACGCAGCCGGCAGCGGGAAAGGGAGCGTCGTGAACACGGTGTCTTTGCCTCCTCAAAGGAGAAGGAACGGAAGAAGGAGCACAGTAGGGATCGAGACCACGATCGTAAACGGGACCGTGGTAACTTCTTGAGGCTTTTGTTACTTTCTGCTTAGGTTTCAGTCTTTATTCTCTCTGTTGCCCTTGACTAATGTTCAGTATATTTTTTAGGGCAGATTTGGGAAGTTTGTTTGTACACAGGGCACCTGAGCTTGTTTTCTGTCCACAGAGGACTGGGACAAAAGTCGTCACAGCAGCAGATCAGAAAGAGATGGCTCATTGGAGCGGAACAGCAGGAGGAGTGAACCAGAGAGTCCCAAGCATCGTCCCAGAGGTAGGAGCAGGACTTGGTAGAGACCTCAGAAGAGATCTAACAAGAAAAGGTTTTTAATTTGAGGGGGGGTTTCTGCTGTTTTTGTTTGTATGAGTGCAAGTGAAGAAATGCATGTTTTTTAAGACTTGTGGTTAGAACACACATAAAACTCCATGCTCTTCTAGGATTTTGGGACTGGGAGTGATCTGCCAGGTGTGTGTGAAAATCTGGCCAGTCCTTGCCCAGCGGGGTCTGTTCCGAGTCTGTGTGATAAGAGATGTGGTCCTCTGGCAATTTTCCTTGGAGTTGATGTGTGCAAACACCTTTAGAAGGAGAGCCGATGGGTACCCTCTCTGTGCTCCTTGTTAGGAGGTGTAAAGTGGCCCTAGGTTCTTAGGATCACTGTGTGAACACTGTGTCAAACTCAATCTCCTCTGCTAGATGCAGCCACGCCATCTCGCTCCAGCTGGGAGGAGGATGATAGCAGCTACAGCAGTTCTCGCCGCTCACAGTGGGAATCTCCTTCACCCACACCTTCCTGTCGAGACTCAGAGCGCAGCCACCGGGCATCGCGGGACACAGATCGGAGAGACCGGGACAGGTATCATAGCCGGGTGTGCAATCTATGATCTGGTGATCTGCAGGAAAGGGAAGGGTACATGTAAGATGAATATCTGCCTTTGTGCACTGATTTTTGTCTCGTGCTGTTTTCTCAGGTCTGTAAGGAGCAGGTATTCAGATAAGACACCATTGCCCACCCCGTCCTACAAATACAATGAGTGGGCCGACGACCGGAAACACCTGGGGTCCACACCACGACTGTCCAGAGGTAGAGGTGAGGAGCCTAGAGTGGGCTGCTGAGGCTGGACAGTGACAGAATCCCTGTGTAACAGAAGGACAGGTTTTGTGAGATTTCCTCCACATGCAACAGCCTGGTGGGGCTGGTGGCCTGTGCTCACCATCTCACCTTCTTTAGGGCGGCGTGAGGATGGAGAGGAGGGCATTGCCTTTGAGACGGAGGAAGAACGCCAGCAGTGGGAGGACGACCAGCGGGTAAGAAGCCCGAACAGGGAGCAGGGTGCTCAGTAGACAGCAGGCTCTTGGCTGCTGCCACTTAGCCCAAAGCATTGGCAGGGCCTGGGTCTGCCGCTGGTGTTGCACCTGGTCACGGGTGGTAGTCAGCTTTCTCCCAGTGGCTGGGTGAGGACCAGAGTCTACCCAGCTGGGCAAGCAACGCAGCTCAGTGCTGCATCTCTCTCCTCCTAGCAAGCGGACCGGGACTGGTATATGATGGATGAAGGTTATGATGAGTTTCACAACCCCTTGGCCTACTCCTCTGATGAGTATGTGAAGAAGCGGGAGCAGCACTTACACAAGCAGAAGCAGAAGCGTATCTCTGCACAGCGGCGGCAGATCAATGAGGTAGGGGCAAGATGTGAAGCTGGCTGCTCTGAAAGTGTGGAGGTTGCTTGTTTTGCTGCCTCGAGTGACCCATTTGTTGATGGGTTTGGCTAAGAGATAGAAAAAGGTTGTTTTTGTCCTGGTCTGTGCCAAATGAGATGCTAAAAAAAAAAAACCATTGTTATTATGTTCCTTTGGAAAGTGCAGTCCTGCATCTCCTGCATGAGTCAGAATTTATAGTTAGAGAGACTGCAGTAGATGGGTGTTCAGGGCTGCAGGAATTTGGAGGGCTATGCTATACAGGGTGCAGGTGCTACGTTATTAGGACTGTCTGCTATTCCAGTGGACTCTGAGAGCTGCTTCCCTCAGCATAAGAGTAGGTCTGTCTCCAGGCTTTCTAGCATATTCAGCGTATGGTAGGGATGTAGATTGTTTGCCTTCCATTTCCTTTGAGACAGTTCTGTTGACTGCGTTGACAGTTCTGTGGCCAGTCTCCATTTCCCATACTTGTCTTTAGTTATTTTGTTATTTTAGTTATGTTTCTTTCCTAATGCTTATTTGTGGGCTTTGTAGCCTAAAACCTTCAATGTTCTCCACGTTCCGGGCTTGCTTATTTTTCTCTTTGGGTGTCCAAGCTCTTTCCCTTTTGGGGAAGGAAGACCAGCAGATGCGGCATTGAATCATTTCAGTGCTTAAAGCTATGTACCGTAACTGCGGTGTGTATTGTAGTCAGTTACAGATTTGCCTTCAGTAGCTAGCCACTTTTAACTTTCTCTTTTAAGAGTAAGTTAAGCCATCCTCAGTTGGTCACGGTCCTGTAGAGCTTTGCAGCTAGCTGTGTTGCTTGATTTATTGCCTCGGAATTAGTCTGGGTAATGTCTGGTTCTTGGGTTTTGGACAACGGAGGTAATAGTTAAAATCTTCTGATACATTCTTTCCTGCAGGATAACGAGCGCTGGGAGACAAACCGCATGCTGACCAGTGGAGTGGTTCATCGGATTGAAGTGGACGAAGATTTTGAAGAGGATAACTCAGCCAAAGTGCATCTGCTGGTGCATAATCTGGTGCCTCCTTTCCTAGATGGGAGGATAGTCTTCACAAAACAGGTAGAAGCTGTGGCTAATGGTGCCGACGATGGGGAGCCTTGCAGATGTGAGCTCTGTGCTGAAGCAGTGCCTCTTTCCTCTAGCCAGAGCCAGTCATCCCGGTAAAGGATGCCACTTCTGACTTGGCCATCATAGCCCGAAAGGGCAGCCAATTGGTGCGCAAGCACAGGGAGCAAAAGGAGCGTAAAAGGGTATGCTGAGACCTCACTATATGTGTTATATAATGCCTCACTGCTTTTGTTTGGGCTTTGTAGAATACAAGCTTTGGTGGTAATAATAAGGTGTTCCCCATATTTGTGTGATCTGATATATGCTGTTAGTCCAGTTCATTCCATTGTCTCACAAGTAGCTGTTGTGACTTCCTTACTCACTGCCTGGGATGTTAATCACTGTGCATTTGCACAGGGGAGTTTGATCCGAAGGGCATTTGGACTGGGGAGAGAAGAGCAAGTGGGAGAATACAGTGTAGCTCAGGCACGGTCAACATTCAGTGTGGTAGCAGGACAGATCTTATCGTGTCTCAGCAAAAGAGTTCTGAGGAAGAATATACAGGAAAGTAGTATATTAGTCTTTGTGGGTGTTTCCCTAGTAGAGGGCTTTTCTCTAAAGCTTACATGATAGTGGTTAGGAAAACATAGATATGTTCATAGTAAACTGAATGTGAAACTGTGAGTGGAAAGGAGGAAGTCCTGATATCAAATGTGAGAGAAAACAGAATGGTGAGAGTACCTGTCAAGAGCAGGAAGATTAGCTCTGGTTCAGATTTTTGTATATTTAAGTGTAAATTTAATGGAAGGGTCAGCAGCTGAAACAATTGTCTTAGAGGGCTGTTGATCATCCTGTGCTTGTTGTGTCTTTATCCAGACCAATGCCTAAAAAAGTTCTGCCCCAGTTTGCTTGGAAGAAGGAGACTTGACATAGGGAATGGAGTGTGTGTTCTCTCCTTTAGAACTAGGGGATTGAGGCAAACATGCTTATCTAGCCTTAGAAGTAGGACAGGAGGAGAATGATTTTTTCAGTCCCCACTGTGGTACTTACACTGCTCTTTGCGCTTCCAGGCTCAGCATAAACACTGGGAGCTGGCAGGCACAAAACTGGGAGACATTATGGGGATCAAGAAGGAGGAGGAGAAGGACGAAATGGTGACAGAAGATGGCAAAGTGGATTACAGGTAGGAGCTTTTGGATGACTTCTGCCTAGCTGGTGGCGTTGTGCCTATACTGTAGGCAAGGTGTGTGAGGAGACAGCTTCAAGACTTCTCATGTTTCCTTAGGACTGAGCAGAAGTTTGCTGAACACATGAAAGAAAAAAGTGAAGCGAGGAGCGAGTTTGCCAAGAAGAAGTCAATTCTGGAGCAAAGACAATATCTGCCCATCTTTGCTGTGCAGCAGGAACTGCTTTCCATCCTCAGGTATGACTGATAGGAGACTGGTCACAGTGCAACCCTGGGGCTTTGGCTTACGTCTCTGGATCCCAAGTGAGAAATTCACCTAGGTATGTGTTCTGTTCGGAAGCTGTACCCTCAGAAAACGGCCTATTGCTTTATGTGATTGATAGCAGCTTTCCTGCCAAAGTAGGACAGCTTTTAGGTGGCCATCCAGAGCTATGAATGAAGAAGTCTGTCTCTGTGGTATATGAATAAATATTGTTTCCCTTTCTTCAGGGACAACAGCATTGTGATCGTGGTAGGGGAAACGGGGAGTGGTAAGACAACTCAGCTGACGCAGTACCTCCATGAGGATGGCTACACAGACTATGGCATGATTGGCTGCACGCAGCCCCGCAGAGTGGCAGCCATGTCAGTTGCCAAGCGGGTCAGTGAGGAGATGGGAGTGCGCCTGGGAGAGGAGGTGAGTCTGGCAGCATGTGGAGGCGTGCAGCCTCTCGGCAGTGCGTGTGCAGGGCTGTTGAAGACTTGCTGATATCTCTGCCCCCCAGGTGGGTTATGCCATCCGCTTTGAAGACTGCACGTCAGAGAACACGATAATCAAATACATGACAGATGGGATCCTCCTTCGTGAGTCGCTACGAGAGGCTGACTTGGACAACTACAGTGCTATCATCATGGATGAGGCACATGAGCGCTCGCTCAATACTGATGTGCTCTTTGGCCTGCTTCGGGAGGTGTGTGTGAGCCTGGACAACAGGAAGACAGCAACATAGGGCATTTGAGCTGGTATTAGGGCAGAATATTGGCAGGGACAGTGCTTTTCTCCCAGGTCAGAGCAGAGATGATGAACAGAGACTGCCACATCTCTGTGCTTGCTGCTTAGACATCTTGTTCTTTGTTTCTTAAATCTCCCCCTTAGTGTGCTGCCAAAGGTTTGCTGGTATAAAGTAGCTCTAGATACAGAGGTGTTTGCAAGTGTAAGACTTTCTCAGCTGGGGACAGCCTGTCTTTTTAACTGAACAGTGTGTGTTGGTGTACCATGGCATTAGTGGTTAGTGTTTCTAGAGTACAGTGGAAGCTCAGCCCTTTGCTGTTTTTTTTTCAGAAGTGATGGAAGAAGCCTAGACCCATGTACAAATACCACTTGCTTATTGTCCTTTTCATCTGTTTTCTAGGTGGTAGCACGACGCTCGGATCTGAAGCTTGTTGTCACCTCTGCCACCATGGATGCTGATAAATTTGCCTCTTTTTTTGGGAATGTTCCCATTTTCCACATTCCTGGCCGCACCTTTCCTGTTGATATTCTTTTCAGCAAGGTGTGGTCAATATAGTAGAGTTTGTGTTGTGAAGGGGTTGTAAGGGTTGTAACTTAGGTATGTCCCGCTCTGCAGTGATCAGAGAGGAAAGACAAGGGATAGCTATGTTATCATGCAGTCCTATACACAAAGTGGGGCAGGTGAGATTACTGGTGTCTAATGTGAACTGTGTCTTTCAGACACCTCAAGAGGATTATGTGGAGGCTGCGGTGAAACAAGCTCTGCAGGTCCATTTGTCTGGTGCACCTGGAGACATCCTTGTCTTCATGCCTGGTCAGGAGGATATTGAGGTGAGTTGTTTGGCCATGAGCAAGCAGTGTGCACTTGTGGCCAAGAAAGCTGATGTTATCCTGGGGCGCCTTTAAAAAAGGGTGGCCAGCAGGTCATGGGAGGTGATCCTCCCTCTCTACTCTGACCTGGTGAGGCCACATTTAGATTACTGTGTCCAGTTCTGGGCTCTCCAGGTCAGAAAAGACAGGGATCTCCTAGAAGTCCAGCAGGGGGCCACAAGGATGATAAAGGGTCTTTGGGGCATCTCATGGATGAGGAAAGGCTGAGTAACCTGGGTCTGTTCAGCCTGTGGAAAAGGGTTGGACTTGATCTCTTGAGGTCCATCCCAACCCCTGCAATTCTGTGATTCTGAGTCCTATATTCTTAATTGTATGTTAACACTCCTCTTTGTGTCTAGGTGACTTCAGAACAAATTGTGGAGCACCTTGAGGAGCTGGAGAAGGCACCTGCACTTGCTGTACTGCCCATCTATTCTCAGCTGCCATCGGACTTACAAGCCAAGATATTCCAGAAGGTGCTGATGTGTACTCTGATGGGACTGGGCAGAGGTGAAACTAGCACAGGGAAGGCTACTGGGCATGAGGGAGAGGTGCAGAGATGTCTTTTGTGTGGTACTTATAGAGCAAGGGAAAGCATGTGCCCACTTTAACTTCCTAAGAAGTCACCCATGTTGTTCTAAGTTCTTTATGACTGCTCTGCAGTCTTCCTCAGTGGTGCCCAAGGAATTTGACTGATGTGTGGTATGTTTGCAGGCTCCAGATGGGGTCAGGAAGTGCATTGTTGCCACTAACATTGCAGAGACCTCACTGACAGTGGATGGTATCATGTTTGTTATTGACTCTGGATACTGCAAGCTGAAGGTAAGCAAAGGTTTCCTATACTGTCCATGGATCTCTGGCATTGGGTTGATTGAGCTCTGTGACAGTGACCCAGCCTTTCTCTTTCTTCAGTCTGCTCTCCTTGCGCCCTCCAGGTTTTCAATCCCCGTATAGGCATGGATGCACTGCAGATCTACCCCATCAGTCAAGCCAATGCCAATCAGAGAGCTGGCCGAGCTGGCCGAACAGGCCCAGGTCACTGCTTCAGGTAGGCTCCTTACTGGTGTTTCTATTCTTATCATAATTCATGTCTGGACATCTGGCTACGTACTTTTTTCCTCACCAAAGAGCTAGCTGTTCACTGTCTTGAGCCTACTGTGGGTATGAGGTTTCTGGACAGGCCTTGAGGCTTTCTGGTTTGGACCCAGCGTCTCTGCAGAGTATGCTCTCATTTCTTCCCTTGCCAGTCTTCACTTGTGACTCTTTCCATCTTTGCTGAACCAGATGCTTTAATGCTCTCAGGTTAATAGCCAAGCCAAAGGCAGCTTTCTCAAGGCTTTTCTTTGAGGCTGGTTTGCACCCAGGGAAAGACTGTGTTTGAGAGAGGTGTACCTTTGCACTGCAGCCCAGGTGCTCTTATGTGCTGGGGAGGCTGCACGGTGGCCTGAGGAAGAACTTCCTTAGGGTCCTGCTTGTCGGCATGGGTGAGTGCAGAGCTGCTGCTTTGTGCTGTGCCTGGCGGAGTTGGGAATGGATGGTCATTCAGTGAGGAACACAGTGGCCTGAAGGGGAGGGGAAGGCTCTTGGCATCTTTCCCCCAGGCTCTACACCCAGAGCGCCTACAAGAATGAGCTGCTGACAACCACGGTGCCTGAGATCCAGCGCACCAACCTCGCCAATGTAGTGCTTCTGCTCAAATCTCTGGGGGTACAAGACCTGCTGCAGTTCCACTTCATGGATCCGCCCCCTGAGGACAACATGCTCAACTCCATGTACCAGTTGTGGATTCTGGGGGCCCTGGATAACACAGGTACTGGCTACAGGGGTGGGCTGTCAGCTCACACACAACTGCTAGGACCTGCCCACCTGCTGATTATTACAGTATTCCTCCAGGTGGTCTGACCTCTACAGGACGTCTGATGGTGGAGTTCCCACTGGATCCTGCACTCTCCAAAATGCTCATTGTTTCATGTGACATGGGTTGCAGCTCTGAGATATTGCTCATTGTTTCCATGTTGTCTGTGCCTGCCATCTTTTATCGGCCTAAGGTACTTGTTTGATCTTTCAGCAGCTTGGCGCCTTCATCTGCACTCTTGACTGACGTGTTCTTTGCTTATTCTTCAGGGCCGAGAGGAAGAGAGCGACCAAGTGCGGGAGAAATTTGCTGTCCCAGAGAGTGATCACTTAACTTACCTGAACGTTTACCTGCAGTGGAAGAACAACAACTACTCTACTCTGTGGTGCAACCAGCACTTCATTCATGCCAAGGCCATGCGGAAAGTGAGGCTGTGGCAATGAGGTTTGGAGAAGGAGCCTTACATGGGAGAGGGACGTGACTGTTGTGTTTCTGTGCAGGTGCGGGAGGTGCGTGCCCAGCTCAAGGACATTATGGTGCAGCAGCGCATGAGCCTTGCATCCTGTGGTACTGACTGGGATGTTGTCAGGAAGTGTATCTGTGCTGCGTATTTCCATCAAGCTGCAAAGCTGAAAGTGAGAGGGGTCTCTGCTCATCTGGGTGATAAGAGACCCTCTCCACTGGGAATGGGTGTGCTAACCTCACTTCTCCTGTGCAGGGCATTGGGGAGTACGTCAATATCCGTACAGGCATGCCTTGCCACCTGCACCCCACCAGCTCCCTCTTTGGAATGGGCTACACGCCAGACTACATTGTATATCATGAGCTGGTCATGACCACCAAGGTAAACTTGAGCTGAGGGCTAGCAGGAAGGGTGAGCTGTGCTCCAAGGGACCTGAGAAGCTTTGCCTTGATAGTAAAATCTAGGAAGGTCCCGTTTTCAGCCTTTCTCATCTCTAGCAACTGGATGTATCTGTGTAGTCTGCAGTGTCTTGTCCCTTTTGTGATATCTTCCTGGCTTATGTGGGATGTCTTTTAGTCTCACTAACTCCAGGTTGTAGCTTTTGAAGTCAGGAGGAATTGTCCGGAAAGGACAACTGCCATCAAGAAGTGGAGGAGGGAGGGAGCTGCCATGGCTCTGTCAGTGATGCCCAGGCCCTTGTCATCTTGCTAACTGGATCTTCTGTTACCGCAGGAATACATGCAGTGTGTCACTGCTGTGGATGGAGAGTGGCTGGCAGAGTTGGGCCCCATGTTCTACAGTATCAAACATGCTGGCAAGTCACGTCAGGTGAATTCTCCTTTCCAGGACCTAATGGGAGACAAACAGCGGGCTGCTACACTGGAAGGGAGAGTGTGTGCCTGGGTGGAGTTCCTGCTGCATACAGCCCCGCTGCACACCTGTTACGGTGGAGGAAGCTGGAGCTAGTTTTTTGTTTTTACATAGAGAGATCAGGGTTGTGGGCCTGTGGAAAGTCTGCTGCTGTGCGGGTCTCTACCTGTTCCTGATTTGCTGCTCCTTTACTGCAGGAAAACCGCCGACGTGCAAAGGAGGAAGCATCTGCCATGGAGGAGGAGATGGCTCTGGCTGAGGAGCAGCTGCGTGCCCGCCGGGAGGAGCAGGAGCGCCGTAACCCATTAGGCAGCGCAAGGTGAGTGCTGACACTGTGGGTTTTCTGCTTAAGAGCTGCATGGAAGATCCCAACTTGCCCACAGGTGTTCCTGGTGCAAGAGTTGTTTTCATCTTACACTGATCACCATTGTCCTTTCCTGGCAGATGTACTAAAATCTATACGCCTGGACGGAAGGAGCAGGGGGAGCCCCTGACGCCACGACGCACCCCAGCCCGCTTTGGCCTCTGAGAAGGGAGTGCTCATTGCTTCCCAGGCGCTGCTGAGTTTTAGGGCTCAGTTCCTCTGACTGCTGTGAGACTCTCTACAGCCCGTGGCCCAAGAAGGCTTTGATGCTGTGTATTATTTTTGCTACAGAAGAGAAATAATTTTATTTGTTTAAAGGTTGTCAGTCTTTAACCCTTCTGTTGTTTTGTGTCACTTCTCATCCTGGAGGTGAATTCCAGGCAGAGACAGCCCTGCCAAGTTCTGCAGGGCTCGTGCAGTCAGGTCGTTGCCCTGTAGAGCCTGGGACAAGGCAAAGAATTACATTGACATGAAGGACAAAAACAACCTGTGCCTGACCCAGCTCTGGCCTGGACTACTGCAAAGGCAAGTCTTCCATGACCTGTATCCTGGGCAGGCAGCTAGTGCCTAGCTGTCCCTGTACACAAAAGAGCATCAGCTTAGCACTGTTTTGGGCCAGGTTGACTGTTACTCTCCTCACCTTCATCTGCTCATGATTGTGGTACTGTACGTGTGTTCTAGCCCTGAAGTATGTGTTTTCCACATGCAAGCTGTCCGGTGTGTCTTGAAGATGTCTGGAGGACAGACAGAGGAAATGAGATAAGGTGAGGTGAGGTACTGGTGCAGAGAGACAGCCTTGCTCTGCTGGCCTTGCAGGAACTTGGGTAATCCAGCAGTTCATCTGTCCCATGTACCCCTGTGGGTGGCAGTAAGTGCTCAGACCCACTCCCCGTGTTCATTACTTACTGGTTTTTGCCTGTGAACTCTGCAGTCTGTTTGACTTGCTGCTGGATCTTGTGGTGTTGTTTCTCATTTGACTGCCTGAAAATGAGATGTAGGCTGAATTAGTTGTGAGAAGGCAGCCATCGGCTCCTCTCTACTTGTGTAAGGCTTCTTAGATCTGCTCTTTCACACTCTGGCTGTTATTGATCAGCATCAGATTCCTGTCCTGGTGCAGCCTACTGCTATTAGAACAGTCTGGGGTGTGGGAAGCATGCAGGGCTTTTACCTAAAAAAAACAATACTCTGTGCTGTGTGTGAACTCGTGTGCTCTACTCAGCCTCTACATGCCCAGGGTAGAAGGAAGGTGCATGAACAGAGCTGTGTGGAGGCAGCAGCCTTTGGGGCTGAGCTGTGTCTGCAGTTGCCTGTGTCTTGGTATAGCTGTTCTGGAATGAAGGAACCATTACCTCAGCAGTCTGGACAGAAACTTAATGTCATACTGAGGGCACCTTTCTAGCAACAGAGGAAAGTGGACTACTTAAAGAACAAGATGTTGGCATGCTGCTGCTTACAGACCCACTGCCACCGCCTCCTCCCTTGGTGTTGGCTCTGCAGTCAGCCCACTCGTGGCCTGGCCTTTCCACCTCTGCCCTGCCTGTAGGCCAGGATCTGTCCTTCAGCGGTGCCTGGGCCTCAGGTTGCAATCCTCCTGCCCTTGGGCCGTGGTTCCGTCTGTTCTTGGCCTGAGCCTGTCTCATGGCCTTGATGAATTCTTCCTTGAAATCCATCTCTGCGTTGCAGACAGACAGTTCATCTTCCCGTCTAGCCAGAGTTTGCTGAGTGTCCTGGTGTAACTCCTGCCAGTACTGAACTTGGCTGCTCAGCTTTTGCAGCTGCTCCTGGAAGGAGCGGGCCTGCAGTGGCACAGAGGGGTGACGAGACATGCAGGCTTAGCACAGGTGCCTAGTGGGAAGGCTCGGGTCATGCTTACCTCCTGCTGGCTCTGCGCCTGGGCCCTCTGTTGCTTCTTGAGTTCCCTGTGGAGCTGTTGCCTCTCTTCCTCATAACGACCAAGGAGTGGAAGATTGTGGCCTATCTTTCTCTGGGCTTGGGCCAGCTCTGCCTTCAGGGATGCCACTTCCTCCACCTGCATGAAAAAGGGCGGGTCTGGGAGTGGCCAGACAGGAAGATGGAGCTGCACCCCGGGCCAGCGCTCGGGGCTCTGTCCTGCAGCTGAGGCAGAGGGAGCTGCATGGCAGCCGGCTGCATCGTGTGGTTGCCCTGTTCCTGCCATCACCTGCTCTAGCAGCTCTGCCATCTTCTTTCTGCTCGAGGCTGCTTTCTGCTGTAGGTCGTGGATTGTCTGCTTGTGTCTAATGAGCTGCTGCAAGCTTTGCATCTCCCT
This sequence comes from Tetrao urogallus, assembly GCF_951394365.1. Taxonomy (NCBI): domain Eukaryota; kingdom Metazoa; phylum Chordata; class Aves; order Galliformes; family Phasianidae; genus Tetrao; species Tetrao urogallus. The sequence goes on from NC_136825.1 coordinate 248,270, forward strand.
GGCCTTGGTGGCTGTCAGCACCTCTTGCTGCTTTTCCAGGCTCTGCTGCAGGGTCCGGTTCTGCTCCTTCTGAGCCTTCAGCTGCAGAAAGGTTCCACATGGGTGGAAGCCACAGTGCTGTGTCACTGCTGCTTCCTGTGCCCTCTCCCTGTGGATTCCAGCTCTGTGCTGCATGGGCTTTGTTGCAGATGCTGGGGTGCCTGGTGCACCAGGCTGAGCCCCCTAGTGCCCGAAACTTGGCTTGCTGCCCTACCTGCTTCTTCAGGGCTTGGAGTTGTTCTCGGCTCTTCTGTAGTTCCTGTTTGGCATGGGCAGCAGCATGCATGTGTTGCAGTGACTGCTCCAGAGTCATCTGCTGCTTCTGCTGCCACCGGCTCAGCTCCATCTGGAGCCACACTGCCATCTCCCTGCAAGCACGGCCACAACTGGAGCAGCCCTGGGTCCCCTCCCTCTACAGCGAGGATGCAGGGCAGGGCTCTGCCTGTGCTGGAGCATGGGATCAGGGCCCACATACCTGCTTTCTGCTACCTCCTGCGGCGCTCGCAGCTCCACTATGCTGCTGTCAGCTGTGTGCTGCATGCTACTCCTTGCACAAGAGCATGGCTGTTCCTCTGTGCACTGCATGGTGCTCCCTGCACTCGCCTGCAGCTGTTCCTCCTCGTGCTGTAGGTGGCTTTGGGCTGCCAGTGACTGTGCTGGGACCTGGGCTGCTTGAGACAGGGCTGCTCGCTGGCACAGCCTCCTTCTGCCCTGAGCTTCTGAGAGAAGAGGAGCAGGACTCAACCCAGCAGCGCAGATCAGGGACACTGAATATCCTCAGAGCTCCTGGGCTGCTTCCTGCAGTGCTCAGGGCCCTGTGTGCCATGGGCCATGCCATGGGCTACCTGCTCACCACTCCAGAACTGCCTGGGGTAACATTGCCCTGTAAGTGCAACCAGTGATGCCTCAAATGCACATAGACCCTTCTTACCCTTTCCCCTACATTGCACCAGGATATGCAGAGTGCTGCTATAGTGTATGAGCATGGCAGCCCTGGGCTCCGTGCTGAAGCTGCCAGAGCAGCAGGCTGCAGGCCTCACTTGTCCTGGCCTCATTAACATAGATGTCTCTCTCCATGCCCTCCTACCTTCCTTAGCAGTACTGTGCCCTGTTGATGTTGTGTCCCGTGCCCAGCACTGATGCTCCTGGGCTTCCCACCTCTGTCTGCAGTGCTCTGTGCCTGCTTGCATGGCCACCTGTGGGAGCAGCACAGTGTTGGGGCATTGCCTGCCAGCTCCTGGCAGTCCGCACGCTGGCACTGTGCCCGAGGCACAGACCTGCTCGAGTTGCTCTGTGTACTTCTCCAGGAGATCCTCACTTGCACTGGAACTACTACAGGAATCTGCAGAAGTGGCCTCTATCTGAGCTGTGTCCTTCTGGTCCTGTGGAGAGGTGCAGAGCTGTTTGTGGGCCCCCAGCAGAGTGCACTGCGCCATGCTCTGCCCATGGAGGGGCTGGGACTCGAGATGGAGAAAGCTAAGCTGGGACAGCTTGATGGTAGTGGGCTTTAGAACGGGTTTTTGGTAAAGGGACACGGCCAGCCCCATGGGGCTGCAGCTCCTGGCCCCTGGTCCCTGCCACAGTGCCCTTCCCATGGTGGTAGTATCTCCTGTCTCCCCGCAGCCCTGTACAGCAGCCTCTAACCCGTGTTGGGGTGCAGAGGAGAGCTGCGAGCCCAGCTCCATGGATCCCAAGCTGCAGGTACCACATAGGGGCTGCAATCACCCAGCTCTGCCCTGTTGAGCAGACAGGCCCACTACAATTGTGCCTGCTTGGAGTGGGAGTGTGGTGCTGCGTTCTCACCCTGCGCATGGCAGCTAGAATGTGCCCTGTGCTCTGTGGGCTGGTCACTGCCCTCTGCAGTGCTGTTGGGCAGCAGTGGTGCCTCACTAGGTCTGAGATGGCTGCAGGGGACCCGTGGCTGAGGGTGGGGAATTTACACAGCCCAGCCTGTGGCCTTTGCACTGGGCAGCGGTACCTGCTCCATTATTGCCCGGTAATGATGCTTCTGAGAGATCAAGTCCTGGTGCTTCTGCTCCACCACGTGCTGCTGCAGATGCAGCTGGGCCAGCCGTATGTTGTTCAGGTCCCTGCAGATGTCCAAGTCCACCTGCAGCATCTGTAGGAAGGCTCGTGTGTCCTGCTGCTGTGAGTCCTGGTGTGTCTGTGCCCCTCCATACTGTGGCTCCAGCACTACTGCTTCTCTCTGGCCCTAGGACACAGCGTGAGCAGCAGCTTGTCTGTCTCATGTCTGTGAGTGGTACCCAGTGTCAGCCCACTCTGTAGCCCCTGACAGACACTGGGGGCTGGACAGACATGCTGCGGGGCCAGGTTTTGGTCAGTAAGCAGCACCAGACTGCTGGGTGCAGACCTCTCCCCAAGTGTGTGTTCAGCCATCTCTTAGAGGTCTCAGGCACTATTGCTGCCCAGCTCTGCAGCATGCTGGTGTAACCTGTGGCAACTGTGAAAAATGGTGGCAGTTGCACCAGTGCAGCTGCTGCAGAGCCGGATGCTCCTCCCCAAGCCCTCGCACTGTTCCCGAGCCCCGGGGGTGGGCTCTCTGTTGGCACAGGTGATGGCTGCCAGGGCCTCCCCACTGCCTGCCCACCAACCTGCAAATGCACACCCACTGCCTGACACTGCTTACCTGTGACTGAGAGGACTCCATCTCCTGCTGCTGCTGCTGGATGTGGCTGCTCTGCTCTGCCATGGTCACCGCTGCCCCTCGCAGTACTCCCTGGGTCTCCTTAGACTGGCATCTCACTTCAGGAACCTCCCTGCATGTGCCATATTCTGGTCACATTCTCTCTGCTGCAGAGACCAGAGCATGGAATAAGACAACACAGACAGCCCTGGGTCCCGTGGAAGGGGGCAGCCAGGGACATCACCCAGGCCTGCTCACACCATTGGTGCTGCAGCTTCCAGGAGCACCTGCTGCCTGTGAAGGGAAGGCACACGGGGCTCACCCAACCCCAGCAGGATCAGTCCCTGCTCTCCAGGGTGTAGGGCCCCAGAGGTGCCTGCAGCTCTCACCTCCCCGCACCACTCTCCTTCCCCTTGCCCATGCTGCATCCCAGCCATGGCATGGCACTCTTCCCACTACAGCCCAGCCCTGGTCTTGTTCTGAGGACAATGCCTGGAACCAGAACCCGGTGACACTGTGCCTGGCCCAGGTTGTTGCACAGCAAACCATCACTGTGCCCAGTGCTGGCAGGGGCTGAACCTTCTGGCAGCCTTGTACCAATCTCAAGTATTCACACCCTCACGTCTCTGTGCCATCCTTGTGCCGCACTCCAGCCACGCTGCTGAAGTGCAGAGTGGAGCTGTGCTTGGTGCCATAGGTGCTGTACCCTGGGATGGCTGCATCCCGGCGGGGCTCACAGAGCTGCACAGTGCTGCCAGAGGAGGGATTGACTGCATCGATGGCGGCTGCTGCTCCGTGCTTCTGTCCAAAAAGGTAAAAGTAACAGGAACAAGTTGTCGGAAATTAAATTTCAATTTCTCCACGCCCTTCCCTGTCTGTGCGGCTTCCCGGCATGGATCAATAGTGTTTAGACAGCCAGGAAGATTTTTTTCCCCTTTTAAAGCACCAGATCAATAGTGGGAAAAAACACAGCACTGATCCCTCTGCTGTACGAGCTGTGGTACCCAAACAGCTTGGGCCTGGCAGCCCCGGCAGCACAATGCCCACAGCACGGGGGTTTGGCACAGCTGCTGGAGAAAATGAGGTCCAAGGGTGCTGAGCGCAGCCCTAACACTACTTGGAGGCTCAGGGGTAGGTGCTGTAGCCATGGGTGTGGGAAGGCCTGGAGGAGCTGACCTGATACAGATGAGCTCCCAGCTCCATCTGCCATGCCCTCACCACACTCCGCAGTTCCATGAGTGCTGTTTTAGCTAGGAATTGGCACTGCTGTGCAGAACTGCTGTGCTGAATTTAGCCTTAGTTTCTGCCAGTGCAAGAGAACAGCATTTCCCAGCAGCACCGTACTGTGCCGAGCCATGCCAAACTGTGCCAGGCTGCTTGCCCTCCCTGCCTGCTGCTGGGAGAACGTGGGGTTGAAGCAGTTGCTCCGTTGGGTGAGCCGGCACCACATGCCGAGCAGCACTGGGGTTGGAGCCGTCTCTCTTTAATTACTGCCGCAATGTTATTCTTTTCAGTGCCACGTTAATTGAAATTAAACAGCTGCCACATTCTGGCTGGGACAAAAGTGAATCCATTTTCATTCCTCTCTGGTGTAATGAAGACTGACATGCTGTGAGGAAACAAAGGCGATCCAGCTGCTGCCTCCAGCCACACACACACGACAATTACCAGGGTGCCGTGCAGCCCAGCCTGCGCCACTGATGGGCACAGCAGGGAATGCAGTGCCCATGTTCTGGGGGAACCACAGGAACACCGCAGTGAGCCCAGATGCTGAGCCCAGGCCCTGGTTCCGTTTGTTGAGTTCCAGCCACAGGGCCATGTGTGGCACTGCCCTTCTGCTTGCCCTTGCTGTCGGGTTCACCATCTCTGCAGGGTTACCCGTCTCGGTGGGCTCACTGCTGGCAGCCCCACATGGCCCCAAAGCCTGAACAAGGTAGGAGCTGAGCAAGGTGTCTCTTTTTTAGGACCAAGTGTGTGTTCGTGATGCCATTCAGTACTTTAAGATATGCAAAATGAGGCACTGGTGCAAACCTCATTAACACTCGCCTCCAACATCATTAAGATGTTTCCAAGAAAATTAATTGAGAGACTCATTAAAAATAAATTAAGAAAAATGCGTTGCAGAGCGCCTGCTCCGAGCTCGTAAATCACGGCCCAAAGCTCCCGGCTGCAGCGCAGGCAATTAACGGCGGCCGATTTGTTTTATCCTGACTGCGAAAATTAGAAAGCAGACGTGGAGATTAGATTAGGGACGTCTGTCAAGCGGAACTCGGAGTGAATATTTTAGGATACTAAATAGAAATCGGTAAAACAAAGCCAAGACTCCGTTCATAGCAGGCAGGCAGAGGTGCAGAAGGAGGAAGGAGTGCAGCACAGCATCCCAGGAGTGGCACTGCGGTGCTTCAATGTGCACACACTGCTGTGTGTAGCCACAGCCTGGAGAGCAGCACCCACTGCTCCTCTGTGCCAGCATGCACAGCCTGCTCTGGAGCTGCTACACTGCACAGCCGGAACCAATGCGGCGCCTCTGCGCACACAGCCGTCCCCAAAGCCTGGACCTGCGGGTCCCACAGCACTGCTGGACGGTGTGGGGCTGAACGTGGTTCCTCACAGCCATCCTGAGAGAGCGATGTTTAGAACAGTGTCCCTGTTTTTGCTGCACTCTGAAAATCAGGAAAAATCTCTGGATACAGAGGGCATTAAATCATTACATCCTTTGTTGTCTGGTCCCCTTTGTTCAGCCAGGCACAGCGCCCGTGTCCTGAGGTGCAGGTCCAGCTCCCTGCGCACCCTGCGGCTCCAGGCAGTGCTTTAGAAGGATGTCTGTCCATGTATGCAGGACATTTCAGAGCTTAGAAGTCCCCTGCACTTTAACTGCCTTTCTGTGGCAGCTCCTTCCTTGCTGCACCTGCCCCAGCATGGAGGGAGTGCTGCCTCTGAGCCATCGCTACTTGTGATTTCAGTTAAATTTCAGTATTTATTGCCTATGCTAATAATGTAATGTCCTGAGAACCCTGTCTGGTTGGGTAACCAACTTACTGGCACCAGCGCAGCACACGCACACTGCTGGAAGCACCTTTCCCAGCTGCTGCCTTCCCACCCCTGATCATTGGTACACGGTGCCTTTCCCAGCCCATCCCAGTGCTGCTGCTGGCTCTGCTGGCTCTGTTCTCTCCAGAACGTCTGTTTTGCAGCTAAAATTTTCCAAGCTGAGCCTTTGCCTGAAGATGCACTTAATTCAAATGTTTGATTAACCTCCTTTCAACTATTTCTGAGTTATGGAATGAGTGGAAAAATACTCGCATGTAAGAACTTACTGGTGTTAAAAATAACTCTGACCGCAGGAAAAATAGCTGCATTTTTTTCAGCTTAACCAGGCTTCATCCCCACAGGGCTTCACGCTTCCCCCGGAAACAAACACAGCAGCAACGCCTTTGGGTGTGCTCAGATGGCAAAGCCTCGGCCTGGAAGGGGATGGAGAGAAAAAGGGAAATGGGAAGGGGAAGAGGAAGGCTTGCGAGAAGGGGAAAGGAGAAAGGAAGGGGAAAAGGGAGGGAAGGACTCCCACTTTTTCTCATCCTCCGTCCCATTTTTTTGGCTCCACTTCATTGCTTGCCTTTCCACCTGTTTTACACCTTCCCATCCTTTTTCAGTCTCCACTTTCAAGCTGGTGAAAAAGGGTGGGGCCAAACTAAAAAGTGGAGGCCAAAATTGGTGGAAGTCCACAGAAGCGCAGACGCCGTAAAAGGGCGAGCAGGTGGCAAGAGGCTGGAAGTCAGGAAAAGGAGGGAGGATGAACGCGTGGGAGGCCCGAGGCCAGGAGAGGTCTGGGTGAGAGGCGAATGCCAAACAGGACCGGGAGGCCGGAGGGCTTAAGGGCAACCGAAAGGAGCCGACGGGGCGCGGTCAGATCCCGCCGCCCGTCTGTCTGTCTGTCTGTTCGGCAGCGCCCGGCAGGGGTCGCCCTCGCCCCGCGCTCCCCGCGTTGGACGCGGTGGCGGCGGCGGCTCCTCCCGCCGGGGCGCGGCGCTGCGGAGAGGAGCGCGGAACCTTTGTTCTCCGGAGCCCTCCGGCAGCCCCGCCCCGCGCTCCGCCCGCGCCGCAGCGCCCCCTCCTGGGCCCGGCGGGAGTTGCCGTCTCGATTCGCCGCTCGCGGAGACGGGGCGCTGCCTCGGTCACGGCAAATGCCCGGCGGGAGCGCGGCGCGGCTCAGAGGCGGCTCGCGGCCCGAGCTCGCGGCGGGGCTGCACGCTGCGGTAGAGCCGACGGCGCAGATTCCGTCAACGTTCCCCGACCGTATGCGGCTCCGAGCCGGACTCCGTCCTTCGGATCCACGGGGCGCCTGGTGGGGCCCCGGCCCCCTCACCGGCACACGGCCCGGGCGGGAGCGGTGGTCGCGCGGAGATGTCACATCACATCCCGGGCCGAAGCCGACGGGTGGATGGGAAGGGAATCCCGTTCCACCCGCAGTGCCCGTTGGGTTCGGAAGGGAAAAGAGAGCAGAGTCTCTGGAATCTTAATGAACTGTAAAGGTTATTCCTTGCCGCTGTAGTGATAATTTGCAATTCTCTGTTAGCAGAAGAGGGTATCGGCTCCAATCACATCTGGGTACCGTCTGGAGCACACTGTGTGTTCGGCTGCTGAGGAATATCAACAAATACAAATTATCAGCAGCGTGGCCAGAGTCTGCAGGGGAGAAATAACAAACGGGGAAGGCTTGCATGGATTTGCATTCTGCAATGAAAATGATCTCATTATTCTTTCCAGAGACTCAGCCAGCTACTTGAAAAATAGGAAAAAAACACCGCAACTCTGGGGAATGAGCCCCTCCAGAGCAGGGAGAGAAAACTGAGCAGGAGGAAACAACATCAGTGGCAGAAATAGGTGGGAGGCTGGCCTGCAGCATGCCCAGCACCTGCTGGCAGCTAGCACCACTGTGGGAGCAGGCAGAAGCACTGAGAGGCATAGGAGTGTGAGAGCAGATCCTGGTCAGCCCCAGCCCTGCACAACTGGAGGTGCTCGGCAGCTCAGCCCGGAGCTCCCTGGCAGTGCCCGTGTCCCAGCAGTGCCTCTCACAGCTGTATGCCATCACAGCGACCACCCCCACTGCTGTTACTGCACTGAGCTTCCGTCTGCCTGTAGGCAGAGAACATAGATAGCCGCACAGGAGCTGCCATGTGTTTCTATAAGATCTGCATGCTGGAGATAAGCAGAAAGCAGAAATACTGTAGGAAGGGAAAGGAGCAAAGAAAAAGCAGCACTGCTTAGGTCTGGTCACAGAATGCGATGCTTCCTGCAGCTGTAGCCCACAGAGAGAGGAATGATGCTCCTGGACAGCTACTTCAGTGTCAGCTTTGGGGATTTCCTCCTGCATCAGCAGCAACGAAACAAAAGAGGAACAGGGGTTGAGGGGGACTGCATAAATGGAAAAGACTCCTGTGACGGGGACCAGAGGGAGAGCTCAAACATGAAAGGGGGAGGCAGGTACAGGACTGTAAAAAGAGCCAGAGAGGGATCCTCATGCCTTTCCTTTCTGTAAGGTTAAGTTTCACTCTGACCCTATAGCAGAAATGCTGAGTCACAGCCTGTGATTGAGCACCTGGTGGGAAGGCAGAGCCAGCCCAGGGGAGCTCAGGTGCATGCAATGTACCTGAGTGATGGAAGAGGTGGGGCCAGGATCCTCCCTTGCCCAGACCTCATTTAAGGGTTGGCAGTGGGAGTAAGGTTATTTCTCTGCTGATTTCTGGCTACTGATGGCTTTTCAAAGGTAAGCTGTCTGTAGTTGCTGTAGTTGCGCTTGTTCTTGTTTGCTGTAGCATAAGACTGTGCTACTCTGCTATTAATGTTGTACTTTCTATTGTATTATAGCATTGCACTTGCTGGCCCAGGCAGGTGCTTATTCACAGTGGGTTACCTTAAAAAAAGAATTATGTATTGGATAGTCACTGAGACCCTGAGTACACTGAAAGGAGGAACTTCTGGGGAAAACCCTGGGGTTCCTTGGTTTCTCCTGGCTCAGCACTGCTTGGGTTATTAAAGAATGGGGACCTATAAGAGACAATGGTTCTGTTATAACTGGTAACTGCTCAGCTACTTGTGTGGCAGGGGATGCTGGCCCCTCTGTAGTAAGGGTCTCCAGACAGGACCTAGGGCCCTGTGTTAGACAGTTTTTTTGGTCCTGAAAGAATATACAGTGAGTTATGGCAGTAGTTGAGAGGGGTGCAGAAACATCAATTATTTGTGGTGATCCAACCACGTTCCGGGGAGACAGGGTGGTGATTGGTGGGTTTGGGTGACAGACCATAGAATCATAGAATCGCCAAGGTTGGAAAAGACCTGAAAGATCATCCAGTCCAACTGTTCACCTATTGCCAATAGCTCCCACTAAACCATGTCCCTCAACACAACATCCAGCCTTTCCTTGAACACCCCCAGGCTCGGTGACTCCACCACCTCCCTGGGCATCCATTCCAGTGCCTGACCACCCTTTCTGAAAAGTAATACTTCCTCATGTCCAGCCTGAATCTCCCCTGCCGTAGCTTGAAGCCATTCCCTCTGCTCCTATCACTAATGACACGAGAGAAGAGGCCGACCCCCAGCTCACTACAGCCTCCCTTCAGGAAGCTATAGAGAGCAATGAGGTCTCCCCTGAGCCTCCTCTTCTCCAGGCTGAACATTCCCAGCTCCTTCAGCCTCTCCTCATATGGCCTGTGTTCCAGACCCCTCACCAGCTTTGTTGCCCTCCTTTGAACATGTTCCAGGGCCTCAATATCTTTCTTGTAGTGAGGGGCCCAAAACTGGACACAGCACTGGAGGTGCAGCCTCAAGTACCATCCTTCTAACCCAGATATGGTTGAGGTTGGGTGTCCCCCCAGCCTGGGAGTATAAGGTGTCTATTGCCCCAGTCCTGGAGTACTGGGCATAGACATCCTGTAGGGTCTGACTCTCCAGATGACTGTAGGAGAGCTCAGAAAGAGAGATGTGTTAGTATCCTGGCACTGCAGGTGATATTAAGAGGCTGTGCAAAACATGAGCCTATTTGCTTGCCCACTCTGTGCTGGGTTACTAACCAGTATAGACTTCCAGGGAACCAAGGGGAAATCTCTAGAACAGTGCAGGAACTAGGAAAAGTAGGAATCACAAGATCTGCACGTAGCCTGTATAATTTCCCTGTATGGCCAGTATGGAAGTCAGATGGCACATGGGGAATGATAGTGAATTACAGAGAATTAAATAAGGTCACACCACCCATTTGTATGCTATACTCAATATTGCCTTCCTGATGGACACAATGAGTAGGGAGATAGAAATCTACCATTCTGTCCTAGACTTGATAAATGCATTCTTCAGTGGTCCCGTTCAGGAAGAATCACAAGTTTGCATTTATGTAAGGAAGCAGGCAGTGGACCTTTCAGGTCCGGCAGTAAGGGTATGTGCGTTCACCACCCTACTGTCATAACTTAGTGGCACATGACCCAGCAGAGTGTAATAATCCTAATAACATCAAACTGTACCATTAGATTGATGATGTCATGTTGATATCTGACTCTGTAGTTTGGTCATGGGAAATTATGAAGCTGACACAGTGGCCTGAGTCCGATGGATTGAGAATTCACCACCTGAAAATGCTGCCTGTGGGTTTTATCAGAAGCTGCAGCATGGAGGACAAAAGGCAATGTGGGCAGCTGCTAAAGCATGGGGACTGCCCTGCCCATACAGCTACCTGACATCGTCCAGGTATGCTGAGAATGCAGTGCTTGCTCCAGGAGGAGACCAAGACTTGCCTGAAACAACAGCCCATCTTGCTAGAGGACACAGTCCCTTTACAGTGGGCCCTTCCCTCAGTCTGAGGGAGTGAGATATGCTCTGACTTCACTGACACCTGAAGTGGGCTAGTGCAATCCTATCCAGTGCTGAGAGTGAGCCAGGCATATACCATCAAGGCCAAACTTACCAAATTGATGGCTGCCTATGGAACACCTCAAGTCATCGAGAGCGATCAAGGCACTTGTTGCGTGAGCACAATGGTACAGTGCTGGGCAAAGGGAAACAACATTGATTGGAGATACTACCTGCTGTATAATCTGACAGGGGCAGGCCTTACTGAATGCTGTAATGGTATTCTTAAGGCTATCCTGAGGACACTACAGACAATGTGGGCGTCCCTGCTTAGGAGCCGAATTATGGGCACTGATAATTGGGTAAGACCCCAGATTGGCGATGAAAATAATCTGCTCCCTGCTCCTGAAGACCTAGAACCTGTTACCCATAGAATAAAATGGCACAAAGGAAGGACTGCAAGAACATGTCATGATTGCGTTCACCAACAGTGACTTAACTGCAGCATTCATCTGCAGTCACTGTTGGGTGTGCTTGTGCTGAATGGTAAAAGGTGGGTAAGAGCCACCAGGCTGAGGTCTGCAGGGATGAATCAGCCTCTCAGCGCTGTGGTCATCTGAAGCACATGGAGCAGCCTTTGTGCCACATGGAGCTGTGAGCGGCCCTGTGGCCTGTATAACGGCAGCACTGGTATCTCCCAGAGGAAGGGAAACTGCATCTCAGAAGGAATCCCTGCAGTAAGGGTGACTACAGGAGATGCAGGCGGAGCTGTTTTAGGAGGCTCACTGCCCAAATGCAGGACTGATGTGTGCAGCTCCCCTGCCTGATCTGCACCTGAGCTTTGCTTCAGCAAAGAGAAGGCTCCCGTGCTCCCCTGCAGTGCTGTGTGGCCTCCAGGGTACAGTGGGTACTAGAGAGCAGATATGCCTGGCAGGGGATGGGGCTGCAGCATTGTGAGGCTGATCTTAATTCATAATGCCTTGTTTTTCAGATATTTAGTAGTTGTCCTGGATTTTGAAGACATGCGACGCTGCCAGGTGGTCTTAACCCTGCAAAAGTTCTGGGACATTTGCACTTTCTTTCTTGTGAGGTTTTGCTTGCAGCTCCAGGTACTGTAGCTGTTCCCTCTTCAGGACGAAGTGACTGGGGATAAAGGAAATAAAACCAGATAGAGACTGACAGGGACAGTTCTATGGAAATATTTTCTCAGTGTCCAGGAGCATTCCAAAAGGCAAACTGACTGTTAAAAATTATTAGGAAAATAACGGAGAGCAGATCAGATAGATGCCACTGAACAGAGCCATAGTGGAGACTGCATTGTGATTACCATATGGAACTCTGGTTGGCCTCTCTCAAGAAAAACAGAGTTGGAAGGGTTTCAGAGAAGAGTAACAAGGCAGATCAAATACAAAGAATATCTTCCATATGAGGAAAAGTAGAAAGTCTCTTTAGCCCAGAGAAGAGATGGCTGAAGTGTGACAGGATTATAAAATCAAGTTTGGCATACAGAGTTTGACTGCAATATGATTTCTCATTGTCCCTTTGATATAAGAACCATCAGTGCCTCCATAAATAAGCGGGTAGTGACTACGAAACAAAAAGCAGGTATTTTTTTTAATAAATATGCCCTATGCTGTGTCAAACTGCTTAGCAGAGGATGCGGTGGGTCATCGAGGTTTACGTGCATTCAAAAAGAGGTTAAGTATCATCATGGGAGAAAAACATCCACCTGCAGTACTTAGATAGAAGACCCTGTTTTTGCTTCTGAGGCCTCTGAGCTGCACGTCGCAGTATTGTGGGTGGTGTGCAGAAGCTGTGTCTTCTCGCACCGTCCGAGCTGATAGCTCTTGGCCACTGTTGGAGATGAGGTGGGGAGCAATGCATGCTTGCAGCTAATTGCAAACACTTGTTCATACTTCAGTACTCCAGGATCATGTGCAAGGACTGATCCTGACGCATCCTGCACTGTCTCTGTATCAGTTTGCTCTCTGCTTCCAAGCGTCTGTATCCAAAAAGTCAGGATGGCAGTGTTGTGCTACTGACCCCTCTGCACCGCCACATCAGGATTCAGTTCAGCCATAGTGCTAGTCCTTTTTCAGAGGGCACAATCAGCAGTGGCTGAACTGTCTGCAGCGACAACAGTGTGCCGGGCGGACATAAGGCAGGAGAAACCATGCTGGACTGCATGGTTCCCTGGAGAGAAGGCGGGGACCAGAGGCACCGTGTTCTGCACAGCTAAGGGGGTTGTGCAGCACGCGCTGCACTGAGCGAGGGCCATCTGAGCCAGCACGCTCCTGAGTTCTGCCCATTGGAGCAGCTCAGAGCAAGGCACAATGCTTAAGCAAGGGTGAGGAAGGCTGAAGTGTAAAGAAACATACAGCAATGGGAAAGCTGCAGTGGCTCTCCATAGCCATTCCCACTCCTGGGCTGGTGGCTTCAATGGACTCTTACGCCCAGTCCTATTCTGACAGCATCGTTTGTCAAGTCCTATTATGACACTAGAAACTGCTCTGTTTTTTTCTGCAGCACTCTGATTTCTGTCACATTTCCCATCTTCATAGGGAATTTGTCTGGGCAGCTACCATTCCCACAAGGGAAGTTCAAATGAATGACTGCTTTTCATATTCCATAATCTGATTCCAAATACTCCAGTGCAAATATGCATACTCCAAGAATGAATTACCAAATTGCTCTGTCTCATTCTGGAGCAATCCACCATAGGAGAAACTGAAAACAAGATTTTTTTGTAGTTGTACTGAAGCTTCACAGTCAATTTTAAGCCTCTTAGACAGTATAATATTGAATGCAAGTTCCTGCTGAGGGCTATCAACTGCAGTATGTGCCAGGCAGCAGGGACCACCCTGTGCCATGCCTGCATGTGTCAGAGACTTCCCTCTGCCAGCAGCATGACTTAGATCAGAGAGCAGCTTCCTGGGATTTCCCATCAGCATCCTCTAAGATTGCCATCCAGCAGAAGGGATCTGTGCAGTCACAAGGTGAAAGGCAATAGGAAACACATCATCTTCAAAACACACGATGGGATTAGCACAGTCTGAAAACAGCACCATGCTGTCTTCTGCTCAGGTGCAGAGACATGCCACCTGCTGGGACCATGGGGAGGGAGCAGGCTAGGCCTTCAGATGTCACTGTTCCAGGTCAGGTGTGCTTCTAAGTGCGCCCTGGGTAAATCTAAGCGCACATCCTTGCAGCTTCAGTCATTACGTGCCTTCTCACACAGCACCTTCTCTGATGCTGCCGTGGTGCTTCAGAACATCTGCATGACAGAATGGAAGGATATACCTTAACTACTTGCAATTAAAGAAAAGCAGTGGTGTTTTTGTACTCCAAGACTGCAACAAGCCAGGAGTTATTCACAATCTGTTTGGTGCTGCGGCCGTGTTTTGGCAACATGCCTGATGCATGCCATGCAATGTCTGAATAAAAAGAATAATTTCCATCCTCATCCTGACCTGTGCTTTTGTCTCATCTCCTACTTGTCTTCCACAACTGCTTGCCTCGTGTCAGAGTTGTGGGAAACCTCGCAGTGTATGAATGGATGGTTGCACCATAGGTCTTAAGGCATCCAGATGAGTACCCCTTCCCTCAGTACAGCTCTTTCTTAAGCTTACCCATCTGCCAACACAAGGCATAGGAGAGCCCAAGCTGATTTGCCCTGGCACCATGCAGAAGAGCTGATCAGCTGGGAGTACAATGGGGTAAACTTTTGGTGCTGTCCCTTTTGTCAACTAGAGCAGTACCTCTGCTTGGCCACACACTTCCTACTCTGCTGCATACAGTTCTCTGCAGGGGTCTTACACTCACAAATCCTCCATCTTCTTTGCGTGCAGTGATACCCTGACACATTTTTCTATCTTGTGCTGAAAAAAAAAGGCCAATAATGAGCTTCAGTGAACATTTATCCAGCATTTTCTGCTTCTTCCTCTGTTAGATTGTCTTGTTTAATGGCAGAGCCTAGTGATCATTCAAATGTCATATTAGGAGCATGATTTTAACAAGGGCAGCTCTGTCCAGGCCTCTTGCACATGGTAACCTCAGACTCAGCAAGTGGAAAGTGGGGGGAGCATCTCCACTCTAGCTTGGAAACGCTCCCTTATTTCCAGTTTGTTAGTACAACATCAGAATTATGGACTATAACACTTCCTATTTCTTTCCCTCTGATTTGAAGACCGTCTACTGAAAACTCTCACTTAAAAAAACAAACAAACAAACCAGGAACTTTAATATCAAGCAAAAGGCCCAAAGAATGAATTGCTTGTATCAGAAATAAAGCATTTTAGTTCTGTCACAAGCAGGATGTCTCTCCAAAGGCAGCTCTGCGACTCCATCGTTCCTGCTTTCCTCTCATTTTCTTTTAATACACAAAAACTGCATGCTGCAGTGATGTGATTGGATTCCCCTTTGGAGCAGTGTAATTGTAAATATTCATTGGAATCCAAGCTAGTTTCCCCAAGTCTCTCTTAAAGGCTCTGCAGCTATACAAACAGCCGTGGCTCTGTATTAACCTCATAGCCGGGGGCTGCCCATTTCTCCACAGCCCCAAAGACTTCTCCTTCTCCTGGAGAGAAACCAGCCTTGCAGACCACTTTAGTTGATCCTCTGTCATTTCCTTTATTCCCTCTAACATCTGTGTTGTGGAGCCGGCTCTCAGGCCCAGGTGCCTGGTGGGGATCCTCCTCAGTGTCTGCACACATTATACATTTCATCTTGCCATGTCACTTTCAGATCCCACTGGCTGTTGTGACTGTGTTTCTAGCCCCATAGAAGCTACTGGCAGTGCCGGGGTGTCTGTGGGAGCTGCTTTGTGTCCTGGTATGGTATGGTATGCATGCATCAATTCCTCCCTCCTGCTGAGGACCCATGATCCAAGTGGCTGCTGCCCCACAGATGGGTGTAGGGCTCCGTGAGCGAGCAGCATCTGAGAAAACTGCGCCACTTTTGGTTACTGAGACCAGGTAGGTCAACTGTTGATAGCCAGGCAATTCTACTTCCCCAGCACCACAACTGCACTCAAACACCAAGCAGGCAAAGAGCAGTAGGTTCATACAGCCATCAAGGAGCGTAGATGAGACCTTTCCACGGGTCCGACCCACACCTTCACCTTGCCTGGATTCACCACTGCGCAGCAGAACTAAGTGGCATCAAGCTGACCTTGTTTCTAGGTGGTCTTTGATAGCTATTGTGCAACTCATTTGCAAAACAGCACATATAGGAAATTGCACGCAGCTAAGAATGGAAATTAAATCCAAAGTTTCTGATAGCAAATCTCTACTCCCATCTCTGCTTCATCTACTCATATGTTTATTACCAAGGGTGGAACTGCAATGCTCAGACCAAAGCCCGAGGCACAGCAGCACATGTCTTACAGATGTATGTATCAGAGATTTTGTCATCCATCAACATCCTCCAGGCTCTGCTTGCTCTCTTCAGCATGTGTTAAGGCATGCATTCTGACTACTGGGTAACCTATGGCCAGATAAGGAGGTAGTAAAAAGAAGAAAATCCAGCTTTCTTTCCACGTGCAAGTTCCTGAGAGCGACTCAAGGAACAAGGCACCCACCAGCCCCAGCTAAAGTGTCACAGATAGCTAGATGTATTGCTAACGAGCAGCTCAGAGACTGTCAGCTGTGCAGTTTTGTTGAGCAGCACAATTGCCTGATCCTTGCTTAGTTCAGTTAAGGCCCTGGCACTAAGTCTCAAGCCCACTGCACTGAGGCCCCTGCTCACCCTATGAAACATACATCTACCTTGGACCATCCCAGGCAGCGGCATGTTTTGGAACACAGGAAGGAGCACCAAGTCATCAACCCAGTATACGTAGGTGAGTGCTAAGGCTTCTGGACAAGGAATCAGGCAGCCCTGTTTGTCCTTCCAGAGAGCCAGAAGAGGACAGACTCTGCATTCCTCCAACCCATGGCATCAGTACAAAGAGAACCCTGTACCCTGAGGAGAGAGCTGAACGAACACCAGTAGTGAGGAAGACAAGCAAGGCTGAATTTACCTGGGAAAACAGCAGTGAGCGTGCTCCTCAGCCAGTCTCCTATGAACAAGCCTGCAGAAGCATAAGAATGAGGTTCCAAGAAAGAGGGAAGAATACTCCCACAGATCAATGTTACTATCCAGCACAGGAACATGGGCAATGCATCTCAAGATGGGACACCATTTACAACACAAAGCAGGCATTGAGTCTCATGGAGGTCAGGTGAACCACAGTAGAAAGCAAGCATCCATCCAAGACTCAAGCGCAGTCACTTTCCTAGAAAGAACAATCACCCTGGCAAGTGATATGTTGATAGCACATAAGTGCTAAAGGAGACTATGGTGGGGCTTTGAAGAAGACAGATGAGTATCAGGGTATGAACAAAGCTGGGTTTAGAAAATGAGCAAGGCTGGCATGAATCTCAAGAGCTTGATGGCCCATCTTGCAGTTCTATGACAAGGGAACCTATAGGTGCCTTTTCTTCTGTTTGTCTGTCCTTGAAGATCCCCTGTGATGCAGAATCCTTGGGCCCCTGGCAGTCTGTTTGCCTGCTTTGTTCTCCTCTCCATTAGAAGCTGTTTCTAACCTGAATCTTTCTCAATGTAGGATACACCCATTAGTTCTTGGGCATGCCTTCGTGGACATGGAGAACAGTTGGCTTTGTTCTTCTTTCCAGGAGTTTCTTATGTGCAGCTGGTGTTGTGATTTTTCACAGTCACGCTGGAGAGAAAAAGAAAATTCAGCCAGATTAGAAACAAGAGAAAACCTGTCTGGTGGAACTCACCGCCACACAATGAAACAGCAGCTATGAGTGCCCTCTGAGATAAAGTAATGAGGCCTCTGCACAGATAACAGCTCCCAGAGTCAAAACAGCTCTTTGCAGAGAGAAGCGCCTTGTGCTGAGAATGAGCCAATCTCCAAATCAGCCTTTGGAGCGAGCTGCTCTGAACCACCTGCTGTAAATTTCCTGCACCTTTCTCTACAGCTGCTGATGTTGGCTCTGATAAAGACACATTGGCCTAGACAGACACTGTAGCAGATCTTCTTAACCCTTCACAAGAACCTGGCATTGCTTTGGCAAGGAGAAACTTGGACCACAGTTTAAGCAGTCAGTGTGACACATGAAAGCAGGGTGTTCTTCTGAGAGCAGCATGTGATGTGGTGCTCCTGCTGCACAAAACTGCCCCAGAGCATGTGATGGCCCAGAACAGCACTGTCTCCTCTTGGAGAAACTGTCCTTTCTGTATCCTTCTCCACCACAGAAGAAGGACAGCTCAGAGGTAGAGACTGCTCGGGAGAAAGCCCAGCCTTCAACTAAAAAGAATGTACCTGGAAGCCTGGTGCTGCACCAGTGCCCACATGGTCACAAGCTGGGGCTAGATGATGAGACATCCCAGTGGCTTCTTGGAAACTCACCCACTCCCAGGTACAGCAGATTGCCTCTCTACAAGCCACAATACAATCCATAACTCCTTTAATGGCTCTCAGGGAAGGGAATGGACCTCTCTAAGACCTGATGCCCAGCCTGGAGCACCAGCAGGGCTCTTGGCATGCTCTAATGCAATGGAAAGCACAGCAGCAACACCAGGGTAGCAAAAATCCTAGACTGCAACAAATGAGGGAAAGCCCAAACATAGCAGCCGTGGACACACAAAGGAAGAAAAAGCTGCTTACCCGTGGAAGGCCTCAGATAGACAGGAATCTTCAGTAAGACACCCTCACTGCCAACCCTTAAATGAGGTCTGGGAAGGGGTGGAGGCTGGCTCCAGCCCTTCCTTCAATCAGGTACATTGCATGCACCTGAGCTCCCCTGGGCTGCCCTGCTCCCCACCAGGTGCTCAATCACTGCTTCAAGCCATGACTTAGCATTTCTGCTACATATGGCAATACACCAGTCTTTTGCTGTACAATCCTGGGAAGGAAGGCAGGGAACCCTTCCTTGCACCTATAAACTGAAATCACAGTCCTTTCCCTGCAGCTCCATGTTCCAGAGCAATGAGAGCCATGTTCTTTGGAGGTCTGCTATGATGATTTATCCAGGTCACGGTGAGGACAACTGGCTAACTGAGGTTAACAGCCCTCTCAGTTTCACTTCAAAAAGACATTAGCATGGGGGCTGTTTTAAACAATGACATGCCAAATCCTGATTCATTCACCAGGAGAGCTCATGACCAGGTGAGTGTCTCAGCTGACAGGCAGAGCTGCACTGCCAGCCTTTCCTTAAAGAGCAGGGCTATAATTCACGTTCCTAGTGCTGAATTACAGGTTGCAGACTCCTGGTATGTTTGCCCTGCTACAGGCATCCTGGGACTGCCAGCCCTGGAGCACAGAGTTCCCCATGTGAACAGATCAATCAGCAGCCGTGTTTGGCTCAAACCAGCACATGCAGAAGGGCAGGCCAGGCACATCCTGAGGAGTGAGTTCTGAGAAATATAATTAGTGAGGACAGGAAATGGATTTACACACGAGCAGAAGCATGCTGGTGGGCCAAAGCTATCTTGGATCATCAGGAATGTGCAGTTAGAAAAGTTCTCCTGGAGAGGGCTACTGGCTCTTGGTACAAGTTGTGAGGGAAATGGAGAAACGTGGGAAAAATTGGCACTACTGGAGGAGATGGGAGAAGAGATCATGCACAGCCAGGTGAGTCTGGAGATGTTTCAGACGCCTAGCATAGCCAGACAAGGATGGGGATTGGATGTGATAGTGGGATAAGATGGGATGAAGAGCTCCCCAGGCAGCTATAGGAACTGGAGTGTCCATCAGCTGGATGGGGTCAGAGGCTGGAGAAGCTTGCAACGTATGGGGATGGAGATGGGTGGATTGATGGAAATCTTCGGGAGAATCAGAAAGTGCTTAAGACGGCTCCTGGCACAGCAGGTTGGGGCTGGGTTTGGCAGTGCTTCCTGTACAGCCAGATGGAGACAGAGATGGGACAAGAGCTTTAAGCAGAACTGGATAGAGGCAGAGCAAGATGTAAGCTGGTGTGGTGGGAAGGACTGCCCTGTTTCTAGTCAAAATCTAGCACTCCCTGAAACTACATAAATAATACAACTGAAAGCAACAGGACAAATGAAAGTATGGTAAAGGCTGACAGAGATGATTTAATGATGGGATTGTTTCCCTAATTAAAAAAAAAAAAAAAAAGACAAAAAAGACTGGAGCCCTTCTGTGCAGAAGGAGGACAATGGAAAGAAAGCATAAAATTGCAGGTGCCACATAAAAGGTGATTAAAGAATGATTGGTCACAGTCTTTCAATAAAATAACAGTAAACAAAAAGAAATGACTCTGCATCCCGTGTATGGCTAAACAGTGGAACTTGCTGCTGTGAGACACGGCAGAAGCCACATAATGTCTGGGTTACAAAAATAGTTTGACAAATTATTGATGAGAATTCCTCGAGGGCTGTTAAACACAAAGATTCCAGCTTGGAATCAGGAATCCCTGTAACCACGGAGATAGGAGAGCATCTTTGGGCAACAGGACAGCTTCTCCTTTTTTTCCTCTTTCCAAGGCATGGACATAAGCTGCTGTCACAGAGCACTGCAGGGCACCGTTCTGACCCAGAAGAATGTTAGACTTTTATGTAACAGAGCTGGATGTGCTTTGATTAGGAATTTTGTAGGAGAAAGGTTAGAACTGTGTTGTTGTATCTGTCACTTTCACACCAAAAGCAAGCAGTTAGACTCACCTGACATCAGCATCAACGCATGGAAGGGATAGGACGGGAAGGGAGTAAGACAGAGTAACTGTAAGAAGAAACAGAAGCATGATTCTTCCCTGCTGTGCTCTCACTGCACAAATCAGTGTATGGATACCCGTATACATATGGAGAAAAAATGTAGGCACACAATGACACACTCACAGATTCATTCATCCTTCACCATTCATGCACACAAGCAGACAAAAGCATGCAAACTGCCAGCAGCAGCCTTCTCCAGCGGACAATCTGAAAACAGGCTTGCAACATGCAGTTCTGCCCACACGCTGTGCTGTCTCTTCACACACACATACACACAGTGAGAACAAAGGATGACATGGCAGTAAAAGGAACAATACCTAGCTACGTTCCTTCCCATGAAGTGAACGTACCTCACTATCACCAAATCGAGTGAAACAAGCCATTTCCACTTTGAGTAACAAGGAGAAAAGTACCACTCAGATTCTACAATGCTGCTCTCCCTGTGGACAAGCCAGCTGTGCGGAGCTCATTCCGCTGCCCAGCACACAGACCTGATACTCCAGCACCAGTAGCACGTGGCTGATTTAGTCTTCCAGTACACCGAGAATATTGTGCTATCAAGTTTTAAAAATAGACATAATTCTTCTGGTTTAAGGGGTGCTGAAAGAGATTAGAAGCAGGTGTTGTGGAGGAACAATGCAGACTAAGCAAGTAATCCTGCACAGATTTTTAGGATCCACTCTCTTCATGTCCCAGAATCTGTTTGCCATCTGGATCTGATCACAGACTGCGGTCAAAATCCATGAACGACTAAAGGTGCCTGAATGGACATCAGGCAGACAAACACACGGCTGAGCCGACATGTGAGTAGCATGCTCTCCCAAGCCAGATTTGCATGCAGAAGGAATGTGCAGTCCGAGCAGTGTGACTCCTGGCAGCTCTGAAATACAGGGGTTGGAGGAGAGGAGCTGTATGAGGGCAGGGGACCAAGCAGACAATGGCACAGAGATGACAGACACAAACACTGCCCTGCAGGCCTTCTGTCAGGTCTGCAGAGCAGCTCCCATTGTAAATGTCTGCTCGTCCTGGAGCAAACTCAGGATTTCAGCTACCCAAGCCTCTGTCCTGGCTCACACACATCACTGTTACATAGCTGGGCAGCATGTCCTGCGAGGTGTGGTCTTCCTCCAGCTTCCTACCAGCTGCCCTCTCCCCTTCTCTCTCAGGAGGTGAGCAGCAGGATTAGCATGCAGGACATCCGTGCATTACAGCAGTCACATCTTCAGTCAAGTGCAGCCCAAGCACCTATTCACAGACAGCAGAGCTGCAGCCGTCTCCCCAGTTCCCGGGACTTTCCCTCCTCACTGTGAGTTGACAGACTCCACTTTTGCATCTTTAGCCCTTTGTTATGCTGTCATTTAGACAGGAGCAGCAGATTATTACCACTGCTGTGAATGTATTAAATAGAGTTCCAATACTGGCCTGCCGAGCCAGACCATGCTGGCATCTTCTCCTACCTGCATCCAAGCTTCCTCCTGCAGCTGGTGGTGGCCTCCAGCTCCTGGCTGAGCTGCTGGATCTGGCTGCATTACTGCTCCGGTTCTGCCTGCCTCTGCCTCTGCCTCTGCTTGGTCTGCAGTTGATAGATCCTCTGCTCTTGAGCATCCAGCTATTGACCCGCCCAGGGAAAGAAAGAAAAAATGGAAAAAAAATCAATTAATACTAAACGGCTTAACAAAACCCTGAACAGCACAGGCCTGATGCTGCTGGGGGTGGGGATTGTTGGGAGGAGACACCCCCCCGCACACCAGCTGCAAAAACCTGATGTTCTGGGGACAGGAAGCCAATATGGTAGTTATGATCCGGGTGCACGCCTGTGGCAGCAGGGATATGCCCCAGGAAGGCTGGGAGACAGCTACACAGGGTGCCTCCTCCTTGGACGTGGGGGGTTGTGTCCGGTGCTCTGGGCCAGGAAGGCACAGAGCAACTGAGCACACCCAAAGTTATAACTGATGGCTTAATAACCAGTGCCTGGTCCAGCCCTGTGCTTCGACTCCAGGCTCTGCCCTGTGCTGAAGGCCCCTCCAGGCATTTCCTGTGTGATCAAAGAAGAAGGGAGTGCAGTGCCTGTGGCTGGCCTGGCCCTCCTGTCCTGCTGCAATAGCAGTGGGCTCGGAGGGCTTGGTGTTCTCATTTCTTGGCATTCCCAATTCTCGGCATTCTAGCTGCAGAGAGTTCACACCAGGAGGGAGAGGGAAAGAATCAGGAGTGTCAAGCAAAATGCAATTAGCATGACAAGATGCAGATATTGATCCTCCAGAGCTGGCGGTGCTGCTGTGGACCTGTGGCAGAGCAGCTCCCCCGACACTGACCGCTGCCTCCGAGGCACTGCTCCTCTCCACACATGGTGGTGCACGGAGCACAGCAAGGGCACCGCATGGCTCCTGCCCTGCTCACAGCAGGGAGGCAAGAGAAAACAGTGCCCACATGGCCTGAGAACTGGTTTGCTTGGTGCTGCTGGCGGAGGCTATGCCATGCCTGGCCACGAAAAAGGGCCCCAACATGCTGCAGAGCTGTTGCTGCAGGTGAAAAGCACGCTGCTTTCACTTCTCATGGGCTGCAGGAAGCAGCTGAGCTTTCTGGGGAAAAAGACACTGCATCTACAGGATCACGAGGATGAGGTAATGTGCGAGGCACAGCACCACATCTTCTTGCCAAGCCTGGTCTGCAAGCAGCCTGGGCAGGAGGAGCACCCCGAGCTCTGCGGGCCCATTGTACTGCACTGAGCCGTGCTGCCTCAGCAATCCGTGCCTTCTGCTGGCCCTGCTGCCTGTGCCCTCATTGCTGCCGGGCAAGGGGGGCTCTGCCAGAACCGAGGGTACCCCACAACAGACACAGCCACTGAGGGCCCTAATTATTGTTCACTAAGCCTAGAAAGAATTTCAATATTAATTAAATGCTAACTGATCAGTAAAATATATTTATTGAAGACTGTCACGTAGCTGTCAGCATTCAGTAAATACATTAATAATCAGTTTGCATGTAATTAACATTAAATGATTTTAATGTCTACATTAAAGTCATACTGGAGACTGTTATCAGCGCAGTCGCCCGCATTCCTCCAAGCCATACTTTGTATGCGTGTAAACCACTCAGCCCCACAGTGAGAAAGGTTACAGCTGTCCAGCATGATGCGCACCAACAAAACAAAGGAAGCATTTAAATTCTGAGTGGATTTAAGTGTGTGCACATGTGTTTCTGTGCCTGTACTCTGCAACAGTAAAGGACACCTTTGTGTTGAACATAGGATGCTTTCCATAGCTGCTCACAGGCCTAAAGCTTTACCCACACAGCCAATGTTAGATGGGCTGGAGACGGAGAGGAGCTGACAAGTACTGGGGCCTGACCTGAGGAGTCCTTGACTCCTCATTCTGTTCTCACTTTTGTTTATTGCATGCACTTCTGCATGAGCACCAGCAAAGCCAGGGGACATTTTAACGTACAGCATAGCATGCAGGAGAAACAGCCCCTGCCAGCTGCAAGGCAGGTGAGCGTGTTCAGGAGGCAGAATAATTCCTGGATGCTCAATGTCATGAGGCTCTCTATCAGCCTTCAAGGAGCAGAAATGACTGCAACAACAGATGTCACACAGCTACATGAAGCAGCATCCGCCTATGGGTCTGAGGTAACTGAAGGGATGCATCCAGCTCAAAGCAATGCTGCCTGTTGGAGCTCACCTCCCTCACCCACACCCCTTGGAGCCAAGCTCACCCTTCCTTCGGCCCCACACAGACCCACAGAGGGCTGTGCTTGCAGCAGGCAGGAGGTGGCATGGGTAGGGAGAACGTCTCCCGCCCCCACTCCTTCTCCTCTCATTTAAGTGGAATCAGTTGTGCCATTTCTGCTTTGCTTTTCAAAAGCAATTACTTTCATGTCATTTCTACAGACATTCACAGAGAGCAAGAGAGTGAGGGCTTGATTATCCCCCCTCCCATCCCCGTCCTGTGGCTTCCGCAGTGGCGGTGAAGTATTAAATTAAATGAGGTGTCTATGGAGCAGCGATGGTTTCAGGTCAGAGGCACTATGGAAAGCTGTATGCTGCACTGCTCCTGTATATGTAAATGGATATATTAAAACCACTGATGTCAACTTGCAGCACTCATCTCCCCTGCTCTCGGGTGATCAAAGCTGATTGCAGAGGCAATTACTGCAAAGGAAAAGAAAATCACGGCCTCCTGCTCATCCCTGAGCTACCGGAGTTTAATTGCTTAGCGTAGCTGAAGCTGCCTCTCCATCTCCCTGGTGTGCACACACACATGTGGGAGCAGCGCGTGCCTTGAAACACAGACAGGAATGGACGTTTTTGGGGATGGGCGATGAGAGGCACCCCAAGCAAGGGGAGACCACAACATGAAAAATAATGATGCTTAAAAATGAATTAAACCACTACAGCAGGCAAGGCTGTATCTTAGCAAGATGCTCGATCGATAACACCAAAAGAAAGTCAGAGCAGCATAATACATGCCCATAAGCCAGCCTCCCATTTTCTCTGCTCTCTGGTCCTAGATTCACGGTAAGACTTCTTCAGCCTTTTACAAATGGTAGCTAATCAGGCTGCCAAAGCCTTGGGACACTGACCAGCATCAAGTCCCCTGTATTATGGATAGGATGACCCAAGCAACAGGCATTGGGGCCTGACCTGAAGAGTCCTTGACCCCTCATTCTGTTCTCACTTTTGTTTTTTGCATGCACTTCTGCATGAACAGCAGCAAAGCCAGAGGACATTTTAATGTATGGCACAGCGCTCGACCAACTCACAGCCCACACGGTTTTGGGAGCCAGCCCAAGCAATCCGGGTGTACCTCAGGTGTCAGTGCTGGTCAGATGTCAGCTCTGGGGGCTGATCTCCTCTGCATTCATCTAAAGGGGTTTTGTAGTGTGGAGAGCGGGGTCAGCTGGCTGTCTCCCTCCATGTGCCCTCCCTGCTGCTGCATACCAGCACCCATCTGTATGCTGGTCCACCACTGAGCAGTGTGCGCAGCTGCCCCAGCACCAGCAGACCTATTGCTACCTCCCGTTATTGCCACAGACCAGTTCCTGACATTGTGCTGTATTCCTGTGGGACTCCCAGGCAGGTATTCGTGCACCCCACGCAGCAGAGGCTCGCAGTGGGTGAGGTGAAGCTAACAAAGGCTGCATCGCACTGACCTGCAGCGAGTTGTGGCTCACGAGCACATAGAATCATAGAATCATAGAATCACCAAGGTTGGAAAAGACCTGAAAGATCATCCAGTCCAACCGTTCACCTATTGCCAATAGCTCCCACTAAACCATGTCCCTCAACAAAACATCCAGCCTTTCCTTGAACACCCCCAGGCTCGGTGACTCCACCACCTCCCTGGGCATCCATTCCAGTGCCTGACCACCCTTTCTGAAAAGTAATACTTGCTCATGTCCAGCCTGAATCTCCCCTGCCGTAGCTTGAAGCCATTCCCTCTGCTCCTATCACTAATGACACGAGAGAAGAGGCCGACCCCCAGCTCACTACAGCCTCCCTTCAGGAAGTTATAGAGAGCAATGAGGTCTCCCCTGAGCCTCCTCTTCTCCAGGCTGAACATTCCCAGCTCCTTCAGCCTTTCCTCATATGGCCTGTGTTCCAGACCCCTCACCATGAGGGGTCTGGAACCCCTCATGGAACCCCTCACATGAGGCCCCTGGAACCCCTCACATGAGGCCATTCAGGACTGTCATCTTGCTCACATGCCATGTCCACAGCTGGTAACAGGAGAGCTTAGGACACGTTAGTAAGAACATACTAGTAAACACGTGTTAAAGCTCTGCCTTGTGCCTGAATAGGTACTGACAGCTGTGCTGCTGCTGTGTAAGCATTTATAAAACCGCCGTGCTGGCCTGGCCAGATGGAGGTTTTCTGTATATTGGATTAAATCACTGCAGCACCTGATGAAACAAAAAGGCAGCACCCTCACAGAAGCCTTGCTCCCCATATAGCTAACATGACGCTTACTGGAGGATGGGAGTGACAGCCAGAGCTGGCTGCTTTGGAGTGCCTGGCTTGTACCTGCAGAGCCTAGCAGGCTGTCTGGGTGGAGCAGGATGCCTGAGCAGGGAAAAAAACCACCAAAGAGACCTTGCTGAGAAGGAGCACAAACTGAAACAAAGCCTGGGCAGTGCGGAGAAGCACGGCTGGTCCTCCCCTGCTGTGGAGCAGCCCTTCCCTCCCAGCTGGGCAGCTGGAGGCATGCAGCTGGTGCAAGGGCTGTGTCTGGCAGCAAAACCACATCTCTGCCTGAGGGGCACGCATCCCTGCAGCTGGGAGACATCTGGAAAGCTGCAGCAAAGAGGGGTGCAGCCAGCAGTGGGCTGTGCTGCCAGCAGAGCATCACAGTTCAATGCCACTGATATTGAGAGGCAAGTTTACAGAGCAGCCCAGAGACACTGCTGCTTCCTTGTGAATTAAGAAATTGGAATCAGCACCATTAAAGCAGCGTAATCATACTCGCACAAGGCAGACCCCCCAGCAGCTGATTTTTTGCTGTATTTTTATTCTTCCAAATATATGCACACTGCTCCCAGCCTCACTGGGTTCAGTGGCTGTGTGAAATAGCCCTCAACTGAGCCTGGGGAAGGACAGGCAGACCCAGAGAAACAAATGCTGCGATGCATGCCCAGAAATGAAAGCCAGCCACAGCTCCCTTTGCAAAGGCAATGAACTGGAATACCTAATGCTGAGGGCAGAGCAGTCAGCCAATGGCATCATTTGGGAACTCTCAGTAGCTCCTAAAACATCAGTGTAAGTGCTATGTTACTTTGTCTTTTGAATTTTAACCCTTTTCAGGTTTTCACTTTCACAATTTTCTCCTGCAGCACTACAAGGTGAGTTAGATTTTATTTACCTTTTGAACAACAAATGAACCCTCTTCTTCCTGCTCGATTCCACGGCTAGAGCTTCCAGACTCTCTCAGAAAATCCCCAAATCCAGGAGTAAATCCCGCGAGCTGCTCAGGAACAGTGGGAGTTGCCCGCAGTGCCAGCCCAGGGCCTTCCCTGTCTGCCCAGTGGGCTCTGCCACGTGTCTTCCTCCCTTCCTTCCTTCCTTGTGGACCTGTGTTTTCAGCCCAAGGATGCAATTCTGTTTTTGTTTTTTTTTTTTTACGAGCTGTCTCTTTTTGTTTAGCTGGGAGTGCTCAGAGCCCTTCCCCCACCTCCTCTTCCACTGCTGTTGCTGGTTTTATTCAATTCAACACTTGAGGGAACTGCAGATGAAATGTCTCTGAATCTAAATTGCCCGCAATAGATCTAACAGCCTTTTTCCCACTCCCCCCACCCAAACTCTCCTCAGACAGAACGCTTGAGCTCATTGTCTCTGCCTTACAGCTCTTACTGCTGCAAAACACCAGCACCAGCAGAGGAACTGTATGACAGGAGCTCAGCACCCACAATCCTTCCTCGTCCAAGCAAAAACCAGTGTGCACCAAGAGCACTGCCCTACCGGGAAAAGCACAGTAACAAATGGGGCAGAGGTGAACAGTTTCCAAAAAAGCAGCTTGAGTCCAGAAGATCCCTGCGTGTGCCTGTTCTATCCTGCTCACAGCCATGTGTGCAGGGCACTGTTGACAGTGCATTTTGCTGAGCACAGGAACTTGAAACGGCCTCTGGGGTCTTCTGCATGTAGACAACTGACACTCCAAGTTAAGCACAGGCTACTACTGGCTGTCTCAACACTGCACACAGACATCCAAAATAAACCTGTGCCCACTGTGTCTGGGGGCCGCAGGCAGGTAGCACACATTTCTGTAGAAGGCACCACCCAAAGCGTGGAGCAGCAAATCCTGGTTGTACCTCTGCAGTCACAGGCAAGGGAGTGCTGTGGCAGCAGCCGAAGGGCAAGGAGGTCATCCAGGCTTAGCAGATAATAGCTCTGGTATCTGCCTGATGAGACAGAAAACATGCTTCTTTAAAATGGAGGAGAACTCTCTTGCTATTGGTTGTACCTTTATGCCAAGCATTGATGTGCTTTGAGCAGGGCAAATGATGCCATGCAGCCAAATGGCATGTGAAAGGACAGGAAGTACACACACTCTTTGTTATGGAGGAATTTAGTACAGTTCTTGCAAAAGAACTATACCGTCTCTGCAGCAAACAGAGCACATCTGCCCCAGCCTTCCGTGAGCTCCTGCAACCTCTGGACGTGTCACAAACTGTGCTGGTATTGAAAAGCAACCGCTGCTTGCTTCTGCTGTTGCCCCACTGCTGTCCACCTCCCAGGCTTCACCCTCAACCTCTGCAGTAATGAGTGTGGCACGTGGGATGGTGGAAATGGCACCAGATCCTTTGTTAAGGGAGTTCTGTGGGCCCCTTCCATTCCCATCTGAATGGCCTTTCATTTTCTCCAGTTCGATGTTTGCTGATTGTTCATGCTGTCTGGAGAAGCTTTGATTAAACCTCTTAATTTTCAGCTAAGCTTTTTCTTTCCAAAGGGCAAACCCTTGACCTAAGAGCATAGAAAAGTGGTCAAAAGGAAAAATAACAAGGCAAAGAGGAAGGAGGAGTAAAAGCTGAGAAATGCAGAGGCATTACAAGCTTGTCACTACACACAGAGAGATTCCTGCAGCGGTTCTGGCAAGCAGCAGCCTCTGCAGAGCTCTGGCCACCGCAGGACCAAACACTGCAGCTGCCCACACTGCTGGCGCTGCTCTGCTTGGTTTCCAGGTGCCCCTAAGTCTGCCCCATAGCAGAGAGCTGGTGGATAGCAGTTTCCTTGAAAGGGTGCAGAGGCACTGAGTTCTACCACCGTGTGCTATCAGTGGACACTTTAGGGCTTGCTTCTGACACACTCGGCAGTAAAATGCACACAGGATGCTTTGTTGTTTCAAACCATGCCAAGAGGTCAGGCAGTGCAAAGCAAAGACCAGAGAGAGTAACAGCCCTTCAGTCAAGGGCAGATCTGGGTAACTGTGACAGCCACGCTTTGACAAGTTCCTTTCTTGTTTCCTTGACATCCACAAAGCTCTGCCTGGTGATACCTAATCCATTCCCTTAGACTTGAACATAGACTGAATGCAGAACTGCAGTTACAGTCACACGCACAAATGCCATCACCTTCAGTGCTGGGAAAATTAGATGTTTTTTGCCCTTTGGCTGCAGAGAGAAAAATTGAGATATAGGCAGAATATTACTGAACAATAAATATTTTCTGCGTGTAAAAACAGAAAATGCAATGATAACTAAACAAGTATGAAATGCTTCACTAATCTCAAAAGCCTGTTAATCCTGAAACCTAAAGACAACAGTTAAAAAGTGTCAACTTTGCAATTTCAGTGTTATTTGAAAAAAAAGTTTAGACTCTGTTCATTCCACATCTGTGGATGACACCCATTTGCATGCAGATATTAAAAAACACAACTGACCTCTGTCCTGCTCCCCACATCCTCCAGTTTTAACTGAAATTCATT
The DNA here is from genome assembly GCF_951394365.1 of Tetrao urogallus. Lineage (NCBI taxonomy): Eukaryota > Metazoa > Chordata > Aves > Galliformes > Phasianidae > Tetrao > Tetrao urogallus. The sequence goes on from NC_136825.1 coordinate 277,943, forward strand.
CATAATGCACAGATGGTCAGTATAAAAGTCTCCCTCATGATGAAAGCATATGTTGAGAACAAAAGCAAATAAATGGGGTATAAATATAAACAAGAGGCACCATGCTGACTGCATTATAGATTTTCATATTTAATTAAAAGAAAATCTGCCTTTGGGTATCTGTCATAAGAACAGAGTCCTGCTTTGGAAGCCACAGCCTATCTCAGATCTGCAGCAGAGCTTGTCACTGCGGCATCTGCACCCCCAGACGGGCCTGGGTCACTCGGCCAGTCAAGATGTCACTGCTGTTTGGCCTCTGTGGAGACCTGTGCCTCTCCCCCATGGCAGAGGGGCTGTGGCAGTGTGCAGTCAGTCCACGCGTTGGGGACTCTGAAGCATGACTTCCTACACAAAGTCATGTCATGTAGGAAGACACAACATGAGGTTCAACCAACAGAGGAAATGAAGTAGCGTGGATGTGTTCACCGGAAAGACTAAGAAAAGCGTTGGCTTTCCCCTCAACAGAAGGGGACAGCTATTGAAATGTGATGCCAAGAAGACAGGTCCTTCATAGCGTTTTGTTCCTGTTGATCTTTTAAGGTTAACAGCATGCAGAGGGCTATCATAGTTGCTACCAAGTACAGAGATGCAGGATTTCAGACTCAAACAGGAGCAGAATACAGTTTGATACTTTCGAAGTATCTGGATCTAAGGAGTCCCAGTACAGAGTATGTAAAGAATTGCCTAAAGCAGTTTCAATGCATTTAAGACCTCATGAGCTATTGGAAGACTGACAAACAGCAAACAGTGTCTGGCTATGATAAAGAAGTAGAGGAAAACAAGTCAGAAAATTATAGATCAGCCAGCTAAGTTCCAACTTTTGGAAAACCAGTAACTAAACAATTTCTAAGTACCTGTAAACAACAGGGAGACAGGTAACAACTAACATACTCTCCTGACTTTCTACAGGCTGCAAGCACAAATAGCTATGGTCTTAAATTACATTAGGTAGGAGGTTAAGAAAAACTTTTTAGTGGAAAGGATAGTTAGAACTAGAATTCATCGTCTCAGGCTGCAGATCTGTGAGGCCTCCATCCTTGGATGCCCTCACTATGACCGCACCTGTCAGGAATGGCATACCTGAGACAGCAGGATCGAGAGCTAACAGGTTCTCATGTGCCTCTTCTAGCCATGCTTTTCTGTCACCCAATAGCCATTTAAAAATGCTCAGAACAGTTTTGCTGAGGATTGCTGAGGGTTATTCTTCCATGAGAGCTTTCAGACTGGAAAGAGGAGCTGCAAGATAAGAAATACAATTGTAGCTCTCTATAAGGAGCCTGCTATGGGACAGTTATATCACAGGTAATATTTGCAATATCTTTGTCTACACTGTCTGCTGCAAGCTCAAGAAATGCATGCAAACTTAACCAATAATGCAAAAGCAAAGCTAGCGTGCTGCAGTGGAAACTATAGCACAGGGATGGACAAAGAGCTGGGATTCGTACCTGGACAGCAAGTTTGAGTGCAAAACAGCTTCTAGGGCTTCCTTCTGCATTTCAGAAGGATGCCCTGGGCTGTTTCAAACCTGGATGATGCAATTATAGAATTTGTCTTGCTCAAAGATTTGCAGAAATTTAGATGTCTCACTTTGCAGGTCTTTAGGATCTTGCAGCTTGGTGTTTGTTACTCAGGAAGGCTAGGAAATGTGTCCAGCAGTAAGCTCTCAGTTTGAAACAGAAGCTTTAGATTTTGAAGACAGAAAACTTCTTGGCCTTTTTTTCTTCTCCTCCAACAACAACAACAAAAACAACAACAAACTAGTATTTATTTCATCTTTTAGATAAAGGTTTGGAAAAAGCAGTCAACAGGAAACTGATGCAAATCAGAAAGGAATGCCTGATTTTAGTAGGCTGAGATGCCTATCACACATCAGTCAGTCTAGCTTTGGCAAAGAACTTAGGAAATTTGGGTTTATGAAGTCTATATATTTTGCACTGAAATGCTGTATCATTTCCCTTTCACTTCAAGCAAAGACCTGAGGAAAAGTACTGCCATTGTCCTGGCAGCTATGGCCATGTCACTATTGAGCTCTAAGCCAGCATGATTTCTGCTGGAAAACAAAAAGATTGACTAAAATCAACTCATTTTGCTAAGTGTCTTGGTTAAGAACACCAGTGAAAAAGATCTCCATAAAAGATCTCCATAAACCAGCTGCTTTTCATATCATTACCAGTGCCATAAGACAATCCTGATTATACAACTGTATCTCCGCAGAAGCAGCTGTGAACCCGTCTGCTGCACTGAGTGGCTGTGACTGCAGGCAAGTCGTTCTGTAACCCTGTGCTGAGAGAATGAATAACAAGCAGAAACATCAGTGGAAAACCTTCAAGAAAATTGTTATCAGTCTATCTTGAGATTTCCTGAGGAAACAAATTCCCATCTCTTCTCCAAGGAAGCATTTGAGACACAAACATGAGGGAAGGGGAAGATTTGATACACATGGTTGTATCATCCACACAGTTCCAGGAGAGGCCTGTGAAGGCTGATTTACGCTCACTGGAGACCGTGAGTATGCAGGAAAAAAATGAAGGTGGGGTCCATGGCTTTTGAAATTAGTGACAGTGTATTGATGGCTCGCTCTAGGGACAACTGGGGCGTACCTGTCCATACTGAAGACTTCAGGGTACCTGGATGAAAAGGTGCAAAGTGTTGCTGACCACAAACACGGTTTCAGACCCCACTTCTCCATTTCCATGGCTGTTGCTTTAGCAAGAGAACAAAGCTCGGCTCAGTCTCGGGCCAGGCACTAGAGCTGCCTCTCAGACACTGCCCACAGAGCCCAGCGCTTGGTCGCGTCGCTGGCCCTGCAGCTCAGCCCTCGTGATGACAGTGCTTCTGAGCAGACAGCACCCCAGCACAAACTGCCACTTATTAAATGCTGCTCTGAGTCCTGCTTGTGCACCTGAGAGAAATCACTTGTCTGGAGAATGACTTGCTGCTGAGATAACATGACTCGAGTGAAAGGAAACAGAGGGGACCCGGAGAACATGAAGACAGATCACAGGAAAAAAAGCTTCAGGGAAACACATTGCAGCAACAAAAGATGCCAGTCTTACCAACACTTTATCAGACCCCCGGGCCAAGCTGAGTGCCCAGGATGAGGAGCTGGGTCCTGCTGCGGCAGCGCCCCCGGCAGCCCTGCATCGTGAGGGAGCAGCTGTGGGCAGCAGCAGCTCTGCAGGCTGCAGGCAGCACCCTGTGCCCAAATGCCCACCCCACTCCTGGGAAGGGCCCAGTAAGGCCCAGCGCTGCACAGCTGCTCCAGCGCATGTGGCTGAAGGAGCGGGAGATGGCGGCAAGGCCGTGAGTCCCAGCCCACTCCCAGAGCGCCGACGGCGGGGGGGGGGGGGTTTGAGGTGAGATGAGAAAATATCGCACCGACAAAATGAGAAGATCGGAGGAAAACCTTAACCTCACTCTGCAAGTCATAACGGCTTTGTCAAAATAAAAGTCAGAGCAAATCCTCCTCCCGCACACCTTCCCACTCTCAGAGCTGTTCAAGCACAGACATTTTCTATTAGCTGCAGACTCTGCATGCATAAGGGAGAGACTCCAGCATAATATCTGCACAATAGCACATCCATACAAACACTATGCCAGTAATGGGAAATTTTAATGATGTAAAGCAGCAAGGTCACACGATGTGTTCCAGATACTGTGGAGGAAAGCTCAGAATTGCTCTTGGTTCATTAGGCTTTGCCTGAGGGGTTTTCTTCCACTATTAACTACAAACAAGGTTCAGGTTCTTGTTACTCAGTTTCGTGCATGCAATGCAAAAAGGTGAAGGGGAAGGTTTACCAAGAGCCATTTGTAAATATGCTAAGGCAATTCAGAGGCATTGTTTAAATCCATCAGACATCTGCGTAGTAAGTCACCTTAAACAAGAACACGGAGAAAGCTCTGTCAATACAGCAACATCTTTTTCAGCATGGAACTTTTACATAAGGTTGGCAAAGAGTCTGTGCATAAATTACGCACAGCAGAACATTTCTTTCCCTCCAGGCGCTGACACTGTGTTCCCCTGCAGCCTGCCTATTCCTCCCAGCTTTATGACCCCAATGAGATGAGCTCTCACTGTTTTTTTTCCTCGTTAGATTTTGATATTTCAAAGCATGGCCTGCTTCTCACTCCCATCTCCCTGCTCCACATTATTAATGAATTGGAAAGCAGACATCATTAGTTTTTGGAGACCATTTCTTTTAAAATTTACAGAACCCTTCATCTGAATCCCTAGAGCCAGTCTGCTGTTCTCATCTTAGAATCTTATTAGCATCATATCTCCTGGATCCTGCCATGCAAACTGCATTGCTATGCACTTTCTAGCACTTGACCCTTTTGCGGACGGAATTAATTTCCTCTTTGAAGATAGAGCAGCATGCTGTTGTGCTTGTTAAAGAATGAAAACTCAAACTGGAAGATGAGAAACAAGCAGATATTCTCAGTTAAATTGTAAGATTTTCTATAGGGGGTTGAAAAAGACTGGTCAAGAGAAATCATAGACTGATGATGCTTTATTACCAGAAACATCTCCTAAAAGATCATGCAAATAAACTGACAATACTCACTGGGAATTTTTTTTTTTTATGGTGTGCTCTTTTTTTTTTCCAGCATCATTGTTTTTCTCTGTAACCTTTCACATCCTCCACCTGTTTCTGTGTGCAAAATACTGAGATCTTGTTGTTAATGTGAATATTACAAAGAACCAGAATTCACTTCCTGCTTGGGGCAACCAAAAGGTGCTCAAGCTGTATTAAAATGCACAAACAAAAAGAGCCCTTGCAAAAACAGGTCATTCTTTACAAGAATAAAATACCTAGCACCACGAATACACTGATACAATGCAGCTAACCCCTCAAAATACCCAACATTCCTACATGTGGAATAAATTAGAAAATTTAAATTGTTTCTTGCTCAGTTTGCTATTTTTAGTTCCGTAGCTTTCTGTCTATTCAACAATTTTCTCTTCACAATTTTGTTTCTGATGTGCAGTTTCTAGCAGCGATGTTTACTATGACAGTTGTAGAGGAAATTCTTCAGGTTGAAGGCTTAATCCCTTCCATAAGTTCATTAGGAATATGCTAATAAAGAATTGTGTAAGTTTATTTTTAAATAATGTGCAAAAGCACAAAACAAAAGAGCAAAAGAATGTCATAGTAAGGCCTTACCACCTTTACCACCAAAGCTACCAGACTGGACTCGGGAAGCAGAAAGAGTCCTGGATAGCACAAACACGTGCAAGCAGGCTGGGTCACCAGACCACGCTGGGGGCTGAGTGGATTGCTATTTCCCATGGCTGTGCTGTGGTCCAAGTGAAAGGAGCTGGGAGGGATCCACCTAGACTCAGCCACAGCTCCTGGGCAGTAAACCAGGAGTCCCATCAGTATGGTGAAGTAGAAAGAAGAAAACTTTCAAAGTGTGGTGGGAACTGGAGGAAGGTCAACTTATTCATAAGACTTCTGCACGTATCTACTCTGTCCACCAAAGCCAGACCAGAAGCCAGCCCAAGAGATGCTCTTTGCTCTGAAGCTGGGACCTCATTTAGCTCACACAACTGTGAAGTCTTGATAAGTACATCTAGGCACAACAGTGCAAAAACCCTATGTGTTTTTTCACGTGCCACAGTCTGAGTAATGCTGAGTGAATGAGTATCATGTTCATCACCTTATCCACCTCCTCCAAAGGAGCATGAGAACTTCTGGAGAAATGTCACTCTGTGCTTTGGTTTACTACTCGTGTTCTGAAAATGTAGGGGATGTTCATGCAGAGTTCATCAGGCGAATGGCATTAGCAGCAGTAGCACAAGGACCAGACACAGACTGGCAGAGAGCTTATGAATACTACGATGAATGATCTGTAGCAAAAGCCATGGGCAAGAGCTAGCCATTAGTCTAGGGCTTAGTAATGCACACTTCAAGTACATTACTCACCAATCCATCAGGCAACCTGCTAAAGAGCTGAGAGATTCCAGCACTTTTAAATTTGTAACACAGTGGCTGGCAGCCTGCACTACATGCCCTAGGTTACAAGGGCATGGAGAAAGACAATTCATTTTGTGTCATAGCCAGTATTTCTTCTTCTCCTTTTCTGTGTGTACTTAAGAAATGGGCCTTCTATTACCTGCAGATTAATAGCAGAATAATCCTTTGGTATCTCTGTTAACATCAACTACTGAGGAAGGCTTTCAAAGAACTACCAGCCCTACGGTTTTCATTAGCTGGACTAAGTGTGGAGATGTGTGTGAGAATGGATTTGATTTCTTAATTCAGAAATAGTGCCTTAAAGTAGAACAATTACAAAATACTTTTAGAAAATTGGATGTGACAGAGTTTAGGTTGCCAGCATAATTTGGGTCTTACTGTGTAAGCATGTAATATGGACTCCAGTTAATGATCATACAGTGCCCTGGATTCAGACAGTCATAAGGTGGATAACGTACACACAAGAAATAATCAGTCAGTATTTCTTTTTCCCTCACACAAAGTGTGTGGCTGAGCTTGTGTTTACTGCACCCTTTTAAAACCTCATACAGAATACTGTTAGCAATTTCCTTGGGGGAATGTCTATGATATTCATCACAACCTAAACAGGACCATTACCTAATCTCAGCACATTCATGAGGAAAGAGTTTTATCATCGACACTTTAAAAATGCAAAATGAATGCGGAAATTCAAGTATTAGATGCGTCCTCTAATTTTAGCTGCTTGAATTCAGGTGTCTACTTCTGATCTGTGAAACGCTTAACAACATTACAACACTACAGCATGGACATATTTTGGTTTGTTTTCCTTCGCTGGAGTTAGTCTGGCAGGAAGGAGGAGAGGGGAGAGGACCTGACGGCATGTGCTGCTGACAACCAGCAAATGGAAATCAGGAGATGAAGAGCAAGTTGCCAGTGACAGTGCAGAAAAAGGGAGAAGCTATGAAGAGAAAAAAGGATCCGCAACACTGGGGGATGAGAGCAGAGACTGGGAGACAGAAAAATGGAAGAATGAATGAGAAATGAGAAAAGAATGCAAGGAAAAGCACGTAGACAAGGCAGAACTGAAATCAAAGCCCTGTCCAAAGTAAAAACAGCGTCATTTGCAAATCAGTTTAAAATGATTTAACCCAGCTGTTGCAACATCTAGAGCAAAATCTTAATTCGGGTTCAGAGTAGCTTAATTTGGTAATTAATCAGTGTGTGCCTCTTTTAAATGACAATAAGAATCTTTAGACAGGATTTCTCACCAGTTAAATATTTCAGTTTTAAAGACAATTCAAGTTTTAAATGGAAGGGTGCTTCAAAAAGAAACAACAGCAAAGACAAAGAACAAAGCACAGAGAAAACAGAAAATTCTTAGTTATAGTAATACAATCAGAAAATCAAAGCTAAAACACTGCAAAAATCCATAAGATTTCTTTCCATCTATTCTAAAGGGTCTGTTGGCCTACAGAATGGGAGGTCTGGGCAGCCCCTCTGCCTGTGACTTGGTTCCTTGCACCCACAGAACATGCTGATATTGGCACCTTCTGGGTGTTCGCATGCATGGCAGAGAAGCATACGCATTCACACCTTGTGCTTCAATGTACAGTTAGCAGCCTACGGCCTTCTTTGCAAGGCCTTAAAATATTCTTATTTAGGACAATTCCAGTAGGTACGTCCACATTTTGTGGGGGCAAATCCCGCAGACGTGTCTGTGTTTGTTCTGCAGCTCTGTGCTGCGCTTGGCTGGCTGTGTGCAGGCAGAGCTGCCAAGTAAACCTGAGCAGTGCCTGAGTGCCTGCCAAGCTGTGCCAGACACCTCGCCCTGCCCACGCTGCTCTCTCTTGTCTGAGTTCAGTGCATTTCCTGGTCACTTCCTGTATTTAAAACACCCATCAGTATTTCACCAATTGCTTCTGCATGTTCTCAGTGAAAGAGAAACTGAGGGTGCAAATGGCCACGATCCATCTAATACAATAATCTGCATGGACCTGCATGCTATGGAAAGAAACACCTCAGTCTCGCTTGCAGGACAGATGTGCTTCTGTTGGCTGCTGCCAAAGTACGAATTCCTCCAGCCACTTCAAACGAAGGTACCACATTCCTACCTGTAGAGGCACAGCACTCTGCTTCCTCCTGGTCCCAGGTTCTCACTGCCAGAGCTCCTGCACCCCCCAAACCACCCTGTTACAGCCAAAGCTGCCCACAGCTGGGCTCCTATCAGAGCAGCTCGCCTGCAGCTCCACCACCACCATTTCAGCCATGTCACTGCTGGGGGGCTGCAGTGTGCACCGTGTGTCATCACCTGGGTTCATCCAGGACTGGGCTTCCGTGCACCAATCAAGCAGCTGAGCACAGGAACAGCTACGCTAAGCTCAGTTCACCTGGGGCAGAGACTTGGCACTTCTTTTGCCTTTTTCTGATTGCGATCTGCTTACCTGAATTGAGTATTTGACCAACAAATAAGTTGCTCTTTAAGAAACAACCTGAAAGCTCATTTCTTCTTGCTCGATCATTTGCCCTTGTGAGGCTGAAGTAAAAAATAAACCAACCTACTGTTGAAAAAGTACAATGGTAACCTGAACGTGGCCTTGGTGACTGAGCCAGGTCTTGAGCAGCTACAGAGAAAGTATGTGAGAGCCAGGTTCTGCCGTAGAGCCTTTCTCTGCCCTCTGGCTTATGCACACAACAGAACACAGACTTGAGTCTTTGGTCACAGACCATCCTGGGATCTTCAGAGAACAGCCTACTATCATCAGACACAAGACTCTCCTGACTGAACCTGTTTGAAATATTCACCACACTACCATCTTGAGGAAAACTTTAGTCCTGCTTCGCCATACTGATCTGGCAGAGAGCTGAATCCGGGCTGCAAGACACGCACTAAGGAGATACTCATGTGTCCTGGAGCACCAATACCAGGGCTGCAGCTGTCCCTACAAAAGTTAGATCACTGCAGCTTGCTTTGATCTGAGCTATGGTCTTTAAAGCACCAAAGATGCCATTGGCTTTTTTGTCTCTCTTCAATGAGACACTCGGCTGCCTGCAGCTTGTGCCCCAGATTCTGAGACCAGAAAATAAGAAATGAATTTAACACATGGGCTGCATGTTGGAAATACGAGTCAAAGCAATAGTCATATCTCCATGTTATAATATATTAATGTTTGCAGTGTGCAAATCGGACCCAGAGATGTAATTTCCACCTTTAAAATTTATTCTGTTTCTCTGTTGTCCCTTGCACTTTCTACTTGCTCTCAAACAAGGGAGTCAAAACTGTAAAGAATGACTCAAGATATCAGTAAAGATAGAATTAACGGAAAAAGCAGACCTGGTTTTGTAGAGGACCGTTCCCTAATCAGCCACAGGGTTATGCAGGTTTCCTCCGCTGTGGCAGAAATGAGAAGGGAAGGGCACACAACAAGGAAGCAGGAGCGGTAGGGATTCACCTTGAAGGCTTTCATGCGCATGAACTCACACACACACAGAACAAAAGCAACTCTGCTGTGCCTATGGGGAACTCTCACCCTCAGGCTAACCCTAAAGCGAGCATTAACCTACTTATTGCACCTCTAGGCAATTTGCTGGGTGAGGAAGCTGACAATTTGGGGAGGAAGGCGAGCAGATCTCAGATACTCTCAGCACAATATTCCCGTCTACTGCTGAAGTACAGCACAGTGAAGGCCTGGTCTGGATCACCTGTATCAGGTCTGTTCTGCCCACCTCACATGTGAGGCAGAGAACAGGGATGTGACCACCTGCCCCGTACAGGAAGCATCCTCAAACTGAAAGAGCAGCACGCCGCCTGTTATGTGGGAGAAGTGCCAAGCGTTCTGCTGTGGAGCTCAGACTCACTCAGGCTTTGCTGGTCAAGCAGCATTTGTCCTTTCTTAAGATTTACGCTGTGCCTCTGTACTCAGAAAACCTGCCATTGGCCTGACTGTCACTTTGCATCTTCAGAAACTGCCATTAGTGCTTCCATGCAGACAAACAACTCCAGATTCAGTAGGTATTGCTGTCAGTTTTAGCACCAGTCATCGTGCTGTTGCCCTTGAAACACACATACGTGGATACTGGAGCAGACCATCCCTGTCGTTGTCGGTCCGGGGACAGCACCATGACTAGTCAAAGGCAATGACAACACCAAACCACTGAGCTGGCAAGGCAAGTAAGTGCACTGAAACAGGGCACCAGGGCAGACGAAACGTGCGAAAGAGTGACAGATGGCATGTGGCCCTGGGCAAGCAGGAGCCAGGGCGCGATGCGAGCAGGAAATAGAGTGGGCAGGCAGGTGAGAGGGGAGAGGGCACCAGCTGAGAGCAAGTCCCCAAGCTACAGCAGGAATGCACAACTAAGCTAAGGCTGGCCTTCCCTGGGAGCTTTCTTTCAGCAGCGCTTGTGGCACTGATAGCCAGCACTGTTTATGTACTTTTCTAAACACACCGTGTTTAGAAAAGGAATACCAGGTTCCAAGGAAGACAAACCACAAATAATTCCAGCTAAGAGTGTAATCCTAGTCAATCTGCTCCTTCGGTTACTGAAACATAATGTAAATACTCAGTTGAATTTTATTCCTCTAAGATATTTAACCATTTCATGGCCAACCAGAGTTATGTCTAAACATACAGACCAGTTCCAGTGAACACTGCCTGACAAAGTTTGTAAACAGCACCTTCTGATGTTCAGGACCCATCAGGCTGAACACTGAGAAAGATCCTGATGTTGTTGTCAGACTTCAGCACCTTGCCTTGTTTCTCTCATGACGCCATTCATATAAAACTGCTCAATTTCCTGTCTGCAGTGCATAGACAGCAACTGCCTGTAGCACCTTTGATATTTTCAATCGTGCTGTACAGTGTCATCTCGCTGAAAATTTGTCTCCATTTGAACCCAAGCCCAGTGCCCTGGCTGCCATCCTCCCTTCATCTAGGCCACGAACAAAGGAACTGCATGCTGCAGCCTGTCTCTCTGATCATGTTTTGTTGTACATATTTTCTCTGTCCTACAAGTGATCAGCTTGCTACCATTTAAAGCCCACAGTCAGCTTTAATCTACTTAGCTGGGATTAATGAGAGATTTGTTAAAGATTTGAAGATTTTACACATTTTGCTTACAACTGTTGCTATCTACAAACATTAGGCAATAAGCCCCATGCAGACAAACTGCTCTTAAAGTCAGGCACATCCATCAGGTGTGTCCAGGCTGGCAAAGCAATGCTGATGGCTTACCTGCTGTTGGCAGACAGGTGCCATTGTGGAACTGTTCAGAAAGCAGTGTTCACACCTCTGCCTGCACCTCATCCTTCCTGTGAAAAAGTGGACAAAGCTGGGATGAAGCTGGCGACTCAGAACATGGGTTACTACGTTGGCTCAAGTTGTCATGGAACTAAAGAAGTGCAGCTGCAGAAAATGAGAAGCGTGTCCAGTGCAGAAAGGTGGAGAATTGTCACTGAAGTCCCTTCCCATTAACAAACATGCGGTAAAGAACATTAAATCTTTGCTTAGACTTGGCCTTCTGCAGACAAGACGAGTATAGCAGTCTCTTCCCTTATGATGAGTCTTAAGTATACAAGTCAAGAGGAAAATGATAAGATGGGCTGTTAAGTGGAGAACTGCGTACCACTCATCCAACTGTTACTTTCAGTGCAGATGTAAGAGCAGATAATTTAGAAACCCTTGGTTAGAGATACATGTTCACCATATCCTTCATCTTTCACACTGGAAACGCGTTCCTCCATGACTAGCTGAGTTTTGCACCGACGCCAACAATAACCATTAATTGTAAAGTAAAAGTGTGGTTTTAATTATCATGATGCAGCTGAGGTTGTATAAATAAATTCCTCTTAATGAAGAATAGATGCCTTTGATGCACACTCCAGAAGCATTGCACTCATATTTATGTGCTAAAAAACAAATTGCCTAAATGATGCCACGTCAGGAACACATTTCAATAGCAAAACAGATGCCATTTCACCGCCAGCTTGGATCGGTGTGTCAGATGGCATAACTCTATCAAGGTACAGAAAGTAGAACCTGCAGAGAAAGGCCAGTGAAATTCAGTGAAAGCTGCAGTGAGAGGGAGTCCTTCAAATGCAGCAGGTGGAGAACCAGAGATAAGTACTGGAAGGCATGGGAAGAAAACAAGAGTTTGCCAGGTGCGCTCTGTTCAGCTGGCAAAAATCACCACCTCTCCTCACTATGCACCCTACCCCTCTGCCCCCACAAACACTCCAGGTATTCCTGATGGCCCTGAGCCAGTGCTTTGCACAAGCTCCATGCCAGTTTCAGCTGCCCAGCTAATTGCAGCAGTGTGAACCAGTGCTTCTTCAGTGCAAGAGAAAGGAACCAAAGTGCAGCTGCCATAAGCAGAACAGGCTTTGAAGTCTAGATGTGCTGCTGCCTCTCACTTTGCATGTCAGGATAGAAGACGTGCCAGTTTTGCCCTCTCTGTACCTAGTGCTGAGACTCCTTTTGTATCCCCACGCCAGGAATCCCACAGTCGCAGATAAGCACACAGTTTATGAAATCATTTCATTATACTGGAGAAGTTCATTATGACACACACTGTTGGAGTCAAGACCTGTACTCTCCAGGCATACATATCTATTATATAAACCATACAGAAACACATCTTGTGTTGAAACAGATTGCAAATCAGACAAGCATCAGTTTAGATGGTAACTAAGACACACAAGCACTTTGAAACCAGGGAGATAAACGTGTTGTTTTTACGACTGAAATGCATATTCTCAGGAAAATCAAATCACACTTCTTTGTCCACAAGTCGTTTCAGGGGCCTCCCAGAGCTGGGATTCACAACTGAGGACACCTGCCATGGAGCTGCCCCAGCCCCACAGCTCACCCTCTGCACCATGTCCCCACAGAGGCTGCCCCTGACTTGCCGCAGCTGCAGTCACAGTGGGGCTTTCCACGTGCAAGTGTTATTATTGACCCTCTCCCTGTGCAGATGGCTCAGAGCTGCAGCATCCCTGTATGAAACGACAGCTTACCTGTGTTCTCCTGATGCTCCTGAGATCTCCAAATATGCAGAATGAACATAAGCCAGACCGGTCTTGGCACCTGTCCTGCATTTCCAGTGTGTTCCAGGGACCCTTTCAGTGCTGAAATAGCCTGTGCAGTGTAGCAAGCTCGAGGTCGCTCTCCAGGGCACTGCCAGCCCTGCGCAGACCTTGCTGCTCTTTGCAGGGTCAAGATGGGTTTCTCATCACAGGTCGCCGTGCATCATGGACGAGCAGCAGTTCCACTGTACTGTGGGAAGCAAACACCTAAAACCACTCCCTGCACACACTGCGCCCGTGCAGCCGTGCCTGAAAGGCACAGCCTCCCTGCCGGAAAGTGCCAGCGTGCCCAGACAGATGCAGGGATGGAGCAGACTGCTCAGAGCTGCGTGGCCTTAGAGTCCTGGTAAGAGTGCGGGTCCATTGCCTCCTGGAGAAGTTCAGGGCGAGCGGGTCCAGGCTTGGCAGAGGGAGAAACAGAAAAGAAAACGAGGGGGACGGTGTGGAAGGGCGGGCCGGCTTCTCAGTAAGGAGCATTTCAGCTGCAGGTCTTAAGGAAGACTTTGAAAAGAAAGCGCAGAGCCCTCCTGGCAGGGCAGCTAGCCCAGCTGCCCTCCCCACGTCTCACTTTTTATAAATTCTGGGAAACACTTTTAGACAGACACTGGCACTCATAAATTATACAACTCATTTGCATATTCCAGTCATGAGACATTATGCAAATGTGACCTGATTTGCATAATGGATTCCTCTTGTCGCTTCACTTGCTTCATGCTTTTAAAAAACAAAATGAAATAAAATGAAAGCACAAGAAGGTGGAAGCAATGAGTTCCCAGCCCCGCCGCGTCTCCTCCCAACCGCACCGTCATTCACCGGCAGAGATCGGGGCAAGGGAGAGCGAAAGTGAATAAACAAAGCCCTCACATGGTGCATTTCGCCTGTAATTACGACCATCTAACTTTCCCCCGGTTGAGATTTTTCCCCCCAAGTGACATATCGCAGCCAATTGAGGAAACAAAAACTGCCCCGGAAAACAGCATGAGTAGAAAAGGGCAGCGTTCCCCAGGCTCCCCGCCCCAGCACCTCCAGCTCACGCAAATGGGAGCCCCGCCATGCGGCCGAGCTGCCCTCCTGCTGCCCCTCCAGCAGAGCCTGCATCGAGCGCAGAGGGGAGGGAGCACTGGGACTGTTTGTCGCAAAACACGATGGTGACATCTTGGGAAGGCTGAGGCGGGCGCACATCGGCTTCCCTCCGCCACGCTCCAAAGACAGAACCTCTGCAGCCACCCAGTTCTGCTGCGGGCGCATCCCTGCCCCCCTGCACCGCACGAGCAGCAGCGCCGTGCCAGGCGGCTGTACCCTGTGGGAAAAGTTAACTGTAATTCTTCAGCTTTTAAAATCAATTAACCCGTGTGTTAATTAACGTCAAGTCGACGGGAGGAGGAGGAGGAGGGGAGAGAGGGAGGGAGGAGGGAAGAAAAAAAAGCTGCAAGGGCGGATGGCAGAAGAGTTGGCACAGTGCCATCCATTCAGTGGCAACGCCACAGTTCCGTGCGATAACGGCAGCGGGTATATGTTACGGGGGCCCTGTGCGCGGGCCAGACAGTGCGGTAACGCTAAGGGAGATTATCCAGACCCCCAGGAGCAAGCGGCGCGCAGCGAGCGGAGGCGCGAGTGCCAGGATTACAGACGAGGCTCTCCGCCGCCAGCCCTGCCTCGGACACGCTCGGCTATGGGCACAGCGCGCCGGCTTCCAGCACGTTTCCCCCTCGAACGTCATTCTGCCGCAGTGGAGCCAGCACAACGGATGCTTTCACACCCCGCGAGACAAAGGCCGTCGTCTCCGCCATGACACCGCGCCGCTCCATGCCGAGGCCGGCATCTTGGAGGCTTCAAAAATAAAGGGAAAACGGCAACGCGGACAATAAGAACAGCAAAAGAAAAAAGCTCGGCAGCAACCCCCTCTTGCCCGTTCTCCGTGCCAGGGGCAACATGGGCATCTGTCGCAGCAGAAGGCGTTTGTGAGGGGCTTTTTTTTTTTTTTTTTTTTTTTTTTTCCTCTCTTTTTTTCGCAAGCTGTTGATGTGTTTGCCATTCAGGTTCATTTACAATTAACTCCAAAAAAAGCCCCACCACACCCAGCCCGGGCAACAACAAACAAAAGGGAACAGCCGACATCCAGAGAGAAGTGCCATCTGAGGCTGCACCAACGCGGGCGACGGACGGTGCCATTCGCCATTCCGACAAGCTGAGGGAGCGGTGCCAGCCCTGCGACTTGGGAGGGACCCCAGAGTGGAGCACGAAGGTTTCCAAACAACACGCCGAGGGAAAGAAGGAATACCGCTCTCATAGGGCAGGATCACAGCTGCACACAGCCTCTGCTGGGAGGAGAGGGAATGTTTGTAGATAGCGAGATGCCTGTGTATGCACACACACACACACACACAGAGCAGTGTGCGTATGGACACACATACACATACACACACAATGCCTCAGATAATTGCAGATAGACGTGCGAGTGTGTGTGTGCGTGCAGAGATGTGTGTGTGCTGCATGCACACATACATGTGCGGGGATATATATTTGTGTGCATGCGTGTAATATACCTACACACATGTGAGGAGACGTACGTTTGTGTGCTTGGGAGAGACATTCTCACACACACACACACACACACACAATGTGAGCATACATCCCACTTTTTGACCTAGGTATACACGGAAGACAAAATAAAAATCATACTCCAGCAGCAAGCAGGCAGTCAGAGATTTATCTACATTCACTGCTATCACCAGGGAGATGAATGGGGCCGATCTGAAGCCCTTTGCAAGATCCACTATAGGAGTGAAGGAGGAGGAGGGATGCCACACAGACATGCACAAACTTGAAGACAGAGAGATTTGGAAGGTGCTACTTGTGAAACCCAGGTGGCACTCCGGAGGGTGAGCGAGGGAAAGAGCTGCACACACTCCGCAGGGGCCGGAGGGCTTTTGGAAAAGGGCGTCAAGGGACAGCTGGCTACTTACGTTGTCTTGTCTGCGCTGCTGAGGATCCTGCAAGGTGTTCTGTTGGCACCGGGCGCTGAGCCAGGGAAGGGCACTGGAAACAAAAGGGAGAGACAAAAAATAAAGTCACACAGCGGGAATATTAATTGCCTCTCTTGCGGATTTTACAAAACACACAAAATGTTTTCTTTTTGCTGTTGTTTTTTTTTTTTTTGGTGGATTGGCGCGGTTCCCTTCTGCATGGAAAATACTAGCATGGGATTTACAGCCCAGCTACAGGGCTCGGGATTAACAGTGCTGGCATCTTTTGGGCATATTTTTTCTGTTAATGAATGAGCTTTCGCTGTTAATGAGGAATAATCGTTTGGCTAATGAGCTTTGAAACATTAAGAGAAAAGAGGTTTTTTTTCCCCGTTAATCGCCCTGGTGCGACCGCATGGATGGATTACAAAAGACAGCAGTAGGAATGCAGTACAAAGGGGGGGAAACGTCTCTTGGAGTGGGATAAATGCAGAGATGGGTGATGCGTCCCCGCATCCCTCCTTCCTTCCCTTCCCTCTCTCTGCCAACTGCTATGGGTTTCCATAACTCCGCAATCAAAGTGGATGTTCGGGAAAGATTATTATAGTCAAACAGCGGAGTGTCGGCTGTTAATGTCTCCAGTGTTTAATCATCATACAGTAGAATGGTTTTATGCATATTTCATTTGCATATCATTAAACTGCGTTAGCACGGGACGTTCAGAGCTGGAGAGGTACAAAGTTGGGGGGAGAGAGAGAGCGAGAAAGAGACAGAGGGAGGAAGGTCCCTGT
Source organism: Tetrao urogallus (assembly GCF_951394365.1). Lineage (NCBI taxonomy): Eukaryota > Metazoa > Chordata > Aves > Galliformes > Phasianidae > Tetrao > Tetrao urogallus. The sequence continues at coordinate 294,777 of NC_136825.1, forward strand.
GATGCCTATCTTCAAAAGCAGGGACTTTTTCCATGGTCTGTCTTCTGCTTTTCCTAAAATCATGGTGACTCGGAAACCTTTGAAGTTGGATATAACCTTGGATTCTTCTAATTTCAGCAGAGTGATGTATTAGAAAGGGGTAAACGATGCTGCGTTAGACATTTAAAGGAATACAAGCTCCAGTGGAATGGAAATAGGAGCTCTTTGGGGAACGGACTGGCAGAGCCAGCTGCGGCTTCGACAAACACCACACTTCTTGGTTAATACTAGTGAAGGATACCAGAGTAAAACAAAAGAAATGAAGACAACATATACATTAAGATGGGAATTATGTTTCTCTTTCTCTTGCTTTTCTGTTTCTTTTAGAAGACGAAAAGAAGGATGGAACCAGCGGTAATTTACACATTAATTAGCAAGCAGTTGCTTCTTGTGTTTGTTTTCCTTCTCTCTTTATTTTGGAGAGGAGTGTTGTCACCGCCGAAGAGATTAATCAATTATTTGGTAGCTCAGATCCTTCTCCACTGGCACCAATTGGGATGAGGTGGTGGTTGCGGGGGGAGGAACACAGTGGGCTCTTTGTAGATCTTATACATGCACAACATATTAATTGGGGTCTTTATAAAGCTCCCTCAATAGACTGTTTCTTTCGTGGTAAAACAGCAGCTGGTTCGCCACCGTTGGCGACTCTTCAAATATCATTTTTGCTGGGGGCATTTCTATCGCTGTTTGTTGTTTTGCTTTATTTTCTTTCCCAATGGAGGGGGGCTGCACACACGATGCTTCTGCTGCCCACTGGTTTTGAATGGCAGACAGACAGACAGTATCGATATCGAGACGATCTCTTGAGCTGAACGCGGAACTTTGCTTCAAAACGAAATGCTGTTTTATATTTAAATTTTCCTCCTCCCTCCCCCATGTTTCTTCTCTTCCAAGTCTTTGTCTCGGTTATGAATATTCAGATGAGCCGTGATGTGATTACACTGTACAATTACTTTCGTCCATGGTAGTAGCTAAGGCACCGAGGAAAGACAGAGCCAGACAAGCTCAGAGCTCATTCGGGGTTTGTTTTCTCTATTTTTGCCCATCTCTGTAGCGCTGTGGCACATGCAGATGTCGCTGTTGTTCTTTATAATTCTTTATAATGATATGCGAAAGCATAACGACCCCATTTGGGTGCACAGCATCAACGATATATTTCTGGGGGGGGCAATCCTGACTGAAGGAATGTCCACATAAATTATTTTTATTTAAATCAGTTGAAGGAGGTGGTGGTGAAGCAGAGGAAGTCACATGAATACATGCATAATGTTAATACGCAGAAAGGTTATTGCCAAGGAGAAGAGTGTTTTCTGCACAGCGCTTGGGACAAACAGGCTCATTAGGGAATAGCACAGCCCACTGCGTGATTTACTTATTTATCATTACTCATACTTAAGCTGGGGCACCAGGCACGCTCGCTGCCTGGAGACTCTTGAGGACCAGGAGCTCGGTGCCTACACCCTTTCCTGCTTCCATTCAGAAATTTCAGCGACATACACGATGGGAGGGGGGCAGGAAAAGAGAAATCGGAGGGAGAATGTGTTAAGTGCCATGCTTCAGTAACAAAGGAGGAGCCCAATGACAGCCTTGCGGGTGGAGTGACAACACGGCAGCGTGTGTTGGTGTTCAGATGCTGCTGCTGGCTCGTGGCAGGCTGCTGTGCATTGCTCCAGGGACAGCAGCAGTGATGCAGCGCCCATGCCCTGCCCTGCCACTCTGTGTTCTCACAGGAGCCGTCCTCTCCTCCCATCCCGCAGGCACACACCGATGTCGCCAGTATCTAGAAACACTGCTGAGCAGATCCCCAGCTGCCAGACTGAGGTGGTTTCTCTGTCTCTTAATAGTACCTGACAAGGATACGGTATGAGTATCTGTTCAAAGCAGGCTGCAGAGTCCTGAACAAACAGCTACCAGGTCTTCAGGCAGACTCTATCACTAAGGGAGCACCGAGAGCCTCGAACAGAAGGGGAAGGCTCTCATCTAAGGACTTAACAGGCAGAGGATGCAGTGACCCATAGCAAAGGGGGACTGCTGCCCAATACCGCTTGGAGATTCGTAACTGTGATCTCATCTATTAGTTCTCTGAATCAAGTTCCTTCCTGCATCTCCACAGATGCGTTTGTAAAGCACACGCACACACCCTTCTGTAAAGCCACCTGGGAATCTGAGCACAAGGCAAGTCTGCCAGCTCCGATTAAAAATATGACACCAGTACCACCTCTAGGCAAGAATCCTAAATCCAGCCTCTCTGTGCACACAGTTGAAAACGTGCAAAAATTCAAGGCACAAGGGAAAGTCCGACCATCAGCCTGACTTCGGGTTAGATATGAATATCCTGTCTGTAACCACACAATACTCTTGAAGGCCCTGCTGAGACACGTTACCATCCTGACAAAATGCAACTGGTATGGCAGCCAGCCAGACCTCAGAGAGCAGCCCAGCACCTGTGTGCTGCAAGGCACCGAGCTGCTGCCGTGAGCCGCAGTGACCTGAGCAGGAGCTCCACCCCATCCACCTGTAGCAACGGCTTCCTGACCCCAGCACAGCGGATCTCATCAGCCACTCTTTCTATAGATTCTCTCCATTATGTAGCAGGAAGGAGACTACCGATGAGAAAAGCATAGCTTGTACCATATAAGCAACATGTGTGAAGCACAGCGGTGATGCAGCTTGCAGCAAGAGGCATTGATACTCCGAGATGCCCGCACTGCTCTGCATACACTACCAAGGATGCTCTCACACAGCTTCTGCAGGGCTGTTCTGGCCGTGCAGGCTGCTGCTGCTCTTTAACATGCACAGCTGTGAAATAGGACTACTGCTGTCCCAAACTACTCCTGATTGCAAATCTGCGACCACTGTGAAGTGAATGTCCCCATGGAGACTTCAGAAAGGGGCAGCTGTTATAATACCACAGGAACCATTGCTCTGCTTGTCACTGTACCGAGCACCCTGAAGAAACTGCTGTTTAGAAAAGGAAATTCAAGAATTTATGAAAGATATTGATATTCAAAAAGAAAGAAAAAAAGATTGTTTTGCAAATAATAGCACTGCTGAAGAGAGGAAAGAAGTGCATCATTCATTTGATATTACACATAAGCAGTTTATTAAAGAATTAAATATTTATAGACTATAAAGCAAGCAGGGCGATGAGTCGCAAACAGCTGCTGAGAAGTATGTTATAAACAATGAGTCTGTCAGTGACTAATAAAGTATGGAGAACACAAATGTTTCATGAGGCCAGCTATCAATCCCCAAAGCTGAGAGGCTGCAAGAGGCACCGAGGTTCCTGCTGCAGTGCAAGCCTGGAGCCAGCACAGGAGGGACAATGACTGACGAGAGATGTGGGACACAGACACATGCTGAGCACTCGTGGGAACACACGTGATTCAATGCCTCAGAGAGATTTAATTTTTCACATTACTTTAAACACTGTTCTATTAATAGGAAATGCAGGAATTTGGGAGTTCAAGGCACTTCCCTCTTCAGTTTTTCCTCTGCATCTACTCTTGCATTTCCAACAAAACTCCAGGCTGTGATTCAGACTGAAATTCCTCTCTGCACAAAGCTCTTTCCTTCCCTCGCGGACATAAAAGGTGCAGATACTTCAGGCACCAGCTTGCCTGTACTGAGTGATGGCGGACAACTCACATTTATAAAGGCTTTTTAAAGGAAGAAATAGTTTATAGCCTGGAAAGATAGGAATCCCTTTTTCATTATTATTATCACTTATTTATTTTTTTTTTAGAAGAAGCTGACAGAAGTGTGCACTTCATACAATTTGAGGACATCCCTCATTTCTCAATAGCACACAGACATCAGTCATATTAATTTGGGGGAAAATGCTGCTTTATTACTAGTGGAGACGTAATTAAAGTCTCTTCAGATTATTTTTATTTTTCTGGGCCCAGTCCAAGAAATTATTTCTAATGTAGGACAAGCTGACACCTTTGGTCTCTTCAAGGCTGATTCCTATAGCTGTTCTCACAGTTTCAAGACTGGTAAGATGGCTGAAGCTCCCAAGTGGCCTCAGCATTTGTGACCCTTTAGAATTTACTCTCTTTGCAAGCCAGCAGGATTTAGACCTGCTTCAAGAATCTCAGTCACCACAAATCCCACTCCTCTGACAATCACTGTGCTGAATATCATCCTCCAAGGCTGCAAGCCAAAGTGTTGTGTGCTGAGACAGCGAGGGGAGAATCCATACAGAGAAAGGAGACAGAATGTAACTGCTGCCTCCTTGCTCTCAAATGCAGTCCCACTGAAGAACCATATTAAATTAACACAGGAGTATGCAGGCTGAGAACCAGCTGGGCTTGGAAAGGACAGATTCTGTTTACGTTATTGAAAGAAACTTCATTTTGCAAGCTGTTCTTTCTGTTTTTAGATAAGGTTGTAGATTTTAATCCTCTGAAACATAAGTTACATCTTTTTACTGTTAAAAACCAGTAATTATTCAAGTGTATTTGGTACATCAGACAAAATTTTAGTTTAAAGAGCAACCTTTGCTTTTGTATGTGGAAATAACTACAGCATGGTTTGGATCTCAGCAGACATTTAGGCTGACAAAGGAGGCATACAGAAAAGCACAGTCCAATCAAAGGCACAAAACCCATTAGTTCCAGATGACTCGTTCGCAAGGAGTCCCTCTCTGGAGAGCACAGAGCCTATTATCTTCAGGGATCCCTACAGGCGAGCGCGGCACCTTCCAGAGAGCACCGTCACCAGTCTGATGGAGGACTCAGCCTGTTCCACCTGTCCCAGCACCGTCCTGTGCTGGTGGGGCCCTTCCTATCTTCCCCATCTTCACCAGTTACAGAGCACGGCAAGAATCCGTGAGCGTGTGCTCAAACTACAGCAACACCTGAGCTGGTAAAGGAAAACTCCATTCTACGTTCTCCTTTCTCACAATCCAGCTCTCATACCTCTCCACACCAGCCTACTGTGACACCATTTACCCCCCAGAGTTTTCTTAACCTCAGTGATCTTAGCTACTGTCTATCGCTCTTCTTACCCACAATTCTAAAACCACGGAACACACTTGGCTTACACGTACCAAGGAGCTTGCCTCCTTTCCATAGACAAGTCTGTTAGTAGGATACAGAGGTCTGTTCCTGTTCCGTCCTCACCTCTTTTGCTGAAGAGTACAGTGCAGGGCTCATCTCCATCTAGCTCAACTCCACCGTGCCACCAAAACGCACCACATAACTCGCTGACTCAGGCTTCGATGCACTTTTCTATTCCATATTCCCTCTGCATTTCTTTGCTCCTCCAGCTGTGTTTAACCCCTGCCTCCAGGCACCCGTCAGCACTCATAACTCCAGATCTTTTCCTTTCCCAACTCTTCTCCTTCCACCCAGGCATTTTGGTGGATTTTGAGTTGATTGCAAAACAAGCACTGTTGAATGAAAGCTCCTTACTTCCACTTATTTGCTGTGGCCGTGTAACTCCCAAAGGCTGTGGAGTCGCAGGTGGGATGACGGTTAGAGAACAGACAACCTCTGAAATGCGAAGCTTTCTCAAATGTCTTTGGGATTAAAAGCACTGTCTAGTCTCAAGTAGCATGAAGCGCATTACCAAAGGCTCAACGGACCAGCTGGGTCACATCTCCATGAAAACACTTGCTTTGCTGTCCAGTATCTGACATACATCGCTCAGAATATGAACATATTTCAGTGGACAACAAATTGTCTCAAAACACATCATCTCCCACTCTACAGCTCTGAAAGTACCTTATCCCCTATTCTCATGGATTCGGGTATCAAATGCAGAAAATACACAGACGCTTCATATATTTTGTTATATATGTTCCCTATGTACATCAAGAGGGCTTTATTTTACTTTAACGGACTCCTTTAAGGAATATTCATCATTCCAGAAGTCTTTGAGTGAGGCTACTGCTGAGCACGTTCCTTCTGTCTGCCCTGCCAGATATATGGCTACAGGACGCTCTTGAAGCACTTGGCACGTGTCCCACGCAATCACTGCCTCCCAGCAGAGCACACGGAAGTAAGAGTTCCTTTGCTAACGTGAAGTATGGCTGCCATGTCGCCTGTTGGTTTTAACACTGCAATCTTTGATCACTGAGAACAGTTTGAGTCCACCCTGCAGTCCCTGCATCCCAAAGCAGTGCATCCTGAACATCCTGCCCCCTTCATCAAACGCCAGGCTGAGGTTTTACAGTGGCTTTAATCTAATCTGTCTGGATAACAACCGAGGATGGGAAGAGGGATGTCCTGCCTTCCTCCAGCATTGGCATTCCTGCCATCTCCCACATGACATTACCACATGTCAGTTCTCACCCAGATACCTCATTGATGTAGCTGGTGTGCAGCACTGGTACCAGGATGAAGGAGGTGAAAGAACACAAGTTAAAGGCTAGGAAGGGAAGATGACAGGGTTGGAACTTCTCTTTAAACAAGGGAGGTCATCTATTTTTAAACAATAGATATTTATTTTAATTTTAACAAGAACATTAGAAAGATCGTTTAGCAGTGGAGAGGCTGCTAATAACTGCCCACGGAGGAACTTTTCTATATCTGGTTGAAAAGATAACAATTAAGTCTAGTTCATTCCAACCCATCATTTCCCTGTATTCCTATCATCTGAGACATTTTTGCCTTGCTGGGGTCTTCGAGAAACTCTGAGCAGAGCTTCAGATGTCACATTTGGAAAGAGAACCCCAACGGGTTTGGGGGAGCAGAGGGGTTCATGTGCAGTGGGACAGGCTCTGTGCTCCTGTTACCATGGAGAACATCTGAGACCCTATTCTGGCAGATGGTGACTCAATAAACATCCCTGAGCTTGTCTTCAGTGACAGAGTGTTATTATATGAAAGCTTCCAAATAGAAAATGATCAACGTGCTCCGAGGAGACACTGGAGATGTATCACCTGTACTTGCTAGAAAGAAGAAAGCCAATTTCAGAAGCTGCTGTTAAAGCCCGTTGTCCCCTCCACCCTTTTAAACCAAAGAAAAGAACATAAAGGACCAACAGGAGAAAAAAGGTAGCTCAGTTAATCAATGGCTTCAGTCCCTTAAAAAATCGTTTCAAACTTATGCTGTAGTTTGGTATGCTATGGTTTCACCTTGCCATTGAAGTGCTCATGAAATACAAAGCAAAGGAACAACAAGGATAAACCAAAGTAAGGTGGGGGGAAATGCTTAATGCTTCAGCTGCTCCCGGTTCTGACAGTGGCTTCCTCTTCCTTGTGGGTACAGAGAAAGGGAATGGTGATGCAATAGGAGATGTGGGATTCCAGTCAAGGACTACAGATGGCTGTGTAATAAATAACTCTTCCTCTTCTTCCTCACCTAGCTGCCAGAGAATAAATTCCTAGAAAACAGTGCAAATATCTTCCCGCAACACTCACATTCAAGCCTTTTCTTTGGAGCTGGAATTGTATCTGTGCCTGGTATAAAAGTATTCCAGGTCCTCAACTGCCCTTTCTTGGCTCAGATAATTCTTTCAACTTTAAGACACCCACATTTCACTGGTTTGTCTTCAGCCTTCATTTCTTTCATATGCATTCCTATGTACAAGGTCAAGCTGGGCTTGTGGTACTGTGCCCCATCACAGAACAAAGGAAGAGATGAGCCCAATTAACGTGCCTCAGCTTATGGAGATCTAAGTAGTCACTAGAAGTCAGCGCAACTTGTGTAGGACTGCACAGACTCACACCAGGAGCCACACAATCCCAGCATCACTGGGGAAATCGTACAAAGAAGGCCTAAAATTGGTTTCTCCCCTCTTACAAAATGACACCTCTGAGCTCTCAGAAAACACATAATACAAAATCACTGATAATTTAGGGTGGAAGGGACCTCCAGAGGTCATCAAGTTCAGCCTTCCCCTCAAAGCAAGCCTACTCAGATCAGGTTACTCAGGAACTTGTCTGCATACATTCAGCTTTGTCCATGGAGATAACAACAAAAATCTACGTATAAAAATATCACAAAATGAACGATTACTCTGGACTGGTTAAAAGCCCCTGTCTGCTAACACTTAGAGCCAGATGGACCAGAGAGCCTTCGAAAGATCCCCAAGGCTTTACAAACTCCAGGCTCAGGGCAACTGATCTAACCTAGCTGCAATTTAAGCCATAACTTCTTAAACAGAGAAAAGAGATTATTCCCTTCCCCTTGGCAGCAGCTTCTTCATACTTGAAAACTGTTGTCACATCTGCCTTCTCTACTGCTATTATGAAACTTGCACATAAGAGCCAACAGAAGACAGGAAACATTTTGGCATGCTGCCTTTTGTGCTTCTGCTGATTCATCTTGTTAGAAGTATCACACAAGTAACCATTCTAGAAACAATGCTGCATTAGCACCAAAAGCTTTCCCAGGTTGATTCCTAGCCTCCATTTACTTTCATAAGTAAATGCAGAAAATCAGGTTGCTATATTATAACAAAACACCAGGAAAGACCGGTCCAAAATAGCACTTGCCATCTAGCAAAGGGCTCCCGCAGTTTCATTCACGCCTGAGAAATAATCAGTTCTGTTTGCAGAAGGACGCTGAAATGACTTGCTCTCAAGAGGTGAGGTGGATTCCTAAAGAGTTCGACCCTTTGTGATTCATAGTCAACAGATGCTCCTGAACAAGAGCAGGTCAGGTGGTAATCCCCTCTATTTTGTCTGCAGCAGAAAAGCAGCATAAGGTACATCAAGAGTTTGTGTTGAATTCCTGTACCAAGTGCTTAATTACGTCCAGTCAGATGGCAGCTTGTGAAGTTGAGCATAGGTTTGTATCTGCGAATGGTGAAAGCAGACACACGCAGACACAGTACAGTTATGTCTGGCCTGGTTTTAACGGCATGCAATAAAGTATTTTCCTCCAGTACCACGTAAGCAAGCAAGCAGCACATTGCCTTCAAAAAGTCCTGTATGTCCACTGAAGGTCAAAAGGCTTTTGGCTCCTACTTACAGCTCTGTCGTATGCTTGCTCTATGACCTGGAACTATCACAGCAGGGTTAAAGGAAGAACCAGGAACTTCAGTAACACTGGGGCATTTCTCAATCGCTTACTAGAAATACTTAGAGGACCTGACTATATGCTGCATTAAAAATACATACATACATACATACATACATACATACATACATCGAAGCAAAGGCAGAAAAGTTACAAATTAGTGAAAAAACACATAATCATAATCTCAGAATGAAGAACGGGTGGCTAGCCAGTAGAGCACAAGTGTCAGGGACTCAGCAAGTACAAGGCAACACCAAAGATACACCTTCCAACGTCCAGAACCTTCTGGCTGTGACCCCCACAGGGGCAGCTGCTGCCCACAGCTGCAGTGCCTGCAGGCTCCCCCTGGGCAGCATCTCAGCTGCCATGGCTGGAGGTGGAGCCCTGCACCTCACAGGGCATACATGGCACTGTTTGACCCCGCGTGTCTCCTGTATTTACTGTCAGCATCTTTAGTCGGCAAATTATAAATTTTAACATTATTTTTTGTTGTTCCCAATTCTTTATTTTATAAAATACGTGCATATCCTTTGCAGCTTTTTCTGCTCCTTTTTTCATAATAGCTTTAGTATCGCAGTAGGTGGACGTGTCCTGAAAATCAGCAGGTAGAGAAGGAATTGACATTCAGGTGCAATCTCTCAGGGTTCAGCCAGGGCAGAAGGATAAACTGCAATTTCAGTTTGTGCAGATAGAGAGAAGGGTGCCTTTAAACAGATACACTTCTTTCATATTCTAATAGGAAGCAGATCGCATAGAACATCCCAACCAAGTGTAAAGACCTTGTCTGCTGCGTGTGTCACAAATCTCCATAGGAAGCTGGGACACTAAACGGGGGAGACCTGCAAAATAGTACTTAAAACACTGAGCGCTTTAAAAACATGCAGCTCCATGAAGATCTGCCGCGTGGTCTCTGTGCTCCCCACAGCTGCACGTTTGGTGTACATGCTCTCACTGATGGCTACTCTCTTCCAGACCAGGGTAGAATGCAGAAAGCAATTCCGCTTCTTAAGATCCACCAATAAAAACAGCCAACCACAGAAATACCAACAGAATTAATATTAAAGCAGGGAAGACAGATACTCAAAGCTCAGAAATGATGAAGACAAGCTGTTTGCACGCACTGCTGTCCCTGCAGGTAAGTCTCAGCTGTTTCCTCAGGTCTCAGCCTTATTCCCTGCGCATGCTGGATGGCTGACAAGGAACAAGCCCACGCGCCCAGGCCGAGTGCCAGTTCTGCCCACAACGAGGCGAGACAGCTGTAGGACAGGACAACAGAAGAGGCAAGGAGCGCAGTGCTGCACCTCAGGTGTCAACGAGATTTTTGCCAGGAAAAGTAACTGGGAGCACAACTGGTCCTAGATGGGACCTGCAAGCACGTAATCAGATTCTCACTGGTTGGGAATTTCTCCATATTTAGGCGCTTCTTTAACTTCAGACAGTTAACAGCAACCCCGATATTTTTTAGCATGCCTTCCACTATACCTCAACAAAACAAAGGTAACCGAAAGGTCGATGTGCTGGCCTAACTCTCCATGCCTTTTCAGCTGCTTCCTCTGCACTTTGACCAACAGTTACTGCAATATGCCAATACTTCAGGAACATAAAGAAAGCCATGATTATGTTTTTCACGTTCATGAAACGACGAGGAAAATGTTGTGATCTTTTTCAGTAGCTGGCCTACATATACCAAAAAATGGATGTCTTCATGTAATAAAAATAGAAGTAATCTGGACTGGAATCTGAAGGTTTGAGGATTAAATCTTGATGATAGTGTAAGGGTGAAAGACTTAACAGGCTTACACTGGAAATCCAGTGTCCATTTCTGGAACAGAAACAAGCAAGTGAAGACATATTTTCTACAAGCAATTTTTACAGTGAAACCTTCATCAAAGCTAGCAGGTGTGGCCAATGGGCAAAAAGTAATGCCAGACTTCAGACAGCTGCTGACAATCCCAGCTTGTGCTGCACAGGTGTGAATTTGATTGCTGAGAGCTCTGTCAAAAAGATGAGCACCTTTTGGCATCGGCTTCACTGCAGTCAATGGCAAACTGCAAATCTCGTTACATGGAGGCATGGTAACTCCAGGTAGATTGAAACCACCTCACTGAAGACACAAACTGGTTTGAATGCCCTAGTTCACAAGAGCTTTGGGGGGGTCCTATCAGAAAGAATAGCCATTTCAAACTTAAAGAAAGAAGAATCTGTTAGGAAAGACGAAGAATTAATTATTAATAGCTTTCTTTGATTACAAGTCTTTAATGTATATTTCAAAACACTAGCAGATATGTTCCTGCTGTACGGAAAGTTAGAAGCATAAATAACAATCTAACAATGTACAAGCAGAAACAGGGGAACCACCCTTACCTTTTCCCCAAGCCAGACATCGGAAATGTCATAATCATATCCTACTCTCATCTTGCTGAATTATTGTAAAATAATCTCCAGGGGATATAAGCATCTCCCTGTAGGCTTCATTCTGTAAGTGCAGTTCTCTGCAAGTCCAGTCATTAACTTAATACATATATTACAAATGTAATTCATCTTTGCCTCTTCTCACTTCCAGAAGTCTTCTTGCCATCCAGATTGTAAATTGGGTGTCATACTCAAAGAGCTGCACAGTTTTCCCAAATCCGTATAATTGCTGGATTCTTTTTGTTCTTTCTCTGTACTGTCTCCAAAAGGCATTCCTTCTGTAGGTTTACTTTGCAGTCTTAGATCTCAAACATTGGTTGAATGACCTCCACACCTGTAGCTTTCCCAGGAATCACCCTATTTCTTGGGGTCTGCAGTGGAACTCCCCCACCTGCCCAGTGTGCCAGCCATGCTGTGACCGTCGGTCCCTCTCTGAAGCAGTGCTGAGCTCTGCTGGCCGCATCTCCCCTTCCCCAGGACCACAGGCCATGTGTCAGAGGGAGCAGCATCCCTATGCTGCGTATCCCACTGTGCTGGGGGTGCTGGACACCTGCTGAGGGCATTTGCCAGCCCCAAAGTGAAGCTCTGGGGCTTCGTTCTGCAGTGTCCTGAAGTCAGCCCGTCCGGGCAGTGCCACCAGCAGTGCTGCTATTGGGGCAGGCTGCATGCCGTGCTGGGCCACGCTTGGGTGCCACGCAGCTCCAGGCCTGCTTCCTACACAGCTCCTCTGTCCACCCAGAGCCAGCGTTGGGCCTAGTTCATCTGTGCCCATCTCAGTCGCAGACTGTGAGGAGCCCAGCCATGGCCCCCGGGTCAGGACAGTTTCATGCTGCTGACCATCAGATGCTGTGGCCACAGTCTCCACTCGCTGCTGTGCTCTGTGCCTCATGCTCCCCCTCCTCTCCATTAAGCAGCACCACCTGCCCCATCTGCCAGCAGTGCGCCTTGGCTTCCCCCATTCAGGTGTCTCCAGCTGCCCGCGGCACCTTCTTGTCCATTAGACGACAGACTTCCACAGAACACAAGCACTTCATACACCCACAGAGCCCAGTACAGCCAGTGGGCAGCATGGTGAACACCGTATTTCATCTGCACACCGCTTCAGCTTGTCCTCTCTCAGAAAATTCCCTCTGCTTACGATTTTCCTCAGTCCTACTGATCACTGCTTTAATTTAAAAGGTTTTTTAAAGGATGTGATTTTAATGAGCGCAAGGCTTAGACCAGAAATACTGTATTTCTTTTTCCTGAATGATGAAGTAGGCACTTGGTCTCTCTGCATTGATTTCTAATCTGCCATTTCATACTCTGCCAGTGAGCCCTGTAAACCAGGCTCATTCAGCTGTCCCATGAAGGCTTCCATAAATAAGAACGGCTGAGGCTGGTTGAGGTGAAAGGAAGGAACTGATGATCAGAGTCACAACCCTTAATCACCTACGGCTCTTTGCCACAGCAGAGCAGGGTAATGATGATAACAGCAGTAATAATGAGAGAAGATGTGCGTGGACTTACGGAAAAAAAACAAAGCGGAGTTCTGTTCCTCAGAAGCACACACCTCCCCCTTCCCAGGGAGGGCAGAGTGATGGAGAGGCAGGAAATTAAAATGGCAAGGATCTTCTGATAAGTAATGCAAATCCATGGAGCCTTTGCAAGTAGGTTCATACACGACTCATACACAGAAGCACTCTGAAGTGCACATGGATTTTGTCTCATTCACCACGTGCTCCAGACCCAGGGCTGCAGCACAGCGAGCCCATTCCTGCTTCCTGAGAACCCGCACTGTCCAAACAGCATGGCAATTGTGCTCCCTTCAATGAAAACTTCAGATTTCTGGTGAGAAATGTCTATTATTAAAGTGACAAACATCCTTCCTTCCCCAGATGTAAACGAGACATTTATTCCCTGCTACTCTGAAGCAAAATCTGGGTTTTTCATTCCAGGTACCTTTGGTTCAGAGACCATTGTTTAGAATTGTTGTCATTATGTTATTAGAACTCCAGGAATTGTTATTTTCCTTTTCCTCAATGCAGACATGTCAGAGATTTAATTTGCCTGTATTCTGATGAGCCACGTCACACGCACACACCACCCATCTGGCTCTGGCTGTCTGCAGTGCCATCAGAGCAGATCCCCCTGCTCGGCTCTCAGCCACCCTCACGCCCAACGCGATCATTTTTGCGGAGCCAGAAATGTTCTTTAGATTCATCTACTGCTGTAAAGTCGGAGCTGTAAAGTCAGATCTTTCCCTCCTTTAAATGTGACTAGCTATTTACTCCCTAACAATTCTGCTTCAGAGCTGATTTAGCATTTTTATTGGAATGTGAAAGCTCTTAAAAGAAGAAAAAAATCTAATCAGGCAGAAGAGATAGAAAACTTGCTGAATTTTTTCTCCCCCCTTCGCACCCCTTCAATCCTATCAAAAGCACATCTTCCATTCATTGCTTCCCGATGTCATTATGACAAGCGGCTACAAATCAATAGCAGAAGCAAAGGCAGGCCTCGCCCGCACTCACCAAGTGATAAAGATTCACTCTCAACCCCGATTTGCTAATAGCACATAATAGCAGCCATTGGCGCCCCGCATTAAATCATACATTTCACTCTGCGTTTATTATGGGATTTTTAAAACTCCTCACCAAATTGGATTTTCTCGACGGTCTCTAATTTCCACATTTATCATTTAAAATTAAACTCCTCAGTGGGGAGGGGGGTTGGGAAAAGGGGAAGGAAAAGAGAAGCTGTGCAGTTCTGTATTTTCCTCTTTCTTTTTATGAAAGCCCATAAATAATCCCAGGTATCATTGCCACCAGCCCTGAAGTGTTATATATATAAAATACCAGAACTTAGGGCTGAATAGCTTTAGGACTCTGCTTACCTTTGAGCGGCTCTGCAAAAGAAGAGGAAATTAAAGAGAAGCCAATAAGGAAACAGATTTTAAGTAAGAAATCCAATAAACAAAATAGTCAGCAAAGCAAGCTGGTATGAAAAGCATTATGGAAAATTACTGCGGGCTTCCTCTGCTGACAGAGCTGAGTAGCAGGGACAGGATGGACCAAAAGATTTAATAACAAACCAACAAATAAAGAGACCAACAGAACCTCAATTCTCTCTCCCAGTTCACAGAAAATTAATCCAGCAAACGAAGCAAAAACTTCAGAAAGTTTCAGCTCAGCGTAGGAAAGGAGCACAGGCTCCATGAACAGCGCGCAGCCCCAAAGAACTTCCTGCTGCATGAGGGGTGTGGATGACACACCCTGGGGTTTCAGTGATCACACACACGTCGGTAGCACAACACAAGCGGCCAGGGAACTTTCTCTGTTCCCCCTGCTGTGCTCAGTGGATGTGTGAGACATCCGCTGCTCCCACAGCACGCAGAGCAGCGACGCCTGCGTTCCTCTGTTGGGGCTGCCCTGAAAGGCACGTTTGGACCTCAAGGTAATTGAAGCACTGCACGCCGAGACATGAATTTGAATCTAATGGGAACAAAGGAAAGTGACTTCTGAAACAGAAGGCAGCCTGACGATGGCATGCTGAATTAAGCTATCGCTGCTTGCGACACCCAGCCCTGAGACACGAACTCAGTTGCCCTGCTGTTAGATATCCAGTTAGCATCACCACCACAATTCACACTGCTGTTTTACCAGGACTCTGCTTAAAAGGAGCTGAAGAGTTTTATTTTGGTAAGTTTGGGTTTCCACTGAAGAGCTCCAGAAATAAAATTCCTGATAAGACATTACCAGTTCAACCATCACAAACCACATCACACAACAACCAACACTCCCAACAACCTCTGGCCTGTTTGTGACTGCACCACTGCCGTTCTGAATCCCAGCTGAACGTGGGAGCAGCTTCTACCTATTCTGAAATTATTCTGTCTTAAAAATATCCCTAATAGTCACAAAATACCAGAGCCTCTCCTTTGAACTGTTACCTGAGAGCCTCACCGCCAGCTGTTCTAGCCAAGGCTGGCAGTGCAAGCGCTCCCAAGTACAGTTCACCTCTTACAACACAAAGGAACATCCTTGCATGAATTTTCTCTCCTCAAAAATGTTGAAAGCTTCCAACGGATACAGCGGTTACAGATTTAGAACCTGAGTATTGGCCACCACTCAGTGCAATGTGTCACAGATTGGATCTTCTGTACCTCTATAGAAAGCAATGTCAGAACATGAGCCCTCCCAATGCAAAAATCAAATCACAACTCTCTGTCTCAAAAGACATCTGTTTAAAATAAGAACACCTGTGAGAGTTAACATAGGCACAGAGCAGAGGGAAAGAATGAACTATTTCAGGTTAAAAGTTTCTTTAACTTCAGCTGTCCCATAGAGCAAACAGCAAAGACAGGCACTTTCAGTAATTTTAAGGATGTGCTGGGGCCTCATCTCTTTTTTTCCCCGTCTGCCTTTTCTATGGCCTTGCCAATTCGGTTCGAGGTTTTCCATCACCGTTTCATTACTTTTCAGTTGTGTCTACATTCTGGTGTACAAACACCCCAGGTGTTGGGCTCTCTGAACACTCACCCTTCCCATGCCACCCACATATAGCCGTACTGTTTCTTACTGCTCCAGAATCTGAAGTATCCCGTGCTTTATTGATTCATCTAACCATGCTTTGTCACTGATCTTTATCTTTTGCATTCTTCCTGACTAGTGCATCAAAACTGGAAGCGTGCAACACATTACTCTCCAACAGACCTGCAAGGTTTTAAGACCACACAAATTTCTCTCCCAGCCATCATCCCTCTTTCAGTTGCATTGGATGAAACAGCATCCTGAATTCTGTGTTCTGAATTTTACAGTAATGCTGCAGCTCTCGAATACACTGCGCATGGTGACTTCAGAAAATGGCTGCTTCATTCCTAAGCAAAAAAAGAGATCAGCTTCTTGTGTGGAAAACTGCTCAACGAGGAACAGTGAACCAATAGTTACTCTGCATAGTCTGACCTCCATCACTGTAGGAACACAGATTAGCCATCGCCTGTGAACACTTTGTGTGAGGAGTTCTTTGAAATGGACAGCAAAGTCCAGGGTACCGGGGGCCAAACGGTTCAGAAAAAGAATGCCACAGAAACACGTTTTCCACAGTTCTGATAGGAAATCGCATCCTGGGTTTGCACTTCTGTGGTAAAAATATGACAAAAGAAAGGTGGAACTCGCCATATTATTATAATCAGCAAGAGTTGGAAATTCATCTACAGAAAGGCTAAGCAGATCTATCTCTGCACATGTAAAGAAAAGCACGGACACAGCTTTTGGCCCAAAGAGCACTGCTGTCAGCCAGGGCCAACCATTACCTGGCCCACCTCAGCACAGAGCTGCACTTCCAGCTGGAATGAGCTTTGAGCACTAAAACCTTTTCTCTTCAGGAATCATTCTCCCCAGGAAACTTCCCAGTTACAGTCCGTGCTTGTTTGAACTCCATTCTCAGACACCTCTCACTTAGAAAAGATGATACACACGACAGTATTTCATACTTGTTTTGTGGCAATGAAACCAAACAGATCTGGCTATACAAATATGAACATTAAAAACAAACAAACCCAACCAAAGGTGATAACATTAACTGGTATTTCAGAACCTCCAGTATTATTAAACCAGTCACAGCTACCATGGGATAGCAATCGATCTACGCCCAAGCACTGCACTGCCATGCTCAGACATCCCAGATGAGCACTCTGAACATCAGGCCGCACAGGGATGCTTGTGCTCTTTCCTGTTGGCACTCAGGCACTTCATAAAAGAAACTGAATAATCACTGGGCTGATATTATAGCCCAAGGGTCAAAATAGTACTTGGAACATAAAGCAGCCAAGTTCAAGCCATTACTGCAATGAACACTGAATGACTTACAGAAACGACACGGCTGCCACCAAGCAGACTGCAGGAGGGCATTGAGGGCAGCAGCACCCCGACAGCCACGTGCAGGATGTGAGGGGCAGCAGCACCAGCCCCAGCCTCAATCAGTCACGTGTGGGTTCTGGCATCTCAGAGAGACTGGGGCAGCCCTCTAGTTCTTTCACATCTCTGCACTATGTTTCCACCAGCTGGTACATCTTCTCCATCCACCACTGCCCAAAATCAGTTCCCTCCCTCCACTCCTCATGTGTTCATCTGTCACTCCATAGGTTGCTCCAAAGCCCACACACTGTGTGCAGCACAGCATTCCAGCTGCCCACTGTCAGCAGGTCTTGCTCAGGATTTTGGTCCTGGAAAAACACATGAAAGGCAATCGTGCCATGTAGACACGTATTTTGAGGTGTACAACAGAAAGAACACAGAACCGAACATATCAGAACCTTAGAGCTTTCAAATTCAAAAGGCAAACAGCCTCTCCAAAACACTTAATGACTGCAAAACTTGGGGTCAGCAAACACGTAAAATGGTGAAATCTCCCCAAAGTTTGCTTTCATACCTATTTTAAAGTAGTGAGTAAAGGGTTAGACAGAACAGATAAAGTCAAATTCCCATCAGTCACCTTCTTACACTGCTGTTTACGGTATCAGTGGGACAAGGCATGGCAGTCAGCTCTGCCCGTCTCCTTTGGAAGAAACAAAAGATAGCAGAAAGTGGAAATCGTAACACGTTTTTCCTTTTCCTACCTCAGGCACCTGAGGCAGTGCCAACAAAGAATTTGCTTGTAACTTACAAAGAGACAAATTTTAAAGCAACCCAGCAACAGCCACATGTCTGAGTCCTGATGTCTCAGAACATGACGGTTCTGTACCAGGCCTGCGAGGCCAGCAAGCAGACCACCAACAAACGCAGCATCAGCGACACGGAGCACTGAGTTTATCGGGGCACAGCCCGTGATATTCATTAGTGTTTAACATTTCCATGCATGACCTCAAGGACTGAAGTTTAACACACAAGTAATCAGCTAGCCAGAGGCTGAGATGCTGAGATCCTGCTTGCACTTCCGTGGATCTGAGACAGCCCAGAGACCTGAGCCAGCACACCTTGGCTCCAGCTCAGCCAAGAATTAGACACAGGGCATTTCAGCAACATGTCCTCGCTGCTATAATTTGTTTCTTTCATTCTGTCAGTGCTCAAACTTGTTGACCTTCCAATCATACTTGCCCTTTCTATCCTCATCTTCGCTTTCAGGGAGGATAGCGGTTTTATTGCAGGGCAATTGGGAGTGTTCTCAGTATAGTCATTTGTCTGAGGCAGTTACTGCATTACTGTTACTGATCAAACAGTAACAGGGAGCCAGGACTCAGGTTAAGTGGCATTCCTACTTTTGGAATGCTGAAGGCCAAACAGAAGCACATTATCAGAGCAATGAAAAAACGTCTGCAAATTGAAAGCAACACTGTGCGCCGACTGCCTGCAGGTTCTGGGCAGGGCAAACCTCAATATTAAACACATTTATTGTAAAATGCAAAGAAACCAAAGCAACGGTTGTGCTTTCTGAGAAAGATGAGAAGGCAATCAGGGTAAGGAACGGGGATAATGTTTATGACTATCTGCCAAAGCAATAGCTTCTGCCATGCCTAAATTTAAACGGATCCACTGCTGTCTTCTCAATACAAAACCATATACAGACCTCCCAGAAAGCTACAAGATCATCATCAAAACATTAATCCAGATGAGCTGGTACGAAACTTAGATTCTGGCTAATTGAGAGCATTTTGATGCTTTTAACTGTATGAAAGTTTCCTAGGCAATAAGGATTACTTGCATTTTCACATCGTGTATTGCAAGCAAAAAGGTACGGAAGAGCTCATCCAAAAGCGGCATCACTGCGCTGATGCTGTGCCCCAGGAGAGGCAGCGGAGCAGAGCAGGGTGGGCGCTGCCGCTGCTGTGCGGCTCCGACACCCGGCAGAGCGCCGCTGCCGGCACGGCTCCTCCTGCAGCGCCCCTGAGGGCACGAGAGCTGCTCCCACGGCGAAACAGTAACAGAAATGAAGACCTGTGCCTTTAAACTTCTAGCGTTAAATCTCTGATGCAGAACTGCAATTATATCAACTTATTCTGCCAACACGGATCCTGGAGATGCATATCCAAACCAGCAAAGCTGATTAGTAGTGCGGGAGCTCCCTGCACGCCGCTTCAGAACACAATTAAACAGAGTTTTATTCAGAGTAACACAGGGGTTACAGGGTCAGAAGAGTTTCCATTTCAAAAGGCAGCAGGATACAAACTAGCAGGAAGGGGAAAGTAAATTACCCAGATTTCGTGCTAGAAATATCACGGGTATTTAAGCAGCTGGGCTTCAATTTCTTACCAAAATTTTATCCTACTGTTTCTAAGGGAAGTAGAATCCAGTGAATCAGTGCAAAGACAAACCTCTCTATGCCTGAGATGGTGAATAACTACTGCTCCCCCTGCAAGTGCAGATTTTTGCCGTCTCACTTTGTACTTTGGGCTTCCTTGCTGCTTCTCACAAAGAAGAGATAACAATCCTTTTGATTTTCTAAATTTTCAAACTTGGTAAGATTAACACAGACAGAACACATTAAAAATTTGTAGAAGAAGCTTCAGCAAATTGATTTCTTGTTCGGCACGGCCTTAAGATACACAGAATGCAGACTCCTAAACCTACAACCAAGAGCTCATCCCGTTCAGCACCTGGTGTTACTCCACCCCACATCCCGGTCCAGGCGGCCCTTCTGTGTGCAGAGAAAAGCAATGCTCTGTTAGATTTTATATGCATACGAAATGCAGCAACGTGCAAAGTTTCTGTGAAAAGTGGTTCTGCAAGGATTACCAAAATCATTTAAAATTTCCTTGGATATACTTAGGAGATCAGAGCTGTTGGATCCCACAGAAGCTGTCCAACACCAAAACAACAAACAAAAAACCGCTGCTCTCAAAGAAGAGCCACATTCTTCTCAAAGCAGTTTGCAACAATTCTGACACCTCTGACTAGGTTTCACCACCCACGAAATTACATTCAAAAGGAACATCCCACACCCAGAGTAACTCAGTAGATGCTAAGAGAGAAACTTATATTTTGCAGGAAGTAATCACATAGTGAAAGTGTACCCCAGCAAATTCCCTGCACATATTAATTACTGCCTGATATGCAGAATGCATAAATCTCCGCAGTAGTTTTTAAAGAACGGGCCTCATAACGAATGGTTTCCTTTCAGCAGCATCGGCCAGAGCACAGAAAGCAGGATACCCTCAGGTAGGGCTGCAGAACAGCCCCTGCGCTGCTTTCCTCAGCCCCACATTGCCTCGCACCAGAGCCATGCTCGGACGCCCTGCTGGCCAGGCTGCAGCACAGAAGCTGCCTGAGCTGAAGGGACGCCCTTTGTTCTTTGGTTCTTGAAATTTGTCAGCTGCATGGAGACAAACTGGATTTTGCCTTTAATTTCACAGACTCTTCCCTCCCACCTCCTCTCCACAGACCACAACTGCTTTTCCCACGCTTCCTTCCTGAGCTCCAGCCCTTGGGAAAGAGGACAAGAGGCAAAATGTTTACAAGCTGCAGACCATCTCAAGCTGCGCCTTCCCTGAGGTTGGGTACCGACATTCCTGCTCTTTGTTGTACCAACACTGAAGGTCTTCTAAAGTTTGTGGTTTCGAGCGTATTAACTCAGTTTATGTCCAGACCGACTGACCGAGACACCCACACCAGAGGCACATCAGTAGGGCCGACGCTGCTTTCCACCCCAAGAGCAAAGCCCATTATAAATAACACTACAACCTTTGTGAAGATGACTGTCCTCTCCACAGCTTGCAGCCTGGAGGCTTCATTATTGCATTGACCATAATTCAATTCATCCCTCGCTAAAAGGTCTATTTCTGCAGCCAACCCCCACCCTGGAAAATACGTCCAACTAATAATTTCCGATTAATGCAGTCAATTACTAACTCTCCCCCAGCCCCTCACTACCACCTGATTGGGCCGTAACGGAAAAGACGCAGCGACTAACCAGGGAGGAATGGAAACAGGGGTAAAATAGCAATAAAAAGTAATTACATAAAAATGCTAAACATATTACATCTGTTAGTTTGCTTAGCCTGGTGGACTCGACAATTCCAGGTTTTGCTATTGTCCGCCCTCAGACAGACAAGAATAAGAGAAACGGGGAAAGGATCTTTCAATAAGATTATTAAATCAGTGCATGAAAAATAAGTCGTCATTACATTGCAAAAAAGGCAGAGAGAAACTCGCTGAAATTTCTTTCTGCAGATTTGCCTTTGTGATCTGCAAGGTGCTGTTCTCCTGCTTACACTCTGTTACCCTGGCAACGTACTCCTGTAAAATAAAGATTATTAAAGCGCATATGATTATTTGGCTGCACAGTGAATGAGGCAGCCGCTTCTGAAATTCCTTATCAGAGAAATTCAATTTTAGGCCAAATTGTGTTTTCACTGCCTCTCAGCTTCTCCCTCCCCCCGCAATACCAATAAAACCATCATCTCCCCAGCCGTACATGATATTTTGTCACTAACTCTTTCATGCCTTTCCTCTCCCGTTCCAGGTTTTATTTTTATTCTGTCGAAGCAGAATGCTTTCCCTAATTTCTAGACTTTTTTTTTTCCCCCACACTGTTTTTTTCCTGGCAGCTTCAGCCCTCCTCGCGCGCAGCCAGCATCGCTCCCACCCGCCCGCACAGCAGCAGGAAGGCGTCGCGTCCTTCCCGTCCGCGTGGGCGCGCGGTGTCGGAGCCGAGGGCAGGGGTGGGTGGACGGGTCTCGGAGGGGCTGCCGGCCCTCTGTGTTTTGTTTGATCGCGTTCGATCTCGTCTGACCGTTTCCTCACGGCCCGCTCTGGAGGTCCAGGCGGCCTCCGCTCGCGGCTCATCCCAAGAGCGCCTTTGGAGAGCCGCGCTCAGCCGGCGGGAACCCCCTCCTAGCTACTAACTGCGCCGTCCCACCGGCCGCCGGCACGGAGCTCCGTTCCGGGCTGAAGGAACCCCCAGCCCCACGCGCGACGCCGAGCGGCCTCCGAAAGCGCCGCGCCGGCACGGCGGCGCCCAGCGACCCGCGCAGCGCCGGGTCAAACGAGACGGAAGGACGAAGGACGAAGGGCGCTGCGGGACAGCGGCGGGATGCGCGGCACCGGGCGCGGGCACTGCGGGGCCTCACTGCTACCATTGCACAAACAGGCTGCAAAGCGCGACGAAGGTCTGAAACGCGCTCTCCCCTCCAGTCTCCCACTACCGTTTTCTCCAGCATCGGCCGGGGCCCCGCGCGGTCCGCTCCGCACGCAAACGTCTGAGCGGTCCTCCCCCCCCCCCCCCCCCCCCGCGGGGCTCAGCGGGCGCTCACGAACGGACGCCCGGGGCACGCGGCCGCCCGTTTCCCGCCGCCGCCAACGGCCGCCGCCCGCGCGCCGCCCTCCGCCCGCAGTGCCGCGCGGCGCAGCAGGGGGCGCTGCCGGCCCGCCGGGTGAGCGCAGGGCGGGCCCGGCCGAGCGCCCCGAGCAGCGCCCCGAGCACCGCGCGCCGAGGCCGGGCCCAAAGCGGGGCGGCGGGGCGGCGCGAGGAGCCGCGCGCGAACTGCCAAGAGCGGCCAGAGGCGGGAAAGGAGCGGTGCGGGAAGGCGCGGGACTCGGCACCGTGCTCCTCTCGCTCTGGTGCGGCGCTTCTCCCGGAACGCCTCTCGAAAGCCGGCTGCTCGCACGGCATCGCAGCTCGCAGGATCCTTTATTTCCCTTCTGCCGTTTAATTCAAAAACAACAACGAAAAACAACGAACCGTTAGGGCAGATGAATGGAAAATGGGAGAGCGCGCTCCTCCCGCAGAGCCCCGCTCTGCACAGAACGGCCCGGGTCCTCCGAGGATTCCAGGTGGTGCTACAAAATCACAGCGACTTCAGAAAGGAAATGAAATCGCTTCTTTTAGTACCGAAGTTGTAATTGTTCCTATTTCTCCCCTCAGTCTTTAATAACTGATCCAACCAATAGTCTCTGTGCAGTGATTGCTGGGCAGCTGCAGCGCAGCCAGAAGGACGGAAGGCTTCTGAAGGAAGCACAGGGAAGATAAAAGCGATTCTCAGAGCTAACGCGCTTTACTTTTTTTTTTAAAAAAAAACACAGAACAGAGGAGGCACGACGACCCCGGATTCAGAAGATCTGCTGAAGCCCCGGCCTACTGAAGCTTCCCACACCTCCGCTTCTCCTCCCCACCTTAAGATGAGGGGAATAGCCAGCGCCTACCTTGCAGATAATTGTAAGGATGGATACCTCGGGCTGAGAGTTAGTTGATATAACAGAAAAATGCCCAATATTGTCAACGCTACGTACCCCGCGTCTAGTCTCCAGTTTTGGCACACTCTGCAGAAGATAACTACAGCTAATCAATTAATAACGAGGATGGAATAGGAAAGGAGATCAAAAGGCAACAAGTAGATTTCAACAGATAGAGTACACAAAGTTCCCAGCTTTATAAAGCCAGTGGTTTAGAATAAGTAGTACCGATGGGGAGAGGAAGCTTAAGAAGGGCTATGAGGCAGAGCAGAGTTCCACATCCAATTTATATTAAAATAAATGACAGTGAAATTCAGCATCCAAATCTAATATCCCTGTGAGGAGCAGACAAGGGTATTCTGGACAGGTGCAATGGACAAAGGGTGCACAGAGCACCAGCAGGACCCCCAGTCTCTCTGAAAGACATCAGTCTGAAAACTGAACACCCTGCACGTGCAAGGTTGCTGAGTTCCACTTCTTTTGGCCTTCTCAGGTTGTTTTCTGCTGTCAGTGACACACAACGCTATTTCCTTGGTTAGCATTGTTCCAAAGAGCCAATAAAAGACCCTCCCTGACACAGGTTTTCCAATACACCACAGCTCCAGAATGAGTGACAGATAAACAGCTTGCAGTCTAGAAAACCAGTCATGACAGGAGATTCAGAACACGAACTGTACACTTGTATTTCTCAGATGAAATAAAATGAGCTTGTAGTTAAAACTAAATTGGGACTGATACAGTGATACAGAGCGCATGTTTTGGTGCTACACTACCTGTCTTGGGCCACCTCTTAGTCACCTGGATTCAGTGACAGTCATGGTCATAGTTTCAAGGAGCCAGTATTACAAAACAGACAAACCCCACAGCTCTACAGGTGATGAACATACCACGGGAGTAAGATAATCTATACAGGATTTAGGGAAAAGGGACAAACAGGTGACTGTAAATCCCCCAGCTGCCTATGCTTCTGGGCCTGAACTTTTAAAAGGACACTGGAAAATTGGAGATGGTGCAGAGAAGAGTCATAAAAATTATTTCAGAACTGGAATAACTGCCTCAGAATGAGAGACTTAAGGAGCTCAATCTGTTTAGTTTATTAAAAAGATCAAGAGATGGCTTGATTACGATGTATAAGTACCTTCAAAGGGAGAAAATACCAGGTCCTAAAGGGCTCTTTAATCTAGCTGAGAAAGGCATAACAAGAACCAATTGCTAGAAGCTCAAGCCAGACCAGTTTAAATTAGACATAAGGCACAGAGTTTTATAGCGAGAATGATTAGATATTAAAAAAGCTACCCTATCAAAGGAAGGAGGATTCTTCATCTTTTAATATCTTCAAATCAAGACAGGATGCCTTTCAGTAAAGTAAGCTTGAGTTAAAAAAAAAAAAAAAAATACAACGGGGGGGAGGGGCTTAAAATGAGAGTAATTGAATGATTTTTAATGACTTATCACAGGTAAGGAAAGCCTTAACATCTTAATTTGGAATGAAAGCTTGAAATTTGACAGCATACAGCTTTGGCCACAGGTATGCTCCATTTGCTCTGTGCAAAAACAGCTGCCTACATCTGGCTATGTTATTAGCCTCAGAGAAATATCAGATTACGTATGCCAATCAGAGATCTGATGGTTTAAAAATTGGTATAACTTCTTATTATTCAGTACATTCCATCTCCTATTAGGCCACGTGCTGACCAGACCCATGGCAATGTCACTCCAAACAAATCTGTTGGAGCCCAGAGCCACAAGCATGAAGCCACACTTCGGGCTTGTAAATTAACATTCTGCACAATAAACAGAATATGGCTGCAGCTGCCTTCTATGGCCAAAAACACAGCACCAGCCATGGGATGAAGTGCTGCCTGCATTTTGTCCCCTTTGCTGGAGCTGGATGTTGCAGTTGCCCAAACACTCAGACTAGTTCTGAGACTGAGCTGCTCACGAGCAGCATTCCCTTCTTTGCAGAAACAGAGCACAGTGAAATGGTTTTTGGACTTAGAGCTTTCAACAACTCATCTTCCCAAGAATGCTTACCGTTACCCTTGACGGGGCACTCGCATTGCTGCGGGAGCCCAAAGCATTTAACCCATCCTAGTGTAAGCTGGCAAGGTAAGTAGATACTCCGTGCCACCCCTGGAGGACAACAAGGCATCTGCCCAGACCTGCCTCACGCAGCTCGCTCTGGAGGGCAGTCAGGAACATCCTCAAGTCTCCGATGTGGTTTGGGAAACCTTAAAAAAGTAACCTGTCATCTCACCCCAGGCCTTGCTGAGAAAGACAATCGAAAGTGGGATCCGTCACAACAGATTGTGTCCCCGAACACCTGAGCCAAGATGGGACTTCTATAGGTAGCAGTGCTAGAGGTAAGGGGGGCTGCTTGAGAACGGTCCATGGAGATCTTCTAAGGATCCAAGTTATGGAGAGAAAATATTGATGATGACATCCACACTTTGTGATAGAAATAGAGTGAGATTATCAAAATCTTTTGCTTCACAGCACTTAGTCACAGGATCTTTGGTGGAAGCTCTAGATTGCCTGAACCGTATGTATAATTGCACTGCAAAAGTCAACTGGAATTTGAAGTCCTTGTCAACTAGCTGTTGTACTTCACCTATTCCCAGTATTCTCATAGAAGGATGCTGGCCTGGGCACTGCCAGAAAGTTTTAATGAGATTCACAACTTTCTGCTCACTTTGGCTGCATTTGGAAGCGCTGTTTGGTCTGAGATACCTAAGATAAAACAACTGTATCTTCTCCAGAAGAGCATGCAGAGAGAGACCACTGAAAAAATAAGCACCATTACAGACAACGGAAGGTACGTTACGACCACTGCAGCACAAAGCAGCAGCACCAATGTTCTTACTGAGGTCTGTATCAGGGCACGTACTGTTCCAGGCTCATTTCCTTGTGGAGATGAAACTCCTTCGAGAATCATGGAGGAGTTACCTCCAGGAATGGTAAAAAGAAATTCTTTGCTGGTACTAGTGAGCACAGGGATCCAGGGGAATGCATCTGTAGCCACGTTCTCTGATAAAATCTAAATAAAACCTGCTGTCATGACAATACTACTGACCCAAGAGCTGCGGTGAAGCCAGCTGTGGAGAGAGAGGCTCAATAAATACTCAGTTCTTTTGTGCTGAGCATGATATAAGATATGGAATCGAGCCAAAGAAACACTTGGTGCTAGATGCCAAACCATCAGTCTGTTTCAGCTCTGGCAGCAACTGACTCCTGAAAGCAAGTTGCTGAAGGTGAAAAAGAATGGGACCGGTTCCAAGTCTACCACTTAGGCTTTATCACTAGACAATCAGAGCCAGAGTTTTCTGAAGCTGTGCCAGGCACCCAGACTCAACACTTGGGCTTCTGAAGAAAGACTCAGAATCTGGGAGGTCTCTGAGAAAGTAACTGGGAGCTACAAGGTGAAATAGCATCGAGATCGTCCTGCCCCAATTTCTCCTCAGGTTGGTTCTGGGGACAGTAACTGGAAGGACAAGCAGATGGGCGTAGAATTTGTGTCACGGGATTCACACACAACCTCATCTGAGAGCTCTGGTGGTTCTCAGCTGGTCAGTGTAACAAAGGCACACTCACTGAGGGACTCAGGGACCGCAATCTGAATTCTCACCCCAAGACAGAACCCGGGCATTAATGAAGTCAAGATAAAACTACAACAAATTTTCATTGTGCTGTGGTTTCACCATAGTGTGAAACATCAGGCATATTACAGTCTCTTTTTCAGGGCTGATCTGTTCTACATGCTGTAATGCAATTTCAGTTGACTCAGTGAATGGACTTTTCACCATTTACTTCGTACTCCTGTCATGGTGTGCCTAATAAATCTCAATAAAGGAGGACATTACCTGATACCTGAGACACATTTTCCTTCTTGTATCATGATCACAATACATTTTATTGGCATTATTTAGGCCTTGTCCCAAGCAACTCTTCTCCATGGTTTCTGTTTATGCTCCTCAAATGCTTGTGGACAAGTGTAACACTCTTCATTTATTTTGCCAAGATAAACTTATCTAATTATTTCCACATTTCTTCATAAATCATTACTTCCAGCCCTTAAAAGCATCTTTACTCAGAAAAAATGATTCTAGAAATGATATTGCAGGGTTCCATTTTTACTAATCTCACACCAAGTACTCCATCATTTTTTCCTTTGTATTGGCTTTTTTTTTCTTAACCTGTAGATTTTCCCCACATGGCTACTTAGACTTGTAGTTATCAACCTTACACATTTTCTGTCTTCACATTGCTCAGCGCTACCGAAATTCACTTTTGTCATCTCGAATGCAAGAACTAATATCATTTACACTTTGTAGGTACATTTACAAAATCATTTAATAGCTCACCCAATTTAGCTTACCAGTTGACTCTTGCCTGGTTTGTTACTCTGTCTCTTTTCCCCACTCAAATATATAAGCCATTTCTTCTTTCTTTTTGGCTTTCTGAAGAACTTTTTTATTTATTTATTTTTATTACTGCCCCTCTCCTCTACACTATAAACCTGAATATTCTGGTTTTTGCCCTAATTCCTGGCATGGTTGCAAGTAAATGTCCCTTTGTACCATCAAATCTTGGAGCTACATCAATCACTTCTCCTGTCCTACATCCCCCTCGCTACTATAAGGATTACTGAGATGCTCAATCAAATGCAGAGAAGAGAAACAAAATCAGTAAAGAAGCTATAATACAAGACCTATGAAGGGTGACTAAGGAAACTGGGCTTAGTCTGGAAGAGAAGGCTGAGGGCCAGAGCCCACCACTCTGTTTAACTACCTGAAAAGAGGCTGAAGGGAGGTGGATGTCAAGTCTCTTTTCTCACCTGGTAAGCAAAAGGAAACAATAGAACCATCTCACATTCTGCCAGGGTGCA
Organism: Tetrao urogallus; assembly: GCF_951394365.1. Classification (NCBI taxonomy): domain Eukaryota; kingdom Metazoa; phylum Chordata; class Aves; order Galliformes; family Phasianidae; genus Tetrao; species Tetrao urogallus. Next base: position 323,228 of record NC_136825.1, read on the forward strand.
GCTGTTTAGGAAGCATTGGAACAGGCTACCCAGGAAAGTGGAGTCCCCATCCCAGGACAGATTGAAGAGATTGGCTGTAGCACTAGGGGATGTGGTTTAGTAATGGGACTCAGTAGGTCAGGTTGAAGGTCTGTTCCAACCTAAGTTACTCTACCTCCTTGCATCAAACAAAACAGCTGTAACGTGCTTATGACATTTCCTGCCTGTTGCAATGCTGTAACGTTACAACGTGATGGAAAGCACAGCAGTAACAGCAGAGTGGCGCAATCCTACACTACAGCAAACGAGAACGAGGCCAAACACAGCAGCCACAGCCACAAAGGAAGAAAAACTGCCTACCTTGGGAAGGCTTCAAGCACACAGGGATCTCCAGGGAAATACCCACACCTCCACTGCCAGCCCTTAAATGAGGTCTGGGAAGAGGTGGATCCTGGCTCCAGCCCTTCCATCACTTGGGTACATTGCACGCACCTGAGCTCCCCCGCCTCCCCACCAGGTGCTCCATCACTGCTTCAGGCTGTGGCTCAGCATTTCTGCCACACCTGTTTTCTTTATATTAGCATTTGTTTCCTTTTAAAATATTTCTTGCACCTAATTCTGTTTCAGTAGTTGCTGCATTCCTAAAAATGTATTGGAACATTCAGCACAGTGAATTCAAGAATTGTTCACATTCAAAACAAATCCAGAGGCGCTTTTCCTCTGCTCAAACCCCACATTACTTGCGAAGAGCTGCAGTTTTCTCCCTTTTCACTCACCCTTTGCAAATATTCCAAAGTAGATTAATTGTAATGTTCTACCTTCATTTTATTCTTCTGAGAAATTACCCAAAGGATCCTACCAATACAAACTTGGAAGAGAAAAAAAAATCATTTTAATTACCAAGGACAAGATGAATACCAGCACTTAACCTTAAACTTGGATAAAAAGTCATTGTAACATCTTCCATCTCAAATTCCTCATCAGACATTTAAGTGTTCACTAAATTCCAATGAAATCAGGGCTGGGAAGGGTCTGCACTGCTTAAGATCATCTTAAGCGTGGTTTGTCCATTTCTATACAATGAAATGTGCGCAGTGTGCTTTCAGGGATTCTTCAAGAATGTGCTATCGTGTTTTATCAACACACAGTACTTACCAAGTGTTGATGCAAAAAGCCCAAAGGAACATGTGTAAACTGACTTCTTCAGAGGAAATCACAAAGGAGACCGGAGGGAGTTCGATATGGACACCGGGAGAAAAATTTGGTCATCAGAAACACTTCCAGTGCTGAACACAGCCAAGCGACTGACATGAATCCAATATGCGCTTGAAAAAGAACGAAAGAACATGAAAGAAATGCAGTGCAGATTCAGCAATTCAGATGAATATCAGGTTGTGCATCTCCATTGCAGCTGAGCACGGATCAGGGATGGTTTGGAGGCTTCACCAGGCTTCAAACTGGCAGTGCTGATGTGTAAGAAGGCACTGAGAATTAGTTAAGGGCTCCTCCTGAGAGATACATCTTTTTTATGCTTTTATTTTAGAGGAGTTTAGTCAAAGACGAATGTAAATAAAACCAAAAAAATCAGCAAGAAAAGCTGAGAGATGCGTGCCAAAAATAGAGAATGGAGTCCTCCAAGAAGCGCCTGTGTTATTTCCCCTCAATAAGATTTGTACATTGAAATCAATGCTGCAATGAAAAACATCACAGCTGTGGTTCATTTTGCCTCAAGGATCTCCAGAGTAAATTTGCTTCACCTACAAACAGAAAGAGGATTTTCTCGCCTTCTACCTATGAAATTCTGAAACAAATCCAGTGTTTTCTGGCCACTTGTAATGCAGTCTCTGCAATCAAAATACAATTAACAACATTGCTGCTGCTAATGAATAAGCTATGAAAGAATCTACCTCACTCTTACCTAATGTTAATTTCGCAAGGAGAAAAGTGAGAGAGAAAGGCAAGAACAAAAATTACTGTTTTGAGGTCAAAGCAAGCAGTTGCAATACCAACCAGTACGGTAGTTGCTTTCTAAGTGTAATTAGCTGTGGTTAGAAAGAAAATCTCACTAAAGAGAAACAGAGGTCTGCCCAACTTTCAAACTTTCCCTGATTTTAAATTTGACAAACAGATGTCCGTTCTCACTTGCCATTACCACGGTCTTGTTCTGAAAGGCAAGCATTACAATTGTGACAAGGAGCAGAGCTTCTGCAGCATTAATGGCACAGAAAACACTTCAAACACGGGGTGGAGGCAGAGGGGCCTGACAGTGCTATTACCAACACCTGTGGGTTGACTACAGACCTCACACAGCTGTGTCTGTGAGGAAACAAGCAACAAAGGCAGGTCAACATGAAGAAACAGCTTAGGAAATATTTTCTATTTGCGCTCAGACATTTTTGTTTGTTTGTTAGTAGCAGCTACAGAACTACAGAATCTTTCCCCATTTTATTCCCAGTACTTGTCCTCAGTTTTGTCTATTAATGCAATCTCTTCCGTCCTCCCAAAATTTGGAAAACAAAGCACAAACATCCAAAGCAAAATACATCATCTTCTCCTCTCCTCTAGAATAGCACAGGCTGTTCTCAGCATCAGGTCAATAACAACAAAACTAAAAGAGCTTTTCAATATTAATTTTTTAAGTTAGTCCAATTAATGATAACACCTTCAATCTCCATTAAGCTGTATTTTCCAAACATTTTAAAACATTGGATGCAAAATGCTGATGATGAAAGAAGCTGAAAGCTTGCTGCTAAGCCCTGCCAGGAGTGAAAACTTTGTCCCCAGGGAATTGGCTCGCAATTGGCCACGTGATCCAATGTTACATCAACCTTTGTCCTCTTCCAAGGGCTTCCTTTAATCCAATTGTTTAGATACAGCTTGACATTATTATCCCAGATCTCATTACCACATTGCAAAAGAACAGACTGTAAGTCCTGAATCAAGAAAGAAGTGCAGACTGCAAAACATAGAGTCAGTTCTGATATTGGCTAAACTGAAAAAGCGGTCTGCTAGCAAAAGCACATCCTTGCTTGGAGCCAAGGGTGGGCAAGAGCAGTGGGAAGAAAGCACCAATATGCTGTCAAGAAATCATAAAGGAAAGAAAGTTCGAAGCACATCTCTGGCTCCAATGTTTTAGATACAATTGGCACTTACCAAAAGTGAAGAAACCAATTCTAGAAGAAAGAAGAGAGCTTCTGGCTGTGAATGTTCCAGGACTGCAAACGATGCGTTTGGAAAGTGACCTAGGAGACATTCCAGTATGGGAATTTCAAGCTGAAGGCCCTTGGAAAGCAAGGAGCAGTGTCCGTGCTGTCTCCCAGCACACTCAAAAGCTGCGACCCGATAGCCAGCGTAAGTGGGACGACGTGCAGAACAACAGCGTGCTCTTCCATGGCTGCTAAGCAGAAGAGTCGTTGCACAACGTTGGTCATTGTCCCTGAAAAGAAGCCTGGGTCCAAATTTTTAGGTCTTCCCAGCAGTGCAGAGCAGGAAAGAAGGCAGACTGACAAAATCTTTGTAAGATCAAAGATAAGGAAGCCCAATGAATCACAGAACAGCTAAGAATAGAAGGGGCCTCTCAAGCTCAGTCCTATCTGCTCTCACTCCCGAGGATCTCGGGACACAAATGATTTCTGGGAAAGATGTGAAGCCAGAGTGAAGATTTTTAGATCTTGCTGGCCTGAAGCCAAGGAAAAAAACACCTAACCTTAAATTTTCCACGCACACATTGTTCTGTTTTCACTGTGTTGGTGCCTAAGTGGTAACTTCAAAAGGCGGCAGTACCTGTCAGTAGCCATCACAGCAGTGCAACCAAACCATTGCTGTGCTACAACTCCTACAGCCCTTTGGAAGTCAAAACACCAGGTCTTCCAAATCATACCCCTGTTTTGACCATGCTCAAATAGCGCAGTATGGATTTTCACAGATGCTCAGAAAAGCTATGGATCAGAAGTGCTACAAACCTGGAACTTTCCACACCAGCAGTGTCATGCAAGGCTAGATGGAAGATTTACATTAGCAAAGATCAAATGGGGATGCCTCCCTCACAGCTGAAATTGTGCTGTGGACCAGATTATCCCATTAGCCCTCCCATGCGAGAAAAACGTACAATTCCCCACCCCTCCTCCAATGAAAAGAACAAAGACCATTGATTTTTCTGTTTATAGAGAAGGAAAAAAACAACCCAGGCAAAGCCCTCAGTCTCTAGCACTTGTTTTAAATAAGGTGTTGGGTTTTTTTTTATTACTGAAACAATTGCATCTCAAACTCTGAAGGCTGAGTGTTCTCTAACTCATACCTGTGTCAGCAGTGACTCCAGGGGACATCTCAGAGTTACAGAAACTTTTCTGGAGGAGGAGGATGTCTGGCATCTGACACAACAGCCTTCTTGAAAGAAAGAGAGGCTTCAAAACTTCACTGCATTAACTGATTTATACTACTGTTCTTGTCTACTCAACTATTTACAGTAAGGGAAAAGTATCAGTTTCTAGGATGCACACAGAGCCGCTGTAGCACCCTGACAACGACTGTATTTTACCATCTTTGAAGCAGTTCTCAGTGCAAATTCTTTACATGAACTGCTGAACAGTTCTTGGTCACTGTGTGAGAGACCTGGCAAAGTACCAGATGGTTTTGTGGAGGTAGAGAGCCTGCAAAAAAGTACAGCTTCAGCTGAACAACTTTCCTTTCAGCAGCACACACAGCGCTATGAGATGCACCGTCAGAAGTCCCTGCAGTCCCGTTAGAGACTGTAGGATCATCCCTGGAGGTGGACAACATCAGGTGACCACGTGGCAGCATTCTATACCTCTGCAAAAGAAAAAACTCACCAATGTTTCCCAACAGTTGTTCCAAGATGAGGAGAACGATATTGCAAAACACTTCTCTGCTGAAGCAGTTGGGTAAGCAGCGTATTTAAAGCTACACTCAGTTTATGCTTAGTTTCACACTTACACTTAGCCTTGATTTATGCTAATCTAATTTCTCACTGATTTGCAGAACTTGCTCCATTTGTAAATGGAGGCACGAACACTTCATAGGTATTTCCTCCAGGTTGAGTTTTGTTTCAGTGTTGCAGACCTTCTGGATATTTTCATATTCAGTCTGATGCATCTCAGCATTGTGCCACCACAAAGGAGCAAGGTTTGGCCCATCAAGCAAAACTGCCTTCAGCCCATAACAAAGGACCTGAGGTGTTGGGGTTGGGTGTTTTTTTTTTTTTTTGGAACTAAGTCAAAACAAATAGAAAAAATTATTGGCAAGTGATTTTCTTGTGGACATCTGAAGTACAGGACAGCAGTTGTGCAACCAGTATTTTGCAATTGCAGAAGTAAATTTGAGCTGTTATTTGTATTTGGCTAAAATTAAACTCTACACTTAAAACAAACAGCTGAAGGACCAACACAAGCATTGATCTACATTGCAACACAATAAAGACCAGAGTTACCTCAATAAATAACTCAGTGAAATTCAAAAGTAAGTGAAGTTCAACAAAAAGACCACAGGAAATAAAGGAGTAGTGAGTCAGAACTGCTTTCCTGCAGGAGATACAGGAGAAAACTTTGTCTGTTCCACAAATCTGCTGGTATTGAAATCAAGAAAAAGAAAAGTTTTGGTCAGTTTTAAGAAACTGGCTGCCTCTTTCACCCCCTCCAGTAAATTAGGAACCAAAGCCCAAGGCAGAAGCTAAATAAGTTTGTGTCTGTCTCCATCAACACTTTAAACACAAGATGTGAGAAACCTGCAGGTGGTCGAGGCAGTGGGCAAGGCCTCCTGCACAGATACGGGCTTCTCCTTGGAGCCATCAGCAGCACCAGCCATGGGAGGTTCTGTTCTGCAAACAGAGCACACCACAACTCAACATGCCATCACACGCTGGGTGCAATCGGTGTGGCATGGCTGATCAAGTCTCATCTCCCTCATTTCTGTTGCCATATCACCCAATGGGAACTTAAAAACATGTGGGGGGGGGGGGGGGGGGGGGGGCATAGGCGTCCCTGCCCATGATCCCAGAGATTTCACTTCATATAGATATCCATGATGAAAACGAGTGGCCTTGAGATTCAGCCCTGAGCTGCTTCTGCACATTAATGCCCATCTGCACACCACACCCCATATTACAGTTACTGACAGTAACAGCTATAAGAGCACCAAAAATATCTGTCCAGGTTAGGAGCCTCGTGGAAATCATTCATGATTTCACCACCAAGAACTGGAGGCAGCAATGATGCCCCAGTGCACGTGGACAAAGTTACAGGCAGGAAAGCCCAAGAAGTAAACGAACAAACGCAGCCCTCTGGGTACCTGGGATAAGCGCTGACCGTAGCATTTAAGGCTCCGTACTCACAACTATTGCATGCAGTCCTCTGCAGTTCAACGGATATTCCTAGATTTGCTTCAGTATTAACTGAATTGCCTGAATTTTAAATTATGGGATACCACTCGTTTCCCATTATTTTGGTGAAGAATTTGGGAATGCAGAGCTGTGCTGTTTGGTGTTTCTTTTCTTGCCACTTTACCAAACCAAGCGCGCTCATCACAAATGCACACGTCACAAGCCTCTCTGCCATCCCACACGTCCCCAGTGAAGAAGGAAGAAATGGGTTGTTGTATATCTGAGCAAGAGAGACTCTTCTGTTTCTGGATGCAACAAAGACTGAATAGCAGTCTCTTTATATTTTTGTGCACAAACAATATTTCAAAAAAGCTGCAACTGTTTCTAGCAGATTGCACACACCATTCACCCATGCGCAATACTCTCCCATTAGGTGGGACATAAATAGGTTCTACTGTGAATTCCTTCCAAGGAATTGCAGATTAAGCATTCATGCCATACTCACAATGGCAGATAAGTATCTGATCTGAAATTTCAGCACTGTGGTGGTTAAAACAGTGAGAGAAAAACAACATTGTTTTGCACTTAGAAACCTGTTTCTAATCAGCTGAGCTACTCCTATGGGGTCAAATAAAAATGATTAGCTTATTAAAAGCATAGCTTTACTATTTAATAAGCAAAAATGATTGAAAATTCTGTTCCAGATCCTGATAATTTTAGTGTTTCTAGTTAAGCCTGCAAAATTGCATTCATTATTAGTGTCTAGATTCATTAACAATTCAATTTATAGATATTAATGCTTATAATGCATGCTTCGCTTGCCAAAACTTGAAGAGAAATTGTTTCAATTAGCTTTCATGGATCATGAATCCTACCGGCTGGGTATTTTTAGACAAAAGATACAAACACATCCCCAAGCAATGCTAATGCACAGCTGGGATTCGTATGTAAGGTCAGCTAGCAGTTTAAAAGGAAAAACAGTAAATGAGTTTTACACAGAAGAGTTAGACAAGAAGAGAACCAATCAAATATTTGCAAGTTGCACTGCTCCTCTAATAAGAGCCAGGATTCCCTGTATTTTCTGCTGTATTTCTAAAAAGTCAGACCAGCAATACATAAACTGACGAGTAGGTTTAAGGATGTTTTCAGCATGTGACTAAGACATAATGGAGACATGTACAGGCCCAAGGCAAATTGTTCCATTCTCATTTTCATTCAGACCAAATAATTAAAATCAGTAAAGATGCACAGAAATAACAGAGAACATGATTTTGCTCACTCCTTTTTTCTTTCCTTAGGTCAGTTATAGTCAGGCAGAGGAAACTCAGATCTACACATTTTTGCACTGTGCATGCAACACAAAGGAGCCACAGGGTGACAAAAAGGCACTGGGTTGAGCTGACCAGGTTGTTGGTTCAGGCATATTATGGCCGGTGCTGTGACCTGCACGCGACCAGAAGGACTGGAAGAAGCCCAAACTGCTCCCAGTTACACTGCACAAGGAAGAGCTGAACTCTGCCAAACACTGAGCACTTGCTCAATTCACTGAAGCACTGTGCATGAACCAAGGAAAGTATGCAGCCCCAGGACAGAGATCAGCGATTTTATCTGAGCACTTAAAGGAAAAGCACCCAGAACGCTTACATCCACACGCTGACCTTATTAATTTAAAAATAAGTTACTGTAAGAAGTTTGCTTTTACCATTGCCATAATCCATTAACCTTCATTCTCTTACAACTCTGTAAACACCTACAGAAAAAGGGCGAGATTTTAAATGCAGGTACTCCTAGAAGGTATGACAGGGTACACCGAATGTCTCTGAACTCAGAGCAAATCCTTGGAGATGAGAGCAGACCTGCTGTTCCTTCCCCCTAGATACTTGGGTATGTGTTGCAAGGACCTCTGCCAAGCAAAAGGCGACAGTCTGTGCCTGCTGCACAGCGCCGAGCTTCTGAAATGGACCATCTGCCAATCCTCAAATGTTGAACCCCCCGTGATCGTTCATATTGCCGAACACCTGAATACGATGCAAAGATGCTGGCTTTGCTTTGATTTTTCCATTTTGGTGGTCCATATCCATTTCCATGGGCGTTGTCTCTAAAAATGGTGTTGGAATTTCCAGTTAACTCCTTTAGTAATGGAAGCAAAAAAGAGCATAAACCCACAAACCTTAACTTGTACTACCTGTGACCCCAAGTTCATTATTTGACAGCTCTAGCTTGAACAGTACGTAAAAAGAAGTCAACTAATTTAATAAGCAAAGCGCTTCAAAAATATATCAGAAATGAAATGATAGAGCCAGCCTTACTGCCAACAGCTGTGGTCAGCAATGAAATCATTAGCAATACCATATTACTATTCGAGACCATAACTCATTTGGTTTAGAAAGTCCACAGAGGGCTGACTTGCTTTGCCATAAAAAACAGAGCAGATTCCGATTGCGTGAAGATCAGTTCTTTACGTCCCCTGCTTCCTACACACAGACTTCTGTTTGTTTTCCACCAGCCTCGGAGCAGCCTGACTGTTCCTTTGACCATGTGCCCAATCTGAAACCCACAGACCTCTCTCCTGTGTTCATCCTAATCTTGGCGATCTCCTTGAAGGTATTTTCAGATTACCAGATTTGCCATAGCTAAGAACCTAAAGTAATCCCAGATAGTAAACATTTTCACTGCAGGCCCAAATTCTGCTATTTTTGAAAATAATTTGTTTCCGACTTTATTTCCCAGGTTCATTTCCAATCTCTATTCCTAAGCACACCCATATCTGAATTGTGATATTCAGCAAATTCTGTCTGAAACCGAATATCTGATATTGATGTCTCGTATTTAGAGTTTCGTATAACACCACTCTGCAGCCCACCTGGAAACTAATGGATAAAGATACTCCGAAAGGAAAAGAAGTCTGTATTGTTAGGATTATGGAAAGGCATTGACCAAAAAAAATCAAAACACTTTTGTTGCTGTTTTGTGTTTCAAAACCATCTCTTTCCCTGCGCAAGCCAAGGTGAGATGGTTAAACACAAGGGGGCATGCAAATGATCTCAAATGCTCTAAAGAGGAGTACGGAGTTTTCCCTTAGCCCTGGTTGAGGAAAAGCAGGGCACGTCAAATTCCGCTCTTATGTAATTGGGCCATCGTGTTCTGACTTCACCTGCGTTTCCAGATGGTCTCAAGATGTTGGTCAATCTACAGCTCCATTCCAGCTGCCTAGCCCTGAAGTGACTAACTGAACTGAGGTCTACATATGAAAGCAACATATGCAATAATGCAATACAATTGCATTTCTTTTATTCCGTGCAGATGGGAAAGCAGCACACATGCCATAGCTGTTAAGTACCCAGAAGCAGAATAAAAACTAACAAAACTAAATTAGAAAGTTATGTTACAAGCAACTTGTCCCGCTCCCTTAGAAATCTTTACATAAACAACTTCCAATCTATCAGCATTATCCCAGGCTTGTCTATTTCCCATACAATCTCACTGTCGTCAGGTAAGCAATTCCTTTTCAGCAGCCAGCTTGCAGCAATGAGGAGGTACAGCTAAGAGCTACTGGCACGTAAAACACAGTGACTGATGCAGGAAAAAAAAAAAAAGAAGATTCAGCCTCAACGGGCCAGTGCTCCCAACTGTTCTGTCCTAACGAGTACTCACTGGGGGACGGCTCCATCTACTGCAAGCACTTCGATGCAACTAAGCTGTCCATCCACCCACAGAAGACCTGAGAAGTGATACATGTGCTGTCTGATTTATCTTCCCCCATGGCAGGGAGTTGGTCACCTAGCAGAACAGCCATCCTACATAGATGAGACAGCCAGAATCTTCACATGAAAACAAAACAAGTCATGCACACTGACTGGAGGACATAGAACTTGTGAACCGTAGCCTGGAAATGGTCCAGTGTCTGCAAAACATCAACAAACTGAAGTATCGTGACACATGAGGGGAGTGGATTGGATCCAGAAGGTGTTTCTCTGAAGCCTACCTCACACAGAAAGGGGGCCAATCTGTGTCCTGCAATACCAGCCTTAGCAGCATCAGAGTTCGGATGGATTTCTGCATGTCACAAGTGATGCATCCCCAGTATTGCAGGATGCAAATTTCTGCTTGGGGTGTCTACAAATTTACTTGGATTTATTATCCCCAAAATAACAGATGACCATTTCAGACCACAAGTGTTTAAAGCTGGCTAGAAGGAGCAACAAACCCTGCCCTCTCAATCCCAGCAAATTGTTTTCTCATGCTCATTTTAAATATAGTTTCCCTGTTTCCTTTCTTAATCCAGCAAGAATGCAGCTTCCATGATTTACTTCTCTTTATACCACAATTGTTTTTCTGTTATTTTTTCAACTAAAACAAATAGTAAGTGTGACATTCAAGACACAGATGCAATTCCTTACCTTTGGTGAGAACATTCCTTGGTGCTGACTTCCTCCTCCCAGCTCACTTTCTAAAGGAAGGCTGCTGTATGCAGCTTTAATCTTTTCTTCCTCATGCACAGATAGGACAGTTTGAAATACGTATTAGACTTAAATTTTTCACATCAATTTAATATTTTTCCTGTTTTGCCTTCTTTGGAAAGCAGGAACAAGTTTTAGGCAGAACAATAACGCAGATGGAGTTATTAATGAGAAATTATGCTCATAGCTTTTCCGTTTCCAAAGCTACCTCTGTCAACTTCAGATGCTTCTGATATCAAACACCGTGTTTCGTTGTGCTCACAGTCCTCCCTTGCAGCTGCTGTATCAACCTACTGCTGTTCACTGTGGGGAACACAAAGGGGTCACTTCCACACATTCCCAAGATCTGTAACCATAACTATTTAAAAAGTATTAAAGTCTTTTACATTCCCTTCCTTGGCTTTATCTCACTGTGACTGGTTTGCAGAGAAGATAAGCTGTGCAGAAATTAGAGTGGAATAAACCAAATCTCTCTGCAGAAATGCTCCAAATATCTCTCAAAGTGTTAATTTTAGAATTACAAAGCAACTCAAAATTAAGCCTATTTTTAATACTTTGTTGTTGTTTTTTTTTATTATTATTTTAAATCAAAGAAAAACGTACTTTGAAAGATTCCCATCTCACAAAATCATTGATTTTAACATGATCAGAAATTCCATTTTTACCTTGTCTCAAAGATAGGAAATGGACATCTTGCAGGAAAAAATAATGATAAAAGTTACTTGTGTTCAGGAATTGCTGCTTAGTTTAAAACAATGGCAAACACCACAGAACAGCCACCTTCTGCCCTTCTGCTCCCCCCAGCCCATACCCATGCTGGGGATGCAGGCTCCTTGCTGGTATCTGAGCTCCGGAAAAGGAAGCCACTTCCTCATTAAGACATACCCAACTATGGTCATAACACGGAGAGCCAAAAGTAGTAACAGATTTATTATTACCACAGTTTGGGAATAAAATGGCTTTTTTTTTTTTCTTTTTTTTTTTTCCTGTTACTCAATCCAGTTAATTATCCATGCAAAGTAAAGTTATTCCTGGCAGCTACAGAGACAAAACCAACTTCAATACTGCCGTGGGTGGAGTGGTTGTTATGCAGGAGAAGAAACAAACTAGTTCAGTAAATTAGCCCAAACAAGATACGCACTGGGATTGGTCTCTAGAGATTCAAAATACTGAATTCAATGCTTTTAGGCTTATGGTACCTTTTATTTAATAGAGAAATGCCTGATCTGGGACTGCTGCACATCCCAGAGATGGTACAAAGAGGTGATTTTCTTCAGAGAGTGCCCTGAGGGTAACAGGAAGAATTACAGAAAGCTTCAAACCATTCCGCTTCCCCAAATGTCCCCGTGCTGTGGATTCTCACTTCGGCAACAAAGCACAACCAGTGAGGAATTTGTGGTGGCTGCTGTCACAAAGCACGGCGCCAGCTCCACACCAGCCCTGCGTTTGCTGGGGTTGGAGAGCACGGTCCGGTTTTGGTGAGAGGAGGTCCATGCTCAGACCATGCAGCACCTTTGGGCTCAGCACGGCTCAGTGCTGTGTACCCAACCCACAGCCGGGGCCCTCCGGACGGCCCTGCGACCACAATGAAAAATTATCTGTCCTAGCAAGTGTCCCCACGGTCAGCTTTCACCTCAAAGAGACGTACTGACAACAACCAGAGGATGGAGAGGTGACACCAAAATCCCACACCTCCAAAAGGCGCACACCGAGCAGGGACTGAAAGCACAGGAAACCACAGAACCCAATGAAAGCACTCGGTCCAGCGGTCCGTGGGCACTGTGATCCCATAAACAACGAACAACGGGAACACAGATGAATACCATGGGAAAAGAAACCTCTTGCATTTTTTTTACTGCAGTAAAGTACAGACCACCAAGAACAGCTTGACTCAAATACCCAGCATTAGTTCCCACACGAGAGTTGTTATTGTTGGCTTCGACACCACGTCCAACAAGAACAGTAAGAACATGCATTCTGCTAATGTTTGAATAACCCTTGCCAACAAATTGATCCCACAGCAGCAAGGAAGTAGGAGATGGTTGCAAAAGATTAAGTGAGAGGTGGAGAGGGGAGACACACGTAGCACTATTCTTTTAGTATAACTGTTCAGTGGGAGCTCTTTTATTTGCTTATTTTAAGTGGTTTGTTTCTTCTCCCTTCTTAAAACAAAACAAAACAAAACAAAAACAACAAAAACAGGGCATTGGTGAGCATCTGTAATTTTACATCCAAGGGAGATGCAACTGCCAGGGAAACAGAGATTCCACAGATGTTAACCCATAGCACAGCCCACATTAAGTAAATCTCTAAATAAGGGCTGGAAGGCACTTTCCAAAGAAAAACAACATTTTTCCAAAGTAGGCAATGACAGCTGTCAGCTTAGCCCCAGTCCAGCAGACAGGCTTCTATATTCAACCGGTTACCCTACAATAAATCCATCCCTTCCATAGGTAAAAAAGATAAGCAGGTCACTGAAATAGAGGAAAATCCAGAGCGTCCTCTGTGTGTTACTTCAGTTTTCTTCTCTGAGAGAACGTTTTGACGTATCTGAGTGGTCTTGTAAATGGACCAGTAAACCCAGCTCCTCAGTAGCCCACAGAACCAAGTCGTTGTGGCACTTGAGCATTCAGGGCTCTGATCCTCAGCAGGGTGTGAGGCTGAGCTGACAGCACCCAGCTACCCCAGGGCTCGAGTCTGTGCTCCTGCACAGCACCACACGTAACTGCTGTCCCAGCGCCAGTGAACGGAGCTGGAGCCCACGCATCCAAACCTGGTCTGTTGTCTCTTTTCAGTCTGACAAGGAAGCAAACGTGCTAAAAACATAAATTGAACTGTAATTTTATTCTTACACGAACGTTTCTTCCCTAGGAAATAGATAAGCTTCCTTCTCCAGGAACAGGTCACAGCACCGAGGACACTACTGGCTTTTGATTGCTCTCTTCAGGTACCTCCATTCTGCTCCACCCCTCAAGCACATTCATCAGGTTGGCACACGAGCTCCTGAGATGTGTGTGAGTATATACTGTGCCATGAATGTGAAGAAAACAGAGCAGAGTGAATGATTACAATTACAGTAAGTTTGTAATCATTGTTTTAAACTGGTATGGCCCGATGGCAGCCTGTCGCTAAAGAGATTTCACCTTCTCAGTCTTTTACAAACTCTTAACATTAAATGGAGCTCTGTATCTTTAATCGTTGGAGCGATTTTCCAACTCACACAAGTAAACCTTTTCCATAGTACAGTCTCTTTTTAAGTTAAAAATAAAACGCCCAACTATTTTCTTTTTCCCACAGACGAGAACATTAAAACATTGACATTTTAATCTGTTCTATACAAGAGTGAGTTGTGTCAGCACACTGCTTCCAGCTACAACAACAGAAAAACCCAAGTTTAATTAAAGACAGAGTGGAGAAACTGCCTTATGGTGTCTGAACCACAAAGCTGCAATGCACATTCTTTGTGCACTCACCATCTTCGGGCTCAGCTTCCCTGCGGATAACTGCCTGGCAGAGAAGAAATGATGGCAAAGAAAGGGGAGATGAGAAAAAAGCATCTTTCTCTGAGGAAATCAGAAAGGTGAGAACCATAACTTTCACAAGTTTTACCCAGAAAATAGCAATAGCATAGCACAAACACCCTTATCACCAAAACACACTGAAGTTAATCATGCTTGTGTCAGCCCCACCACTTCAGTGCCAGGACTCCTACTGACCCGCACCTTAACACTGAACGAACGCACATCTCTGCTGACAAGTTCATTTCCCCAGCAAGTTCCATTGACGTTCTGTTTCTAAGACTGGAACCACAAAATCCTGGGTTTCTACTTCCAGGTAAGCAGCAGAACTCCAGGAGACACTGCAAGCAGAACCTGACCCTTCTGCAGGGATCCTCTGGCAGCTCCTGCAGGCTGGAGGCCCTGGGGCTGCAGCAGGAGTTCAGTGGGGCAGCAATGGAGGAGGAAGCCTGAGGAGAGAAGCAGTTCCCTTCCCATCTCCTGCCCGTGAGCGGAAAGACAAAATGTTGGCAAATCTCCAGTTATGTCTACCAGTGCTTCCTCACTACAAACAGGAACACCAAGAGTAAGTTTGCAACATCATCCTTCACTTGCTGGAGAGGATGCAGGGCCCAGCACCATGCTCAAGAAGATGCTTCTTGATCCTGCTCCCAGAACTTAGGCTCTGAAGCAGGACAGTGGCTCCCTCAAGTAGGAGACAAATCAAAATGAGTAGGAGTTGTGTGAACAGCAACAAAACGGAAAGTGGAGATGGAAAACAAGCAAAACCAGAAGAAAAAAGCAGAGGAACGCTCTTCTTTACTGAGAGGCTCCACATCTAATATTGTTGGCAAAACTCAGCAAGAGACTAATTTCAATTAAAAGAAGATATATCCTGAAAGTGAACCTGGAGGGGCACATATATAAATAAATTGTACAACTTGCCTGTGGCTTGTAGTATGTTATCCTCCAAACTTTGGTTTTTCAGCTGAATAAACAAAATTATAGATGGAAGAGGACAAAAATATATATCAAATTACCTCAAAATTTTATAGATTGCTTTGTGAAATTGTTTCCTGCCCCATCTGTCACAAAGAATAGGAAAGATACGTATATCAAGGAAAATATGTTCACATTCTCAGCCAGTTCCTTGAAAACCAAGCCAAACCACACCACCCGAAATCCAAGCAGTCAAACCCCATTATCATCCAGCTCTCACTCAGACACCTTCAGCATTGCCCAGTTTCCAAATGGTGATGGGTACATGCAGGCTGCCAGGCCTAGCTTCGCTCCCGGGCCGGTGAGGACATCCCTCTGAACAACGTGGAGCCTCTTCTGCCCATGCACACCTTGGCGGACAGAACAGCTCCTGCTGGAATCCCTCCCTGAGGAAAAGATGTTTGCAGTCTCTGCTGGTGGCAGATCTGATGAGTGTGGAAGCTGGCTTACACACATACTTTCCACAGCTGGGCATGCTCCTCTGTATTTACATTTCCAAGCGTGTCTATACTGCATGTCAGTCCTGCAATTTTTACTGTGCAGCATCACCATTACCCTAAATCGAGATCTGTGAATGTTGGATTACAAAGAAGAATGTTTTCCCTGTCCTCTTCTTAAGAAAAACAAAATCCTAAGAAAGTCAATGAATCCAAGCAGAGACTTCAGAAGTCTCCTTTCAGGCAATCAAAGGCAGGATTTTCCAACCAGGCAGCTGTAGTTCATTAGATCCGCCATGGACCGTGAAAGCCACTTGCCAATAGTGTCGAAAGACTATTACTCATTTCAATCTCTCTGAAGAGGACAGCTCTCTGACAAAGCATTAGTGAAAAACAGAGTTTGGGGCTCTGACTGAACAGCTAAGCACACAGAAGGAAGCTCTACACTGAACACGATGCCGAATTTCAAAGGCAGATTGACGTCCCAGCTTTTTGCTTGCAGAGATCAGATCTTCCACGTAGATTATAGAAGGAATAAAAATAAGCATGCCATGCGATAATCATCCTATACAACCTGACAGAAGCATATTCCTGAACAGTTTTCTGTACCCCTTGCTAATATCTGCAATTGGCAGGAGGAGAAAAAAGTCAAATCTGCTAAGAACTTCTCATAATCCATAGAAATTAATCAAAAAATAATTAAGAAATCTCTGCAAAATTGATAAAAAATTACAGCAAAAAATAATGAGGAAGACTAGAAGACACCCATTTTTTCACTTCCCCAAATTAAATTTCTGCAGAAATAATCAGAAGAATAAGATCTCAAAATGGCATGAATCTGTAGCACATGGCTTTGCCCACCCTCACACTTGGCAACGTCTTCCCCTTTGGTTCTTGCAACGATCTCAGCCCTTACAACTTCTGCTCTTCTGCCTGCAGCTTCCCATTGCTCCTGCAGTGCCGGCAGCAGCACTACTGACATTTTCATAACGGCCTCCCCGGTTCCAGGCAGTCTTTCGCTGTGGCCACCACGTGCAAGTGATAGATCTTGCACAGGAGACAAGTGCATTTGGTGTCCGGCTGTTACCACAGAGACCACTCCTGTGAATGTTCCAATTGCCACGGCTGAGCACATGAACTCCCATACCTTGTGTGCGACAGCGGCCAGGAAGGGGTGTCAGAAATCCAGCATCTGAACTAGAGGTAAGATGATCTCTCCGTGTTTGTTAATCAAGACAGCAAACACCCCACCCAAAGCCTCTCCATGTCAGTACAAAATCTGAAGCATTGGGAAGGGCTGAACAAAAATGCTCTCTCCTCATCCCTGAGGAATCAATAACCCACTTTGTGCAGTTCCCTCAGATTCAGTTTTTACAACTCTCTTTTTACAGACCACCAGAGAGAACTCAAATCCCTCTCATTCCTAACATACACCTTACTTTAAAGAAGAAAGTTTGCCAGAAAGTGTAATCAGTCATTATGCATACTCAGCAAATAGCAAAATCTAATCAAATTACATGGGGGAATGTTTTGTTAGGATTCCAGAGAAGTGCGGGTTACACCTTACAGGAGAGATGTGCTGCGACACAAGCGATATCGCACACAGAATGAAGTTGGCCTTTTCATAATGTTTTTCCCCAACTTAAATACGTTCTCTGAGGAGGACTGACAGTGTGGCCAGCCAGCCAGTAACTGCCCTGCCCAGATAAGCATTGGTGTCCTCTCTGCCTTGGAAAGTATTTTAGCAAAAGCCTGTAAGAATCTGATGTCACAACAGCTACCTTACATGACCTCGTATACACTTTTTAATAAAGTCGAAATGTATTGTACAGCAGCAAGTAGCAAACAATGATTGCTATTATTGTATGACTGGGCATCAGAGAGAATCCTTTCCAAGAGAGTGCCAGGAAAACTGCATTCGTGGTAAATTTTATGAGAGAAGGATAAAAAACAGGTAGTTCAACAGATTCCTGAAATCCCAGAAGTGGTCAATAAATTGACTTCTGCTTCGCATTATATGAAGAGGCTGTACTTAGCAAATCACTGTGTAAGCTGCCTCAATAACAGCACTCCTGCTATCAAGTTTACTTGCGATGATTCCAACAAAGAAATTAATTTCTTAGATGACAAGAAAAGGTTATCTAGAATGGGGAAGACACACGAGGCAAAAATTTCCACTAATAAAACAAATATCAGACTCTGAACTGAATGTAAAGCTACCTTTTCTTTGTGCTGAAAGCTTTGAAATCCCTATAGCCTCAACACCAGAGCTACAAAGAAAACATCCCTCAAACTGCATTTCTAAAAATAGAAGGGAAGCAGAACGAACCGCCTCTTTCTCAATATGTGGTTCACTAGAGCATCCCCTACCCTCAGGAAAGGCCCATAACAAGAAAATATACACCCACCTGCAATCAAAGTTCTAGACTTAAAAGCAAACGTAACTCAGAGCTACTGTTTAATTTACTCCTTCTCAGTAACATTAGTGCCAGGTAAGGAAAACTCTACACTAAGAACCTTCCAGATTTCAGAATATGCCTCTACCACAGGTTATGGCATAAAGGTGTTTCCTAAGACTACAGCCAGTAATAAAGCAGACCCCTTCCCAGTCTCACGTTACTGATTTTGCTCATCTGCTTATTCCCTGGAGATACTCAACAGGTATCCATCACACATCTGATTTTCCATCTGAGTTACCGCATTTATTTTTCATAAATCTTTTCGCAAAGGGACACCATTTTACGCCGGGGTCCTCTGTATTCCTCTTACTGAAACACTTCACCTTCAGTTGCTGCTCTCTTCA
Source organism: Tetrao urogallus (assembly GCF_951394365.1). NCBI lineage: Eukaryota > Metazoa > Chordata > Aves > Galliformes > Phasianidae > Tetrao > Tetrao urogallus. The sequence continues at coordinate 341,737 of NC_136825.1, forward strand.
GGCTTGTCTTATGCGTAAGAACTCAGCAAAATTTTGATCAATGAGCAAAATCATGTGTGTTCCTAATGCATCTCACCAGGAAGTCAGTTATCAGCACATGAAAACAGGTGTTGACACAGATTTGTAAGGTCCTGCAAAGAAGAGCTCTGCCCTCCTGCGCTGCCCAGAAATGTACTCCCACCACTTCCCTAAAGCTATTCAATCAATTTGAAGGCTAAGAACTGTGTGATCTGGATATCGGTATCAAACAACTAGCCTCAGTGCTAGATGGGTTGGACTACATTTTACTGGAATGACCAACTTCTACAGAGTTGGTTTTAGTGGTAAAATTTGTATTTCTGTATTTCACAGCTGTGAAAACTTACATCAAAATATTAATCAAATATAAACCAATAACATTTTTTTATTTAAAGGAGATACGGTGACTCCGTTAACTATAGTTAATATATAGTTAATCTGGTCGGTCTGACAATGTTCTCAGAGCCACAGAACGGCCAACACAGGGCTCCAGATAAGAAAAAACTGAAGAGAGTAATGTAATGCTAATTACATAAATTTTCGGGAGATATGTTCCTAGATTAGCTTAATTTTTAATCATAAGTTTATTGCTAATTAATAGCACAGATATAGTAGATTTTTATAAGGCAGTTGACTTGATGAAAAATGACATCTGATTAAGAAACTCAAAATCAACATGACACATCAAGTGGGTTAGGGACAGATAGGCCTCAAAACTTATTTGTAGATGAGGCTAAACACTAAGTAAATGTTTCCAGCTTATACCAATTAAGTATCAAAACAAAAGAGAATGGGTTATTTTATCCCACCTCTGAGAGCCTGACCATCTCTGTCTGTGCATCAGGGAAAAAGGAGAGTAAGATGATTACTGAACAAATTTACAGACTACGGAATGATGAAAACAAGGATGAGGGATAGAAAGGCATTTAGTTTGCCTGGTAAAGAAGAGTCAAGCAAAGATCATAGTTTTTAATATGGCCAAATGTAAGCAAGCATGTCTAAGCTACACTTAGAGCCTGTCGGCTGTCCTGAAAACAGGGATTCTAAAAGGTCATTGCAGAAGAACATTCAAAAGGAGCTTCAGGAAGATATTGTCAGCGAACAGGACTATGGTGATAACTTCACTTTCAAATTTGCTCCAAAGCTAAAATTACACAAGCAAGGCTTAGCCAGAAAAAATAGCACACAACAGATGGCAGCAGATAGGGCCTGATGCAGCACAGAAGACAACAGAGGGCTGGGGGTGGCACAGGGAATAATCCAGAATGTGAGCCACAGAGGTCTCTGCCCTCACTCCCTCTTGGCTTTAAAACAAGCATTGGAGGTTCCAGTTCCCTGCACTTTTCCCTACAGTACACATATACAAATGGAAACAGAAAGCGTTTAAAAACAAAAACAAAACCCACAACAACAACAAAGTCCATATCAGCTCTTCACAGGAGATGCGCAGCTGAAGAACATGCTGTTCTGTGTAGGCTGGGACCTAAACCAAAGCAGAATGAGGCAGCACGGATGGGATGACTGGGCTGAAGTCGTGGACACACAGCACATCTGAGCAAAGGCAAGTCTTCAGAAATAACCAAGACAGTGCTCTAATGAGGTACTACCAATAGCATAAGCAGCACATTTCCCTTTAAAATACAAAAGCTTCTAAAATGCCAGTTGCTTCAGTGTCCGCCCAGTCTGGGAAAAGAAGTGGAACTGGCATGGGAAGCATACATCACAAGACACAATAGCCAAAGAAGAACAACCTTTGTGTGCTTTGATACACTGCAAGTTACTGTCACCCAGCCACTGCCAATGGCAAGTTCCCTGCCACACACAGCCTTTGATCCCCACTCTGTTAAAGCAACAACCCTCTGCCCCAGAGCTACCAAGACGTTCATTGGTACAGAAGGAAGGAAGCAGTTGTGCTCCTCCACACAAGCAGGCTGTTCCATGGGGTGAAATTCAGACACCCGAGAGACAGGGAGGAAGCAGCACGACGGTATGCCTCTCCGGTCTCATCACACATACACAACCAAGCTCTCCTGCTTCTTCCCTTTGTACAATGCTTTGCAGATAATGCACAGTATTAACATTTCCTTTTTCTGAAAGAAATCTTAAAAAGCCCTATTTAAGAGGAGCAGCTCACATATGGTACAACAAGATGTTCTGCTGTCATCAAAGGAACAAAATTCCACCATAAGTTACACAGCTTTTTTCATCTGATTTATTGAAGTATCATTCAGCACTCCACTGTTCTTCACTGTTACAAACCCACCCGGCTGCTGACAGCCCCACGGCAGGACATGAGACACACCAGAGCGTGTATTGCTTTGGTGTGGCCATAAATGTATGAAAAGGGAAAGAATAACGAAGCCTTAGACGAGTTGTCTGAAATCTCGTTATATCAACAGCACAGCTCCACGGAGCTCTTTCACCCAAACCATCCACCTTTATCCATTACAGAAAGCATTTAATACACCTCGCATCAGCTAAACAATGGAAGGCCCGAAACGGTGACCGAGGGAACGCTTGAGATGCACACAGACGTGACAAAGCTGAGAGCTGTACGTGAGCCTCCAGGCACCAGGACTTTAACCCTTCTGTTTGAGCCAGGGGAGCTACACAGCCCTGGGATGGATGGAGCTGCAGAGTGCTGGGCCAGGAGGGGATTCCTCGGGTCCCACCCTGCGACCATTCTCAGCAGCGGCTACAGCCAAACCACATCCAACAGTTCATTGCAATTCCAGCCATTTTCAAACAAACATTATGTCTGCAGCTGTGATTAACCAGCAGTTCCAACACTTTCCGTAGCAGAAATCACCCTTCTGTTAGGAAGAGTTGTACATCATGACCGAGCCACCTAGAACCTCCAACCCAGGTTTGTCTAAATGCAGCCAACCCGCCCATGAGCAGGGCTCCAGATGCAGCGATGTTGTGGTTTTCCTGTTACCACCTGCCTCCCTCCAACATCAATATGCTTCAGAGTCCGAAGGGACACTCAAACAAAGCCAGAGGGACAGGCAGGAATCAATGGCAAAACAAAAACAAACAGCTTTCAAATGGTTTCAGACTCTTTAAAAGCATGGAGTTCTTATTTTTAGACTGCATATACAAGTCTAGCTCAAGGTGCTTTTTCCTTCATCCCCATGACAGTAGTTAAGTGAATACACCTGCCTCGCCTCCCTCCGTTCTGATGGTAAACAGAAGGTCTTGCATTTAGGGCACAACGTGGAATACTTCAGAGCAGCCCTGTGCCAAAATGGCACATTTCTGAGAGATGCAAAGGTATTCAATAAAAAGCTTTTAAAGGCATATTTTTAAACTTGCAGCAGGAAAGCTTTTCTGTGTCAAGACAGTAATTCTTTTAACAGCATTGATCAAAATGTCATTCTTTTATGAGTGTACAATACCTTTTAATGGCATACAACAAGCCATTAGGGTTATACACCTCCGCATGGCAGACAGCTTACTGGAAAAATGGGAACACCAGCCAAGAGACAGCCACTGGCCTTCGTGCTTCTAAGAAGGCAGCTTCCTTCATTTACCCCAGCTCTATTTCACTCCACAAATGAAACGATCCCCAAATTAAGCCGAACTTCTCATTCCTTCCACCAAACAGTTATTTTCACTGTAACCTACTTACTTTCTCCTAAGAAATACCTTCTAAAAATACAATGAATATTCCGGCTTTCTAAAATGGAATTTTATCACCAAGGTCACATCCACTTCTTTCTTCTCTCTGGCAATCGTACTTATCCCCAGATCAGCACTGACTGAGGAATCAAAGGTGGTTGAATTGCACATAATGGCTTTGATTCTCAGCAACAGGAAAAAGAAACCACACGCCCTTTCCTTAACACTGAGACTTGGGACAGAATCTGTCTACAAATCATCCAATTCTTTTCAAGTGCACCAACCCTTCAGAAAGGGTAAGAGTGCTGGTGATTGCATTTGCTCTGCTTCAATGGAAGGCAAGCGTGGGCTCACCAGATGCATTCAGCAGTGCTTTACAGCCTTATTTTAGTTACCAGGAAGGAAGGGAATGATTTTTTATCAATCCACCTTCAAGGGTTTTTACTGTAAGGTGGGAAAATACGTATGGGATTTAATCATCTATGCTAATTGAGCTGTGGCCGCACCAAAGAAACTTTATTTCACTCTTGGAAATATGTATGGATGGTAGCACTACTCAGCTGTTCTTGAGAGCGCACACCTGAGGCACTGGTATAGGCAAACGAAGAACAGTTTCTGACTAAAACTTGGAGAAAGCTGGTGAGAAACAGAAAACAGAAGAAACATGAGGCTATGTAAAGCAAAAGCTGGAGCGAATTTAATTTAACCTCAATTAAGAAAAGTTTACCTGGCTGCTGGTTTCTCTTCCATCTCTTCGGTTCAGAAATACGAAGTGCTGCTGTGCCCTGCTGCCACCACACAGCCCTCACCGCCATCGCGTGTAGAGTTTAATACGAGAGTCGGATTTTTCACACCATCTTCAAACATACATAAAGTCAGCTGAAAACAATTTACGCTTCGTAAGATGCCGTCATCTCAAAAGTACCACAAAGCTGACTGCGCTTATACCGGCTCCGCATTCATTAATAAGCAGAGCCGAATACAAAGAGGCGTCTCCAGGGGGCTCCCGGGTCACCTAGAAAGAGCGTGACTGTGCAATGGTAATCGGGACCAAAACCCGACCAGAACCACACGAGAGCTGCACACACACAGCACGCGAGTAACAACGCTGCGCTCAGACAGCAGACGGGTCGCGTTCTGGTGAAGGTGATGCTAAGAGCTGAGCTGCAAAACCGCCATCACAGCGTGTGGATGAGGACGGCAGAAGATGGCTGGGATGGGGGGCTGTGCTGCCCATAAGCAGCGCTGAGCACCGCGTGCTCTTACCGCTCTATTTATTGCCTCTGTCCAACCCTTCCCCGCCAGATTCCTCACGTAGTCAGCGACGTGACTTGTAAAAGTGAAATAAAGCTTAGAATGTTTTCTGGAAGGCAATATAACCAGGAATATACAGGACGTCTCAAGCAAGCTGCACGCGCTTTGTGCTTAGCAGGGAATCGGTTTCTCGTTACCACGTGCCGTTAATTAGAGCTGCTCTTTCAGCTGCGGTCCAGACAGCGAACGCGTGTCCTGAGCGCGTTTAAAACAAAGCGCGCTGGGTCATTAGATGGGCATTAACTCCTGCACGGCACCTTGGGGTGAAAATTAATTCCTTGTGGAATTACACAAAATTCTATGCAATAAGCACTGCGGCAGGGTGAAGTAACCGCCATCCCGGTCACCAACACGAGGGACCTGTCCCTCCTCTCGCTCCCGACGCCACCAGCGCGACCCCCAGCAGCTGAAGGAGCCGCTACCGTTTGGCGGCGCCCGCCCAATCCCGAAGAGGGCGACGCGAAGCCCCGCCCCGCGGCACCAGGAAACCAATCAGCACTCAACAAGGGCAAGGGCTTCCCGCCCGCAAATCCTCACGAACCTACTGGTTCCGGACGTGTTGATTGACGTGAGTGTCGCCCAACAGAAGCGCGGCCGCTGGCTCTCGCGCGTCGACGATTGGGCATCGAAGCGAAGGGCTGGCGGCGAAGCTCGGGGGACGCAGACGGAGCGCCGGTTGCCATGGCGACGGGCTGCTCGCGCTTGGCGTCCCGCTGCCGTGGGCCTTAGCTCCCGGCTCGGTGGGCGCGGGGCCTTTGGGAGCTTTTGTAAATGCTGACCTTCTAAACGGCGCGTTGTCGCGGTGGCGGAGAGCAACACAACCGCGGCCCTCGGGGCGGCTCCTCCCACGGCCGGCAGCGCAGCGCCGCGCGGCCGGGACGACCCGGGGCCGCGAGGGCGGCTGAGGCCAAACGCAGGTCTGACCTCAGCCGGGGGCACGCGGCTGTAGGAGGGCCAGGCTGGCTCTGTAGCGCCTGGTTTCAGTGATGGGAAGGCGGAGGAGATGGCACGAACGTAGCTGAGGTTCGGGGCTGGGAAACCTGCATGGCTCTATTTATGAGGCCACGTAGAAAACCCAATTACCAGAGGGGAACAAAAATGTAATTTACAGACAAATGCTAAATCGTAGGAAACGAATGAGCTCCCTACAAGGCTGCCCCAGCACTCCTGGTAGAGAAGCAGGTATGAATTGAGCTTAGTGGAATCCTAAAGGTGTGAATAATGATGCTGCAGCTGCAGTTCCTTCTGGCCGTAGCTCCTCGTTAGCTGGAAGCTCGACTGGGCTGGGGTGTGTTTGTAGTGATGGAGCTGGGAAACAAAGAGAGAGAAAAGCACTGCGGTCTGAAGAAGAAAAGTGATGGAAACTCACTTTCTTTTCCTTCTTCAGAACTGCAGCATGACAGCAAACCATGAGAATGCCTGGAACTTTGTATTTTCTTTGTAGAGAAACAATTTTGTAATAAAAACGTAATATCCTTTTTGGGGTTTCATAATCAAAGCAGCTTTATAAACTATTTGTGCATGCATACTAACCCCGTGCTAAGCCCACTGGCCTCAAGCACATGAGATGCTTATGAAATAACAGGACAGTTCCTACTGCATGAGATATCTGTTTATTTAGCTCATCAGAAGGCCAAGCAAAAGAATCGTACTTGGTGGATCATCACCAGCACTGCAAGAAAAGAATCCAACAAAAACATTAAAAAAACAAACAAAAAAAAAAAACTCACCTGGAAAATATTGCTATAAAATGAGTACATCAGTGAAATACAAGATATTGTATGCATAGGATAATATCGTGGTTCAGTACTGGGAATCAGTTCCTGATTCTTTTTCCATCTAGGATATCACTTTAATGCGTGAAGTCCAGCAATACAGGAAGAAAATAAGAGTACAGTGGGGATTAGAGTACAGTTATGGCCACTGCTGAGCATTAGTCATTACAATAAAACTGCAGAATAATTGCTACTGCACGCAATTGTTTTCCTATTGCTCATAACTTTTCAAAAACTTTCCTACCAGAAACTTTCGTATCTTGAAAATGTATTTAGAATGTTTTGATATTCTTTCAGCTGAATTGTTCAAGGGTCAAAAACTTGAAATGAGGCACAGCAGTGATCCACCCCAAAAAGCAAAACCTTCCTCTGTATAGTTTGGCTTTAATTTGCCATTCATGAGCGCATGAAGTTCAGGCTGTCTTTAATAAGCTGACTAAGTCAGGGACATCTGCTGCTATTTGTAGTTGATGTAACTAATGCCTCAGTCAGGAAAAATTCTTTTCTTTCTCTTTCAAGGACACATTGATTTGACCAAGTCTGCAGAAATACACCATGGGCACATCCTGCTCTGGTCACCCACTGCCTGATGTCAAACCTTTGGTGGCCAACCGGTGTAAGGAAGTTCGCTAGAGAGCAGCTCCCAGTTTATTTGATTGTGACTAATAGACTAAGTCCCATCACAGTTTGGAATTGAGCCAAGGCCTGAAACTGAAATTGCTGCCTAGTAAGTGATTTGCTCTAGTCAGTGAATCCACAGACTTCCTCCATTCTCCTCCTAGACCTACAATCTTGATGATGCTAATAAAATAGACCCTTACCAAGGAGAAGTGGCAGGAGGCCAGGACGATACATCAAGCTATCTTTCCTGGAGAGAGTCATCCAGCAGCTTCCCACAGGCACTGCTCCTCTGCCTTTTTGCCAGCCCCTCCTCAGCAGAACCTCAGTGGTTCTGCAGTAACCACAGTGACCTGCTATATGAGCTGGTGATACAGACCCACCTGTCAGCAATCATCGGGTGACGCACAATGCTGGCTTTTTACCACGTGCACATGACTCCACTGCCACAATATGCCCTCACTGAGGCATAACGAGCTCGCAGGTGTGGGAAAACCAGCAAGCCAGACTTCAAGCAAAGTGCTGACAGGTGGCAAAAAGCACACTGAAGCAGGTCCACTCCCCTTCTGCTCCCCCACGTTGGGAGCAGACAGTGCAGAGCCGTACCTGAGGTGTATGCTGGGAATTGCTGCTCGCCAAGAGCAGCTCAAGCAGCAAAACTCCTCCTGGTCTTGGTTCCAAAGGAGCTTCATCCATTATGATGTGTTTGAACCCTGTGGTCAGACTATAGGTGGAGGGCTCCCTGCTGTGACAGCTTCACACACACGGGCCATAATAACTTGGGCCCACAGCAGGAAAGGTGCAGGACTGCACAGTGTGCAAGGCTCGACTCACATGGCGGCCAGGAGAGCACTGAATCTGCAGGCTGGCAGCATGCATGAAGGGGGGCGAGGGACTGGGTTGTGCAGGATAAGCAGGTCTGACAGAGCTTAAGTCAGATCAGGAGGGGCCATATTTGGAACACTTCTCCCCCACGCCATCTATCTTTAGCGTTCCAGAATCTTGATGGTTTCCACTTTGAACAAAATCCCCTCAAACTCCATTAGAAAAATACTCCATTACATGAGTAACAGAGTTGCATGGTTAAACACTCACAATGAGAAATGCTATGAAGTCAAGACTGTACACATAGCCCTTAACTCTACCCCTTGCATGTCTGCATAGTTGCAAGAGGAGTGATTCCTCACACACAATAGTTTGTAGTCTTTTCAATCTTTTCTATAACCTTGTTCACGTGACACCTTGTAGCACACTCTGTCACGGCAGTGCAGCCCAGACAAAGAGTCCATTACAGTAATTTATATGAGAAATATGCAGTAAATCACAATTAGACAACATGCAACTTGTGAAGTAAAATAGCAAAATAATAGTGAGGGTAGGCTTATACAGCCATGATTTTAGAATTAGACTACCACATTAACCACTTTAATGCCAATAACACCAGCACTTACATTTCAAGACGTTTTGAAAGCACTGGCCCTAGAGAAGAAGGGAAGTGCTCCTCTTGCTTGGGGTGAGCCCTTGGGCACTGCAGATGGGCAATGGCTGCTGGAGCAGCCTGGGGGGAGCAGTGAGGTGCCACACTTCACACTTCACAACAGAGTGAAGAGCACCTGGATCACAGGATGCACCCGTGTGGAGAGAGAACCAGGTCTAAGCATGGCTGAGCCCTGTGAATTATACACAAGACCTGTGCAACATCCCCTGTCAGGCTTTCCCAAAGGTCTACTTCCACTCTGCTATCTACAGTGAACTAGCTCTTTTTTGTTTGAAAGATTCCACATATTTTCTCTCCTAGCCTGCCACCTGTTTGTTCTCAGGCTGAAATCTGCTTTCCAGAGCACCCAAAAAGCTGCTGAAACACTACAAATGCCTTCACGGGGGACAGAGAAATGCTTCTGCAGCACTGGGGCTCCTCAAGGCTCAGTCTGAGCTCTCAGACCCCAGCCAGCTCCATGACAGTATGACCTTGGGGCGGCTTTCTGCAGAGGTAGCCAGAAGCAACTCCATCACCTTCTGTGCTCTAGTGTTTGGGGTAAGATAGAAAGTTGTAATTTCAAGCATTGAAATGATTTTTTTTATTTCCCTTCCACTTCCCGGGGAGCAGTGGCACGAAGAAGAGCATTTGCTGTGATTCCTATGAGGTGTGAGACAGTAACTAATTACTGGAGAAGATGAGATACAGCTCTGTGATTCTCTGGAATATCTGCTAAGCCTCAGGACAGTTTGTATATGTTTGAGCCCCTCCTTGCATAGAAAAGATAAACACAATGAAAGGCAGCAAGCAAGCAAGCAGCAGCTCTGAGTAGTAACCGGTCTCAGAGTTAATCCAGAACCTGGTAAATAAAGCTGCAGACAGTTAATAAATTGGTCAAATAAAGCCTAGAAATAATATTTTACAGTAGGATTGGTTCATCTAGAGGGTACCTGGTGAACTCATAGGAAACGTGTGGAGAGAGGTAAAAAAGACACTAAATTACCTTCTGCTCTTTAAATTATTTCTACAGATCCTATTGCAGGAGAGAAAGGAGAAATGGCTGCAGAACAAATCATATGAATTCCTGTATCTAACAGTCTGACAGTCCCTTTAAAAAAAAAAAAAAAAAAAGAAAGGGAGAGAGAAAATGTTAGCATGTGGGGGAAGCAATAAAAGACACATTTCTGTCCCATCCATCAGCATGTCATCTTCAGATGCACGCAAATATTGCTCAGCAGTGCAGAGGACAGGTGAGGATTACCACAGCCCTGCACCAGGGCACGCCAGCAGAGTTGGCAGCAGCCTCGGCTGGCTGGGGCCAGGTGGGTGTGCAGGTGGTGCTCCTGTATGCTGATTGATTTTTGTTTGAGCACAAAGATTTCTAAGTCCTGAGCTGCAATGTCTCCTCGTCTCCTCAGTGTCTCATCTGCTTGATCTGCCATTGCAGAGACTGGCTTAGTAAGAACCCTCGCTGCAGACATGCTGTGTGCAGGCAAGCACTGGTAACCAAGAGCAGGGCCTAGGTGTGTACATAATGTCCTCAGCACTAATTGCTTTGGCAAATGAAGCAGAGCTTGGGGACCCTCCTCCTGCTTCTCATCCCCCCTGAGTTGAGTGGCAGCACCTGGCACTGCTCTGCACACCTGGACCTGTGATGAGTGGCCAGCAAGACCCCCTGCAGTGTGAGTGGGCACTGCATGCAATTAACGTAACCTACAGACCTAAATGAGGGTGCTTGAAAATGAACACATTCTTAGGAGTCAGTAGCCGTTACCTGGGCTTAGCCAAGGAATGAGAACAGCTTGAGCAGCAGCTGGTCTGATGTGATGGTTCTGGGTACTGAGACTGGGCTGCATACGGTTACAGTCAGCACACTAGCCTCAAAGTGTACAAGAGGACAGTGCATGTGCCTAAACTGTTGGCTAACATATAGCTACCCTGACCCAGAAGCATCCAATTACTGTATTTTAATCCCAAAATACCAGACATGAATATTCAGCCACTGTGGGTTCAAAGCTGCCTGCAGGACATCTCTGTCCCCTGGAAAGCCATGGCCACGGGTGAGAAGCGCAAAGGCACAGCGACAGCAGCCAGAAGAAGGATCCTCTCTGTCGCACCAGTTCTTCCAGCGCCTGCGTTTCCAGTCAGGAGCTGTGCATATCTCCAGGTTGTACTGGTGCCTCTGTAAATTTTTTATGAGAGTGATTTACAGCTCCTTGGAATTATATTGCTTCTCAATGTCATGTCCTGCTTCACGGGACACTGATGCTCCTACCTTATTCCTACGGTGATCTCTCAGGTCTTCAGCAGTTTAACTGTATGTCCAGTGCAATAGACAAAGTGATCCACCTTCACCTGCATCTCTCACACTCGCATGCTCGTGCAATTGCCTTTGGAAAATAATTACAGCGCAGAAGCGGATCCTGTTAGATTAAGACAAATTAAGAATCTAATATATAGGTTTGCTGTCAGGTTGCCAGGGTCAGGGGTCGATACAGTATATTGCAATGAGGCTATAGGTTACCTCTGCCCCAATATTTTATCATAATAAACCAAATGGGGATGAAACACCCAGCAGTAGCCCATAAATCTATTAGCTGTGAACTGTCAATGTCCCATATACCAGGGTAATTTGTTAATTCAGAGCTGGGTCTCTTTTTTCACTAGACCTTGTAAACTCCTTTCTGAAACATCAATAAACCATCTGCTTTGACTTGTTAATCAAACGACTTTATTCAGTCCAAAGCAATTTTTTCCTAATAAAAACAGAGTATTTATCTCCATGGCTATAAAAGAGGATTGTTTTCAACTGTTCACTTATAGTTAAGAAGCACATTTAGTTTGGATTGATTTCCAATGCTTCGGTCATATCTTGTCACTTCCCATCTCTTACACACAGCATCTCAGTTTAGCTCCTCAGCAGGGAAAGCACAGCCTGACCCAGTGCTGCAAGTGGCACTAGAGGAACATGAGCAAGCAGCAAAAAAGGTCATGGAAATCAAACTTTAAAAAGCGAAACACGTGCGGCAGCCCATAGTGATAGCACTATCCACAGTGCTCCTTGTCCCCTCTGGCTTTTGGGTTGCCCCCAGCTTTCTCCTAGTCTCCAAGCAGACTTTCCTGTGACTGTACCCCTCTGGGCAGTGATGTTTTCATCTCCCCAGTTAGCCCAGACCCTTTTGGTGCCATTCTTGCCAACAAAAATGGGGCGAGAGCCCCTTTGGCCACATCTCTGCCGGGGCTGATGGGGAGCAGTGCTGCACAAGGGCTGAGGTTGGTGCTGGTCTCTTACCACACTGACAGCAGATCGAGGAGCACTGACTGCTCAACTGCGGACCGCACTCATATATGAATCCACCCCTTCATTCTCCTCTCAGAAGAGTGGGAATAGATGGAATCCATTAGGACACTGTTAGTGAAGCATGCAATTCCCCCATGCAGCTCAGAGGGGGAGATAATGGGCAGAAGACCTGGGAATGGGGAGAGGATGCATCAGGGAAGGAGGCTCATGTGAGGTTGTTCTCTCCTCCAGCAGTGTCACAGCTGCAGCACTTACTGAGGTGTTCACAGCCCTCTGGCACGATGCTGCAGTCAGAGCCATTCACACAGCCCTGAGCCCCCTGCTATCACTTCTTTGAGCCCTTGCTCATGGCTCTGGAAGCCTTTGCAAAGCTTTTAGAGGGCACCACAACTCAAAAAGAAGGTGTTTTGCTTCTCTTTGTGCTCAGCACAAGTGAGATGTCTCTGTCCTCATCCCCTTCTCTGTGCCACCTGCTCACCTGTCTGCCAGTCGTGCTCCATCCCACACCGGGTCAGTGCCAGGAGCGGAGGAGGCCGGGGAGCACCCACAGGCTCCTTGTGGCCACAATAGAGCCCTTCCCCACCACCAGCCCCATCCTGTCTGCGTGGCACCAGCAGCATCCTGCACTTCTCGTAAGGGCTGCTGCACACAAGAGCAGCATGCAGCTCAGGGAAGCAAGGGCTGAGATTTCTCCTGGGCAGAAAACACACATGTTTGCAGATGATTTTCAGAGTTTTCATAGTTTCTGGTGTTCTACCTCCAGCAAGTCCCACAGAAGGGCCTCATGGTGCTCTGCCGCCCTTGCTGAGGAGCTCTGCGCTCCCTGCAGCTGTCCTCCTCTCCCAGCAGCGTTGAGGAACCGATGGAAGCCCCTGCCCAATCCATCCTGAGCCTAACCAGAGCCTCCTGTCAAGTGCCTTCCGCTGCAGACTGAGAAGTCCCAGATCCTCCTAATGCTCCCCACGAGCATCTCGCACTGAGCGCAGAGGCGGTTTCTGTGAGTGAAGCTCTGAGCAGCAGCCCTGCTCTGGGTGCAGGCCCTCCATCAGTGTTGTGCAGCTTCCTCCCTTGCCCAGCCAGGCAGCACCGTCTCGAGGCCTCAGGTCTGATCCTGGGGCGGTAAGCAGCCCTGAATGCACGCTGCAAGAACCGCAGCCACCTCAGCACAGCTCCGCTCCTTCGTGTGCCACCGAACGTGTGAGGAATGTCCCCTTGAGGCGCCTGGGCCGCCGTGCTCTGCTGCGGGCTCAGCCACCGCCTTGGCCCCCATGCGATGCAATGAGCCCCCGTGCCACAGCCCTCGGAGCCCTGTGTGGCCCCACATGTGGCTGCGGGTCAACACCCGCAGGGGCACAGCCGGCGGCCGTGTAGGGTTCACCCGGTGCTGCTGGGAGCACGCAGGCTGCAGCCAACTTGCCTAGGGTGGGGGTGGCTGCAGTGCTGGGTCCCTGCGGTGCTGGGGGGTTTGCAGCAGCCACGTGCCCTCCTCAGAATGTGCAAATCAGGAGCCCCCCAGCCCGGATCGGAGCACCCCGTAGGGGGGAAGGGGCAGAGAAACAAAGTTATTTATATAATGTGTCTCCCTGCTGAGCCCCTAATGGCTGGCGCTTTTGTTCTGCAGTGGCTGGCTGGCTGTGATGGGCAGGAAGCCGCAGACTCCCTTTGTTCCACGGCCTTATTCAGCAATTTAGATCCATCATAAAAATCAAATATGCATGTTGCAATCGCCTTGCATACAACAGCTTCAATTTTCGCCTTTCTTTAATTTGAACTCCACGGGAGAAAGAGGCAGGGCCAGGAAGCAAGGGGTAGCAGGAGCAGCACTTTGTGTTTTTGTTCAGCAGACTGTGAAAACAGGGAGTAATGAAAATGCAGAATTTTTATCTTTTCCTTGTTACTTAAAAAACTGTGCAGAAATTTTTAATAAAGCTCCTCATGAGGAGGACAGCCTGAGTGGGGAGCTACCTGGATGGTCAGGTAATCCCAGTGCAATGCACAGCCCGGGGGCTGCGTCACCATGGCTAGGCTGGCCATGAGCTGCCAGGGATGCGCCAGGGTTCCTATTTGCGGGGCTGCTTTCTCCTTCCAGAATGCTGATAATTTTCTGTCCATTCTGATTTGGCTTTGGTCTCCCTGTGACCCAAAGTACCCGCTCTGCAGCCAGGAGGGCGCAGCGGTGCAGACGCTGTGGCTGCAGCAGGTTTGTTTTTCTCCTTGCACATCCAGCACCACAGGGAAAGAAAGGTGGTGACACACTCACCCTGTTGCATGTGTGCTACAGTGAAAATGAGAGATGAAGACCGAACCAGCTGAAGGTCAGTAAACACTAACATCTCCCCAACCTCTGAATCAAAATGCTGTCCAGCGGTGGTGTGGGGCCTGAGTTGGCCCTGGTGGCTCAGGGACCAGGTGCAGGAGGGGCTGAGCTCTGTGTACATGCCCACGTCTGCTTGAGCACGTGTGCGCCCGGCTGGGCCAGCAGCGGCTGGCAGAGAACCTCCTCCTTCATGCTGAGAAAAGGCCCTTTTTTGCTGTGACAATTCAATATAATTGAAAGTTTGCTTAGGAAAGAGAGTCTTTTTAACTGAACATGCTCACAGCTGAATCGATATGAATTATACGGCACAGAAGATGCCTAGGGTATTAAAACATTAATTAAGTAACATCATGCTACCATCTAACCAACAGCACAATACCATTTATAGGTACCGCTCTCTTTTCTCTGGGGCACAGTGTGAAGCCTCTTCCATCACCACTGAGGCTGCGGGAGACCCACAGCTCCACCGGTTGCAGCCCCTCCGCCGCCTCCCGGGGGCACGGCTGCGCACAGCACGGCGCTGGCTGCTGCGGGTAGGTGAGGACAGCCTTGGGTTGTGCAGCCCGGAGCTGAGCCGTGTGCTGGGGCCAGGATGGTGGCAGCGCCCGGCTCTGAGCTGCCCCTGTGGAGCGCAGCCGTCTCTGGATTAACTCACCGCATCAGCCCAGGGAACTAATGCACCGATTCTGCAATATACCAAAATAGAAAGTCATTGGAGTGAAATCAGTGTCTTCACCACATCCCCTCTGGCAGAGCGTTAATTAAAATGACTCTCTAGTGCTTTAGATCATCAGGTGTACATTGTTAACGAGCTTGGAGGAGAGAATGGGATCCATATTTGTAGTTTAAGTACTGATGGAGTTAACCCTTCACCACTGCTGGCACAGCCCGCGCCTGGTGGCAGTTTCTCAGAGCATCCATCTGCGTTAGACGAGGCAGCTTTCTTAGAGGACTTCAGATGCCATTTAGCAAAGCTGTTAACACAGGGCCCTACTCAGTTCAGCGGCTGCATCTGCTGCTCTCAGGAGAGGGCCGCTGTCCCTCCAGGCCCAGTGGGCTCTTGCTGCACTCCTGGGCACACGGCAGCCCACGGTGCACAGCAGAACTTCTGCACAGCCTCACTGGCAGCTGGTAGTGGGCAAGATTTGTGGGACCTTTTGGCTTTGCCTTAGTCCCTGGGATCAACCTATTTGTGTCCAAGTCTCCTTCACAAACAAAGCTCCTCTTTGGTTCCTGCACCCGGGGCCAGCCCTGTGCCCTTGCTGCTGGAGGTTCTTGCATGAGATTCAGCTCCATGGCAGAGCCCACGTGGGATCCCGTGGGAAAAATCAGAGGTGAAAGCAGGGACACCCGAGGCGTCACTGTGCACCAGATGGCCCTGTGCTGGGCTGTGATGTGGGGACTGCCTGGGCCACCTCTGCAGCACAGTGAGCCCTGCACAGAGCCGCTCTCCTGCATGAACAACGGCAAAGCACCAATTCTGGGAGGGCGAAGAGGCGTCTTCCGGGTGGCAGCTGCTGAAAGCCTGTCCGTAACATTGGTGTCTTCAGTGGCCCAGCGATCATTGCTTCGTTCCTTCTCTGAATCTCCTCCTTGCCTTTTAGGCGATGGCAGTGAAAGGTTATTTGAAAAATCACTCTCGCTCTCCTCTTAACAGAATCGCTGCATGGAAAAACCTTTTTGTTTGTGTCAGAGGTTTGCACGATTCCAGCTGATGCACTGCTCTAAGTTGATCGGCACTCACAGCGGTTTTAGTTTGCAGCTACCAGAAGCCATTTACACCTTTCTGAGCATTAGAGAGGTGCTTCCTCAAGCGTAGCTGTTTTAAACTGGAATTCAACCCAGGAATAAATATCAGTTTTACATAATAAACTTACAAAGCTGCAGGTCTGCGAACAACACTGAAGTCATTAACATGGCACAGTGCAAACACCCACACTGGTGACCCCATTCCTGCTGCAGTCCCATCCTTCTGTAGAAGCTGCAGAATGGATTTTTCCGATTAATGAAAAGGCACGGATCAGCTGAGGCAATCCAGATCCCCACCTGCACAGGCTCAGGGCAGAGAGGAAACACAACGCCTATCCTGCAGATGGAGGGTGAGGAGGAACTGCTCACCAATCTCTGCACTGTTCTGTTGGCAGCCGCAGTGCTGCCAAATGCCTGGGCTCAGCACCATCAGCAGAGAGGTGCTCTGTGCCTGGACAGACAGCAGTGAGCACAGCCTTTGGCGTTTCTTTATCAAGAGCCAAATGCGTTCTTCTCTAAATGTATTTAGTTTTGTCCAGATTTGTGCACCCATCTTCACCCACGAGCTTTTCTGCCTCTTTTCCCAGCCCCCAGCACGTGCCTGTGTCCACCCCAGGCAGCACTCAGCCTCAGCCACGCTGCTCCCACGTACTCACCGATGTGCAGAAGCCCCTTCCTGCTGTCTGCACCGCTGCATGCCGTGCCAGTCCCTAACGGCGCAGAAGGCAGATGTCCATCTTCTGACGTGGGGAAAAAATCTGGATTTGGTGTGATCTGGGAAGAGCAGTGCAGGGCAGAAGGTGCTGAGCACGGTCCCTCCATGGGCATGGGCAGTGTACTGCTGGGAGCTGCCCATCCTGGAGGAGATGTGTCTCATGTGTGGTTTGCAACTAAAGCTGCAGTGCAGTATTTCTGGCCTGCGCTGGAACATTTAAAATGGTGTCTGACCTACGTCAGCCATTAAAGTTATTGATAACAATTTTCAGTTGTCCTGGAAAAATCTGTTATGTTTCAACATGAAAATGACATTAAAAAACACCCTCCTCCTGGCAACCCCCCCACCCCCCAAAAAAAACACCAACTGATTTTTTTTAGCACTTATAAAGCTGACAAATACGCACCCTCTGTAACTGAACTGACTCATGGAGGGGATGTGTGGTGGGTAGGCTGCACCTCCTGAAATGTCACTGCTCCATGTACCGGAAAAATGGGCCATCCTCAAAAAGCCCCATGCACCTAGCGGTGGAAAAGAGAGCCAAGCTCTTTTGGAAATCTCTGGAAAGGAAATTATTCAACAAGGAAAAACACACCATCAATGCTGAGCCATTACAGTGCTGCATGAGCCCACCAAGCTGCCCTTTGCACAGCTGGGGGCCTTTGTCGATGTGTTTGGGTGCGTCTTTCGTTGCCTCGATGGCTGCAGGAGGATCCCCTCCTCGGCCCAGTCTAGGGCCGGGTTTGGGTGACTTCATTGTGTTGGCACCAGGAGTCATTGGGAGTCAATTTCAACTTGCTTTACTCCGTAATTCATGCACTGTTGGAGCCTGAATCCATACAAGTGTTAGTCTCTCTTTTTTTGGCATGAAGGTGCTTCAGCAAGCCTATAATAGGCCTCACTGGCTGGCAAGGCGACGTTCTGCCGCACGCACTGCAGTGCCCTCGTGTCCCTGTGGGCTGAGTGAGCCCTGATCTGCGTGCTGGGCTCTGTTTCCCCATGGACCAAGGAAGCCCCTCGCAGCCCATCCAAGGACACCTGCATGAAACGAAGTTCCCATCCCACCTGCATTTTTCTTATGTTATTCATTGCTGTAGTTATAAATTAGAGATGAATGGTAGCCCCCAGGGCTCTCTGTTGGATGTGGTCCTTATTAACAAATTTCAAATGTTGTCTGCTGCAAGGGGCAATTTTTGGCAAGGAAACTGCAGATTTAACACTCACAGTTCGATGAGTTCCTCCCTGCCAGCAAAAGGATGAGCAGGGAATCAGCTACTCACCTGCCTTACCTTTGCCACCTTTTGCTTTCATAGCGGAAGGAAACAGCTGGCGACTCTAGTTCACTTCTAGCTTACAGGTTTCAAGATGACCCCTACTCATAAAGGCATCGTGCTTTCCCTGTAACTGTTAATTACAGCAGTGCACCCAGAGTTCTTACACAACCGTCTAGTAAAATTGAATGCACTCCTATAACGTCTTTTTCATACACAAAGCATCCCGTAGTAGGAACTGCCCTGTCTGGCTCATCACTCCCACTTGCAATTAACGCAGCCCAGCCGTGCCGCCGACCCGCAGTCTGGGTGCTGGGAGGGGAGCGGCCGCACGCCGGCACTGCAGCGGGCTGCACCAGCGCGCCCACCCTGCGCACACCGCCTGCCCCGACACAGACCCTGCACCGCACAAGCGGGACATTGAGACGAGAGCTTTTGCCCATTTTTTTTTTTTTTTTTTTTTTTAATGTATCACAATGAGCAGGAAACATACGTGATGAAATATTTCCAAAGGAGTATATTCAATTACCATCTACAGTCAACTCAACTATGACAACAAAGTCTTTTGTGACAAATTTTTTCCAAGTTTTGAAAGTTCCATGTGGTTTCTGTTTCTGTTCGTCTCCATGAATTTTGGTACAGTTCGAGATCAGCATTGTTACAGTAACAAAAAAAGCTAACAAGACTACATTATAGAAAAACATCAAGAACATCATTTTTGGTTTCACTTGCTCTATTTTTTGTACATTGCAAAGGCTGTTCATACCCCTTTTCACCTCATTTACGCTTTCCATTCTACCCAAACTCACCCCCCAAAATAAAACCAAAATAAAATATTCAAAGCTTTGTGTTTCACAGTGGGCAGTATCTCAGTGCCAACCAACCAACCGACCAACCAACCAGCCAACCAACCAACCGCCAACCAACCAATCAAGCATCCACCAAGTAACCGACTGACCAACCAGCCGACAGCCAACCGACCAACCGACCCCATTTCTGCTTCTATTTAAAGGTTTATTTTTTGTTTTCTAAAGCAAAATATATTTCCACGAATGCCGGGTGCGCTGGCGGTGCCGGTGCCTCCTCGCCTGCTCCCGCCCCACCTGCCCCGTGGGCGCGGGCGGCCCCAGCGCGCGCCTTTCACCTTACTGTATTCTCAGTTGCATGAAACTTTGGCCATCTTCACCACTTAAAAAAAAGCTTTTTATTAAAAATAAAACAGAAACCCGCTCAATGCTATGTTTAAAACCGTCTCCTCGCTCCTCGCCCTCCCCGCTCCCGGGCAGATGCAGGGTGTGCTCGGGGCAGAAGGACGCGGCCCCGCCACACGGCCGCCCAAGCGTCCCGTGGGCAGCGGCCGCGGTGCGTGGGGCCGCAGTCCGATCCCCCGCCGCGCCGTGTGAGGGGAGGAGGCAGCCTCGCACCGAAAGTCTCTGGAAACATTTACAGAAAATACAAGGAAATGAATTTATAAAACCTTTTAGTGGGTGGGAAGGAGGAGGGGGAAGGAGGAAAGGGAAATTGCACTATGACCAAGCAATATAATAAAAAACAACAACGAAAACCAACAAAAAAACCAACAAAAACCAAAGGGTTTCAAAGAGACCTCGCAGAACTTGACAGATAAACCTAGTGTTCAACTGTTATCTCGTATCACAGAATCAAAACAAACGAAAAATTTCTATATGGTACAGACAGAGTAACATACAACAGTTAAATGGCAAAAAATATATATATATATATTTCATAGAATTACAAACAAGATAAAATAATGGAAAACCAAAACTGTACAACTTTAGAATTTAAAAAATGTTCATCTCAAACACAGGGAGAAATACAAGAACTTCTGTTGAAAGAAAACAGTTTGTTAAAACAGCGATCGCGTTTCGTGTTCTTGCTTCCGTTTTGACACCTTATGCTACAGCTGATCCTGGCGGGAACGTCGATGCACTCTCTTTAGTATCGTCTACTTAAAAAACAATTAAAAAAAGAATCTGCACTGTGCATTAGCCTAGTTAGAAATATGTACAGCAGTTCGGGATCTGGTCTTTCGTCAAACTAAAACCAAAACTCCGTAAAAACAAAAGAGTCCCGCTAAGAAATGAAAGCCACGTTCGTCTCTCGGGCGCTCCGGGCTCTCGTGGCGGCGATGCACGGCCTCAGCCCGGGGGCGGCGGAGGAGCCCACGTTCACAGTTATCCAAGTTCCCTTTGAAGCAGGAGGAGGAGGAGGATGGCAGGGAGAAGGCTCTCACGCTGTTGGGGCAGAGGACACGGGGGGAAGGACATCGTTCCTGTTGACGTTTGGCTACACAAGTGGAGCAGCGAGCATCTCTTTATCTCCAGGCTCTGCGTGGTAGCAGCACCGAGTTTAAGTTTCCAAGTCCGGACCGCAGGAGGTGGGGAGCGCAGGCGGCCCAGCACAGCGCCCGCACGCGGCCCCCTGCCGCCCCGGGGCCAACAGCACGGCCGGGGCTGCTGGCGTGCGCTGCGAGTTGTCTCTCTGCTTGCAGAAGAAGCACAGATAACAACCTGGGTACTTTTTTTTATTCTTTATTTAAACTTAGACTTGTTTGTTTAATCAGAAACAAATTCTCAAGTAAAAAGAATCCTTTTTGCTCATTCTGCACCAGTGGTGAAAGGGTATGTCTTTGGATTTTATTTAAAGCATGAATCTTCTTTAGAGAAAAGAATGTAACAAAACCTTGGTTTTTTTTGTTTTTTTTTTTTCTTTTTAAAGGAGGAACAGAGTGCAGCCTAATTACACAAACGGAAACAAATGCATATAGTTCAGGAACAGAGTCTTTGAAGCATTTACAAATGAGGAAAAGAAGAGGAAAAAAAAACAACAACAAAAACCCAACAAGAATGGAAAATAAGAAAGAGATAAGTGCACAAGGGTAACAGACATAGGTAAATCGTATGTATTCGCCTTAAAAAGTTTCAAACCCCCAACAAAAAATATTCTGCAAGGGATCCTACTGACCCCCAAAACCCTTTGAACTTCTTTCTTTAGTTTTTATAAAATAATTATGCAACCACCCTCTAAGAAATGAAGGTAGCAACCATAAGTGGAAGATTACAGGATGGGGGAAGTGGGGATAAAGGTACAAAGGGAGAAAAGCTTGGGCGAGTCAATGGATTGCAATCTATCTGGCTAGGAATGAACAAGACAACATCAAATGAGAAGCCGTCAGCTGGACCATACAAAAGCTAAATGTACACAAAAGGGTTTTTTCTTTTAAATCTACCATACTGCTTCAGTTCATTTCCAATGCAACAATCTACTCAACACCAAAAATGGTCATATCTATCATAAATACAGAAAGTCAGTTGTTTTAAAACTTATTTTTTAAGCTCCGAGTCCTCAACACTCTTTGTGGTTTTTTTTCTGAAAAGTGGGAGTGCTTAACTTTTCCCCTTGAAATTGGCTTCAGCAGAAAAGCTACCCTTAGAATCCCCGAAAAGCTAAAGCAGTTCACATTGTTTTTCTCTTGAATACTTTCTGCCCATTTTAAATTAACAAAAAAAAAAAAAGAAAAGAAAAAAAAAAAGAAAGAAAAAGAAGAAAGAAAGAAAAAAAATCCTTTTCTGGAACAAAAACAAAACAAAACAAAAAACCCCCAAACAAACAAAAAGAAATTATATATATATATATATATATAAAAACAATGATTCTGAAAACAGAACAAAGTGTGAGCGATTGACCTGAGAATAAAAAGACATTACATTTCTTTTTTCTTTTAGCAAGCCATTGGTATCTGAATGCTAAGATAGCAAGAAATTTAAAACTGTAACAAGGTGGGCTGCTTTCCCATACAGTGCATGCCGGCCTCTGCTGTGCTATTGACGTGGGGCGTACTCAGAAGGGGCAATGTACAAGGGGCTTCCGCTCCGAGGACACGACGGAGGCAGCGCGGGCTCTCATCTCCCAGACCAACAGTACCTTCGAAAGGACAAATGTAACAGGTTTGTCTTTTTTTTTTTTTTTTTTTTTTTTTTTTTTTTTTTTTCAGTTTTATTTTATTAAAAGGAAAGGAAAAAAGAAATGTAAAACCCACCGGCATCGTTATATGGGAAAACAACCCACACTTTTTCTTTTTTTCTTTTTTCTTTTTTTGGTTAGAAGCTTTGGAATTGCAGTTAGTCTATTTTTGAAATTGGTTTGTTATTAACTTTTTTTTATTTAAATTCATTTTCATTGTTCATCTTCAAAGCTTACAATCTGAAGGTGTCCATTCCTACACTAGCTAGACCACTGTCCTTAGGGCAGCCGGGCTCCCGGGGCCCCTCCGCCGGGCTCACCGGTCCATCTGACTTTTGGCTAAGATCCGTGTCAGACTCCTCCGAATAGTCGTCTGTTGGCATCGAGGGCTGAACCCCTGAGGTGCTGCATGAACTTGAGGTAACCGTTGAAGATGAGGAGAGAGGAGGGAAGGGCGGCGGCGGCGGCTTCCCCGGCGGGGCGCGGGGGGCGGCCGGGGGCCAGGGCTTTCTGGAGGCGTGGGGGGAAGCCGGGGGGGGCCGGGGGGGCGGGGGGCTGTCGTTTGAGTGAGCGGCCGACTGCGAGGTAGATGCGGTGCTGGGGTCGGGGGGGCAGGCAGAGTGAGGTAATAGACTGGGGTGCTCTTTGGCGTTTCTTGCTGCTCTTGTGATTGTTCGGTGTTTGTGCGGGGCTGACTCGAGATGCTGACTGAGGGCTTCGTCCCCACACACCGTGCTCTCGCACGCCACGCACTGGTACGAGCCGCTGCCCTGGCCGCTGCCGGTGGGCACGTGAAGCACCATCTCCTGCAGGTTCGCCACAGACTGGCCGAAGAAGCAGAGGGACTTCAGGTGGTCGCTGGCCGCCTCCTGGTCGCCGAAGCCCGCCTGGCACTTGCGGCAGACCAGTTTGTACTGCACCTTTGGGACGATGAAGGGGTCGCAGAGGGAGTCCGCACCCTTGCCTTCTGCTTCGGGCTCCTCGGGGGGGTTGGGCAGGAGGGGGGACACCTCGCGGGGTGCGTTCTTCTGCTCTTCTTGCTTGGGGGGTTCTTTGGCAGGGTCTTTGTCCGGGGTGGCGGCCCCCGCGGGGACGGGGGTTTGGCTTCCTTTGGGCTGCTGCGCTTTCTGCTGCTGCTGCTGCTGCTGCTGCTGCTGCTGCTGCTGCTGCTGCTGCGCCTGCCGCTGCTGCTGCTGCAATGCCTCCTGCAGACTCTGCTGGTATTGCTGGTACTGCTGCAGCAGGGAGCCGGGGGACAGCCCCAGCAGTGCCTGCGACAGCGCGGGGCTGTAGGGAAAGAGCCCCTCCATCCCGTACATGGGCTGCAGGTACCCGCTCTGCAGGGCACCAGGGATCTGCGGGGCGTAGTAGGGGGAGAACCCAGGGACGAAGTAGGGCAGGAACTGGCTGGTCAGCAGCGTGGCAGGGTCGGAGCTCAGGGCGGCCTGCAGTGCCTGGAGCTGCGCCGGTTCCACCGCGTACTCCATGGCAGGCAGTGGGGCTGCAAGGGCACCCGCCGGTGCCTCCCCCTTCTCCTTCTTGGGCCCTGGCAGGGGGTCCCCCTTCCCCTTGGGCACCTTCTCCTTCTCTTTCGCCTTCTCGCCCTCCTTCTCCTTGCGTGGTGGCGGGGGCTGCTGCTGCGGCTGCGGCTGCGGTGTTGTCGCCGGAGGCTGCTGCGGGGCCATGGCCGTGCCCTGTGCCGGGGTGGGCGAGGTGAGCGCTGCCGGGGGCTGCTTATTTGGTAATCCAGAGGTGGGAAGGCCGGGCGAAGGGACGCTTGTGCTGGGCAGGCCCATCAGGTTGGGTTTGGGAGAAGTTAAAGCTGCAAGAGGGAGGAGAGAGAGGTGAGGAGCCAATCAGCACAGGCGGGCAGCAAGCAGCAAGCCGGTGGTCCTGGGCCGCAGGCACAGCCCCTTCCCCATGTGGGGCAGTGCTAGCTGGGCCCTGCAGTGAGCTCGTAATGCCGTGTGTCCCCAGTGCCCCACATGCTCATGGCCTCGCACCTGCCACCATGTTATGCACTGCCATGGACACCCGACAGCTGCCCGGCATTGGGCCCAGCAAAGGGTCACTAGCGCTGGAGTAAGAAAGTACTTAAAATGTAGGCTGCCCACTCCTCTGTTGCACTCCGTGGTGCTTCTCACTCTGCTGCTGGACAAAATGGAGTGCTCTGCAACTGGAAATGGTGTTAAGGAGCCCTTGTCCCAGGAAGGGCAGTCACACTCAGCACTCTGACCCCCAGACCGCCTCTCGGGAGGGAATGGAAGGATACACGGATGGACAGACATCTGCCACCACCCATCAGAGTGGAGTGCCCATGCTCAGATTCATCCTTCAGGAGCTGACTACGCACCCCTCCTGACCTGCACCCCTCCTGACCTGCAGCTCACCCCACATCCACAATCCTGCTTTCCCGAAGGGACAGAAGGCAGAGGCACATCCCAGTGGGTTCAGTCTGGGGCAGCTGAGCACATCTGGTGAGGGAACAATGCAGACGCATAGGAGGGCTGAAGAGAAGCATGGGGCAGCTCAAGGGTGCAAAGAGCTTTGGAGAAGGGCTGTGGGATGAGAGCTGGTGCTGAGCCCTGGGCAGCCAGGGCAAGGCACTGGGAGTGGACTGCGGATGCAGCTGGGATGTCCCCAGGATGCCTCTCGCTGCTCCCTGAGTGCTCAACTTTCCCTTCCTGTGGCCAGGTGGAGGGTAGCCCATCGTGTCACAACAGGAGCAGCCATACAGAGAATGCCACCTTTGCAAACATGGGTCAGTCATTCACAGCCTGTTCTAGGTGGCCCTGCCTGAGCACAGCGTCTGGACCAGATGACCGCCAGAAGTCCCTTCCAACCCAAACTGTTCTGTGGTTCTGTAAACAAAGGGAAGAAAATCTCCTTATTCCCTACTTCCGAGCAGAGGCACAAGCCCTGCAGAAAGAACTCAGCACACACAATGCACCTGGCCTTCTTGTGTAACTTCAGCCAAACTTTCTGAGCTGTTGTCTCCTATACAATGGAGCTGTTCCAGTTCCCTGGGTTCATTCTCTTCAGATGAAAACTTTGCTCCTTTTGTGGAATGTAGCTTGCAACTATGGGTGCCACAGAATGAATTAAACAACTTTGTAAGGATCATTTTCCAAAGCAAATTAGAAGCTGCTTGACTTTAGCTTAGGGGTTTTATTTTCTTTTTTTTTTTTTTTTTCTAAACGATGCAGACACAGGAAGGTCTTGATTAGAGAGGATCCAGTGAGGATGGACTTCTTAGGAAACTGAACCACGTTCTTGTTCTCCTCCACACTTTTCCTTTCAGCTTCCAGCAAAAGCAACTCTAAGTGCTGTCAGCACCAGCAAAATGCAGACACAGAAGAAGGTGCATCATTACCATGAAAGAACAGACACACAGGCTGATAGCAGCAGATAAACATCACAAGGTAAGGACGGCTTCAAAGGAAACCCTGTATCTCTAGATTTTCTCTTACTTGAACACTTCCCTGTTCACTCAGGCCAGCATTAGCTGGTCTGGCAGAAAAAGCCACAGACAGCAGAAGGAAACAGAACTGGACCATTTACTGTAAGTGAGACTACAGTTTCCAATTCCTCAAAAATATCTGAAAAACAGTTATTTTGGTACTGATCCCTCTGAAACTCCACAAGGATTAACAGCAGATGTCATGGACAGGTCCTTTTCTCACACCTGCCCTAAATGGGTGTTCCTCTGGCCACGCGTGCAAACAGAAGGGAAATGCTGTGCCACATGGCCCCTAACACTGGTATTGCCAATCTTGTTACAATCTCCATAGACTAGAGAGCGCTGCTCATGGTGACCAAAGTTGGCTGAACAGGCTACATCTAAGGCATTTTGTCCTAGTTGGGTGGTGTTCATGAACCACGAACTCCTAACTAAACCCCATCTTTCTGTAAGAGGCTCTGTGCACACGACTTCTGTTTCAAAATTTGTTGGGGATCTGTCCATCTCCCCAGGGCAAGAACATTGTGTTTTGAGGGCAGTTACAAGCACTGTAAAGCTTCCTCAAGGAAATGGACTTGATTGCTGGAATGTGAGGTCTGCTGGTCCTCCCAGCAGCATCAGACAGCTCCCGGGATTGATTTGTGCTCTCACAGCTGATGGCAGTTGGGACCATAGGAGCCGTCCACCTCTGAAGGACTGGTGCATTACTCACACCCACTGCAGTTGGTGAATGCACTCCCAGAAAGGAAATCCCTCAATATCATTAGGAGAAAACAGAAATAAAACAAAACTTCAATTTTCTCACAGGCACAGCCCCGTACGGCCAATGACTCCACAGCCGGGAACTGCCTGCAGGATCCCACCACTGCTGCAAATCATTATCACACTTTTGGTCCTTAGAGCTGCAGCACTGGGAAACAGCGATGGCTGCACAGCAACACCCGCTTTAGGTTGTGCCATTCAGTGAAAGAGGGCAGGAGAGGAGAAGGTTCCCCTTCTGGGCACAGTTTTGAGTGCTGCCGGGAAAAGTGCAGCAGCGGGGCACCTGGGCACATGGCTGGTGTGGGCAGCAAACCCAGCTGCTGCCAGGCTGCTTCACCCTGTGTGCAGCACAAAAGGGACCTGCACACAGCTGGAGCTGCAGCCAATGGTTTGTCTGAGCTGCAGCTGCCCCGTTTATCCCGACGAGGTCTTCAACCAACATCACTCATCCTGAGAACCAAGCACAGGCACCCACAACCCCGTCACACACAGGTCCCGTTTCTGCGGGTGGCAAAGCTGGGGCGGCGCACGATCTGCACAGCGACTGCAATACCACGTGTGCTCCTCTGCCTTCTGGGCGCTGAGCCCCACACTGCTGCCTGCACAGCCGCACTGCAGGAGCCCCTCACATCACCGTGCCCTGTAACACTGCGCTTCTCGTAACATGGCAAAGGAATGACCTCCTCGTAGCATCACGGGTTGGCAGCTAACGGGGACACTGTGGTCTCCAAACCCAGCCGCATGACACCCTCCTGCAAACAGTTCATTTGTCCGTGGTGTCATCCATACTGCGGCATTCAGCCACAGGTTTTGGAAACCTGTGTGCAGAGCTGGCCTCCTGTGCAAACAGGAGGGGACAAACTTATGTCTCTGTGCAGAGGACAGCCTGGGGAAGGAAGCCAGCAGCAGGGCTGCAGGAAGAGGCAGACCCAGAGAATTCAGTGTGACTGAAGAAAAGCCCTCCTGAAACTTGCACTGATCTTGATGCTGTATTGAGACAACAATGATTTGTAAAGGTATAAGTGGGCCTCCACGCAGCAGCCTCACAGATTTCAGATAAGGGTGCATTATGGAGAGGTGCCATTGAAACGGATGTTCCCTAACTGAACAGCCCCGCGAGCCTCGAGCACAGGAGCAGCGGCTAATTCGTAACATTCCTGGATGCACAGCCTTATCTGCTGCGACAGGCTTTGAGCGGAGATGGCCTGACCTTTGGAGCTTTATCTAAAGGCCACAAATAGTCTGTTTGACTTTCTAAATAGCTCAGTCCTGTCTAGGCAGTCACTGATTGCTTTTAACATTCATAGTATGTAGCCCCATCTCCCCAGGACACATCCTGGTCTTTGGAGAAAAATAAAGGCAACAACACATATTGAAGCGCAAAAAAGTAATTTTAGATCTTGTTACAAATTTGGGGTACTAAGTAAACAGTGCAGAGATTATGTGAGATAGCCTGATAATATAATTTGCCCAAGAGATTGTCTTGGCCTATTTCTGGCCACTGAACCAAAACCCTCTGTAAGAACAACAGCACAGAAATATCCTGGCACACCACGATCCCTTCAGGCACACACCTAGGACTAGGACCGAGGAGCAGTAATGGGCAGCAGCCCCAGACAGAATAGCTCACGGAAACTCTTTTCAACACGGCTCAATTACAGTGGACAGTCCTACACCCACAGTGAAGAACTATTTTATCTCTTCATGGGGATGGAGGGAGTTCTTTAACTGTGCAAAAAGCCTGTGGAGAACCTAGCTCCTAACAAAGCCCTTCCAGCTAAATTCACTCTGATCTCGTCTGTTTCTGACATGAACATCAGGAACCATTCTACAATGTAATGCCCTCTACTGCTGAAGTAGAGGGAAGGATCATGGCTCCAGGAGAGTGGATCATCTTTGGAAAAGCCAGAACCTGACAAATGCAGTGACTGGACATTTTCCATTTGCCTACAGAAGATATTTTGGAGATAAACTGCGGTGGAGGTAAAAGTGAACACAACCACTTCCAAGGGGAGAGAAGGATGCCTATTTTACACCATGGGTCACTGGTGCTCTCTTTAGGATATTACACCCAATGTCAGTGTAACAACACAGTAACTGCAGGCTCTGGTGATGTTACTTACAGTGAGCAGCTCTGCAGCATAACTAGTCATATCAGCTATTATCCTTTAGTCCAAGGCTTTGATTTGCTTATCCAAAGATTTACCTCCTGGATGACAAAGAAGACTATTTCATTAAAGTGACACCATTGTTTTACTCAGCAGCATCAGCATTCGGTTCCTCAATCTGTTGAAAGAGGAACTTAAGAGATGGCCTGCTGACAAAAAGCATCAGAAAGTCTTCTTGGAGACCGATATCACTCCAGTTTCTGATTAAGAAGCCAGGAAGATGCTTAGATCGTATTCAGACTTCACAGCATGAACTATAACCCATCATTAGCCTCATTGTTAGTACAGTAAGAGAAAGTTATTGTTTCTGGATGCTGTCTAATGGCATTTGATCTGTACCACTACAGTACAGAAAACTAAGGTACATGCTGGTATATGTGGTGTAACAGCCCTTCCAGCCTGAGACAGATCAGCCTGTTGCTGAGACAAGACACGGGAATCACTTCCTTGGACATCTCTGCAAACTGAGCAGACCTGGTGAAAGACAACTTGAATAGGGATCATCAGAAGTACGCAGAGAAGTCTGCCATGGGAAAGCAGGTCTGCTAGAGAACATCAACCACTCTGTCACGAGTTGCAGTTCAGATGCGGGCACATCCTTGGGATGACACCGATGCAGCAGGGGTAGAAGGCAGCCCCTGGATCAAGTTTTCAAAGTCTACTGTACTGAACATTACTTCCCACTTCCGATATTTGCTACGTATCACATACTTTTCACCCCTCCACCAGGTACAGGGAAAACTGCATCCTGAAAAAAACGAAGAAACAAAGTCCAACAACTGGAATTAGGCCATCTGAACAATTAGGCCACATTTCATTGCTATGCACTCCTGTTAAGAGAAATCTTATTAAAATACAAAGCAGATTTATCATATGACTACACCGTGTTTGGCTGAGAGAGTATTTGCAGGCCGTGCTCAGCTCATAGCTCAGAAAACAAGCCACCACCCCACTGGGATTTGTCCTGGAGATCACTACGAGGACATAACATCAAGACACTCCAGATTCTGTTGCCACTACTGCCAGGTACATAACATTTTCCCAATAAACAGTTCAGAATTACTAAAAGCTTGGGATAGCATTACATAAACTGAATTTAATATCAAAAGGAAAGATGTAATGAACAATGCATTCAGCACTTTTGTCCTTTTCACGTTCTATTTGGTAAATCAGCTATTTTCAATTTCCTTGAAGGCGCATCAGAATTTTTAGTCTTTGCTAATGAAACAGATATGCAGCATGTCTGGATTTTGCTCTACTTCAGATTTTGCTAACAAAACGGAATTCAGGAATTAAAGATGAAATACCCTTTGCTTATTTGCTGTCATGTAAACATGCCTGACTAAGGGGCCACGCACCCTATTATTAGTCATTCTGAAAGGAACATCCGACTGTGCTAAAGATGCATCAAGTTCATCTGCATCTCTGAGCAGTGTGACAATATCCATACCCACCTGTGTTGGATGGAGTGAAGCCTGGTAAGGATGGGCTGTTGAGGCCTGGGAGCAAGACTGGAGGGATGCCCTGTAGTGCTGGATATGCAGCAGGAAGGTTAAGAGCTTGCAGAGGGGTGTTATCGAACATGCCCTGCTGTTGAGCTGCCAGACCAAGAACCTCATTGGCTTTTTTGATCCGGTCCAGCTCCTGCTGAGCCATCAACTGACGTACAGTAGCTGGGTCAAAATACTCCTTTTCCTTATCCAACTGGCTTCCAATGGTTTCTTTAACTTTGGAGATATGCTGTTGAGAGAAGATATGGTCACGTACAGACAGTCGAGCGCTGTACTTGATGCCACACAAAGTGCACTCTGTTTTGGGTCCCTCGTAACTTGTTTGGTTTATACCAAAATGCTTGGCCATGCTGAGTTTGGACTTCTTCTCCTTTGCCCTAGCATTCTGGAACCAGACCTGAACAACTCTCTTTGGCAGTCCAATGTCATTGCCCAGGACCTCACACTCCAGCATGGTAGGTGTCCTGTAGTCATTAAAGCACGACTTAAGAACTTTTAGCTGGAGATTAGTCATCTGAGTGCGAAAGCGTTTCTGCCCGGGCCGATCCCCGCTCTCCCCAGATTTGCTGGCCGAACCACTTGCACCAGGGCTGGGTGAGCAGGGATCCGCAAGGCTGGATGTTTCACTATAGTCCACAGTACCTTCATTATCATACTCTTTGCTGTAAAAGCTGGGAGCTGGGCTGACCAGGCCAGAAGACAGCCGATCTTCATATTCAGACATTGCTATCATGGCAGCTTTTGTCAGACCTTCGCTGGGTCCTGATGTCGATTTGGTTTCAGTTGCGATCCCTGTTGCGCTGTCATTGTCTGCGTTCCCTTCGTCTCCTGTTGTAGTGTCTGTGATAGCAGTGTTGACAGAAGAGCAGTCGTCATTGTCCAGTTTTGTTTGGTCAAAGCTCAGGTTGACCGAGGACATGGAGGGACTCTCAAAGTCCTCTATCCCTTCCACCTTGATGGAGGACGGGCTCAGCAGAGTTCGAGGTGACAGTTCCATGCTCTTGTTCACGGGGGAGAGAGGAACGCTCTGACCATCACTGCTAGTTGGTGGCACGTGGGAAAAACTCGTTCCATCGAAGATGTCTCCCTTCATCTGGAGTCCCCCGTCGCAATCTAAGAGCATAGCAGACAACGTCAAGTTGTACCCAGCTCTCTTGGCCTCGTGCCAGTGGCGAGATCGGATGTGAGCTTCAAGAGCCGTCTTAGCTTTAAAGAGAGCTCGGCAGAACGGACACCGTCTGTGGGCTTGGGCAGGCCCCACAGCTCTGAACTGCCCCTTCCTTTCCCGCGCACGCGTGTTCTGAAACCAAACTTGCACCACACGTTTCTTCAAGCCCACTTCATGTGCAATGTGATCCAACATTTTCCGTGTTGGGTTGGAGTCGAGCAAGTATTTCTGATAAAGAATTTCCAGCTGCTCTGGGGTAATCGTTGTTCTTAGACGCTTATCCCTTTGTGGTTCTTCTCCTCCAGTCCCACTGTCATTTTCTCCGGGGCTCGCACTGGCCTTCTCCTCCAGCTTTCTCTTCAGTGTGTTCATTGTGGATGTTGGTGTTGATGGTGAAGTAGCTGAAGTTGCTGAAATCTGTGGTAACGTTCCAGACAGCAGCTGGCTCGCAAGTAGTGGATTACTGGGATCAAAAAGCATGAAAGGCATATCCAGCGTTCTGTCCAGGAATGGAGGATGGATAAACTGGTTTTGTGCACTCAGAAAATGAAGCTGCTGATGCTCCTGCCAGTGCTCAAAGGAAGGAAATGCCAGCTTACACTGGTCGCACTGGTATGGGATTAGCTGCGGAGGTAGGTTTGCCAGCTGTTGAGGGGTGGATGTGTGAATGGGTTTGAGGGAGAGATGTGACAACTGAGATGGACTTGGGCTTGACTGTGACAAGGAACACTGAGGGGGCTGAGGAGGTGGAGGTGGCTGCTGCAGTGAAGAGGGGGAGGATAACTGTGAAATCTTTTGGTGTGCTGAACTTGTCTTCTGTTCTCCTTGGTCCTGTTGCTGCTGAGACTCTTGCTTTGGTTGTACTTGCTTCTCTTGAGTTTGGTTTTGCTGTGTACTTGGAGGTTCAGACTGCTTTGGTTTCTCATCTGTAGCTTCTACTTTAGAACTATAGGTGGAGGAATCATCTGCCTCTGCTGTGAGCTGCAGAAAAGCTGAGGAGGTTGCATTAGCTGAAGATGTAGGCGTGCTGTAAGCTTGTGAGGGCATTGGTGTGCTGCAGGAGGAACTGGCTGGAGTCAAAAGCTCCATTGCATCCATAGAGTCTTCATTCTGGCTATCATCCTGTCCATCCTCATCCTCATCTTTGTAACAAAGCTTTTTCTGGTGTTTAATGAGATCGAAAATGCGCTGAAAGACTAGGCTGCACTTTTTGCACTGGTAATTCAAGTTGCTTGTTCTAATGTATCTGTCATTTGTAAGCTCCCGCCGTTCCCCATCTTTGCCTTCTCCCTGATTCTCATAGTTTTTCCTAGCTTTCTGACGGGCATTCTGAAACCACACCACTATGACGCGTGTTGGGAGGTTCAGCAAGTTAGACAGCTGCTCAAATTCATCATCCTTTGGATAAGCATTGGCATCAAAGAAGTCTTGCAGGACTCTGAGCTGGTAGTCAGTAAAGCGTGTCCGGGAGGACCGTTTGCTTCCCCAGTACTCCTGCTTTTGAGGTTCTGGAGAAGGAGGCCGTGAGTCTATCTTCAGTTCTTCCAGGCTGGTAATGGGGGGATTACTGAAGTTGTACGGGGAATCCTTGTTGCGCTGGCGTTCTTTGAAAAGAGTATTTCTGAACCAGTGCTTGATCACCTTCTGGGGCAATCCAGACTTGTCTGCCATCTCTTTGATCTGTTCCTCACTTGGGGAATTGTTAATATCAAAATACTGCCGAAGGACTCTGAGTTGGTCATCGGTGATTCGTGTCCGTGGCCTCTTGTTCTGCTGCTGCTGGAGAAGGCTTGGGTTGAGCTGATGCTGGTATAATTGGGCCAAGTCGGTAGGCAGAGGGTCTACAGGACCAAGCTGGGGTGGCAGCTGAGCAGGTAATGTTTGTAGTGGCATGGTTTGCATCATCAGTGGTGAAAAGATGGGGAGCTCCATTGGCATAGAGAGCTGGGTGAGTGGCACAGATGGCTGGGCTGGTGCAATTGTAGGAGAGGTAATTGGTGGGGCAGAAGTAGGAATGGTAGGAGTAGAAGCTGGCTGAGGAGGTGCTGGAGGCAGTGGAGGTGGGGGTGGTGGAGGCGGTGGCGGTGGCTCTGGGGTCTGAGGCCGTAGTGGGTACATTTTGTCATAGTGTTCTCGGTACTGTTTGGCAAATTTCTCCAACTGCTTAAAAGGAAAGTAATGTTGGTGAACATGCTCTTGGTGGCTCTTCAGGATGAGGATGTTTGAAAAGAATTTTCCACATGTATCACACTCCAGCTTTTCCAAGTTCTCACCTTGCTCTGTCTTGCCATTTTTCTTCTGCACTTTCTGCTTGTTCTCATTATACTGAATGACAAGCTCAAAGCCAAAGTTTTCCAGCAAGGCTTTTGTGGCATTCCCCCTTGCATCAGACGCAATACGTGGGGGCAGTAAGGAGGGCTCTGAACTGCTGCCTGGTACAAAGTCCTTCTTGTCTTTGGGCTTTAAGTTATCAGGCAGAGACTCCTTAGATGCTGCATTAGCGTCTCCCCTCTCTGCACTTTCCCGTGGGGTTTCTTTTTCCTTCTCCTTCACTATGGGTTTATTCTTCTTCTCTGAGTGCTGACTCTGCTGTATAAGGACAGAGTGAGGTTGTGACAAGGATAGCTGACCTTGCTGCTGCTGAAGGAGCTGTGGATGGCTCTGTTGAGGGAGCTGAACCTGGGCCTTCAGGTCCTCCAGCAAAGTTGGACCCGTACCGGTCAGTGTCAGTGCACCACTGGTGACAGGCAAACTAACTTCTGGGTTGAGCTGGAACTCAGCGCTGGGAATGTAGAAAGGAAACAAAAGATGCTGCTGTTGTTGAAGCTGCAGAAGGGTCTCAGTGGTCATTGGAAAGTGTGGCAAAAGCGCTGGATTGAAGAGCTGAGACTGCAGGAGAGCAGCTTGTTGCTGCAGTTCCTGCTGCAGGTGGGCCTGGACTTGGGCCTGTGCCTGCGCTAAGGTCTGAGCTTGCTGTTGCTGCTGCTGCTGCTGCTGCTGCTGCTGCTGCTGCTGCTGCTGCCTGGATGCAATCATGTCTGCCAGCTTCTTCCGGTTTACCTCTTTGGGCTCAGAAGGGGAGGAGATATTAGTGCTAACAGGGTTACCTATGGGAGGAATTCCCACGGTGTCACTGGGCACCTGACTGAGCAGGCTGGGAATGGGAGCGGTGCCCGAATTGCTTGTGTTGGTGGTTGTAAAAGCATTACTGTTGCTAGTGCTCACTGGGCTTGGTGTAGATGAACCCAAGGAGAGACTGCTGTTGCTGCTATTGCCAGCTCCATTACTACTGCTGCTGCCCCCCGCTGCCTCTAGCTTGGCTGCGCGAGCCTTTGTTTGATGTAGGACAGACCTCATATGGATCTCCAAGGTAGAGCTCTGGCTGTAGGCAACGTTGCATGTGTTACACTTAAAGGGTTTGTTGTCGGGGCTACTGGTAGGTTCAGGTTGCCCAGTAGCAGACTCTTGGAGGGCTCGTTTCAGTTTATGCAGATGAGAAACTGAATTGTAATGAACCAGGAGAATGTTCTTTTGCGTGAAAGACTCCTTGCAGACTGTGCATTTGTAAGGGCGAGATGGATCTAGGAATTTCTCCATAGTGAAGTTAGGGCCCTTCCTGAAGGGTAAGGCCCTTTTTGGTTCAGAGCCAGAATCCTCTTGTACCGACCCCGAATCACTCCCTGTCGGGCTCTGCTTATCTTCCAAGTCGCTCTCTTCCTCCTTATCTTCCTCAACTATAATAGTGTGGTCTTCTGCAAGTGAAGGATCACCCATAGCAAGGAGGTCTCCATTGACCAAAAGGCCACCGTACAGCTGCTGAATGTCGGCCTCACTCAGCTCCAGATGGCTGGTTTCCAGGTGCTTCTTCAAGGCCTGAAAGGTTCGGAAGCTGCGCTGGCAGAGGCAGCACATGGTGGCTGCTCGGATCACGTGGTATTGGGAATGGAGCTGCAGCTTCTCGATGGTTTTGAATGCCAAGCTGCACTGGTTACAGCGGTACTTGTAGACATGGCGATCAGACACTGGCAGCTGGGGCCGCTTGGCATGAACTTCATTGAAATGCGTCTGCAGGGCTGCTGAGCTTTTGAACATCTGGTTGCATCCCTTCTTCCAGCAGAGGAAACCGGAGTCCTCCCTGGCAGAGCTCTGATCAGCTGGAGCGGGCTTGGGTTCACCGCTGTGCTCCGTACCTTCCGATGGTAAAAGACTCTTTCCTGAGTCCTCAGAGAGCTCTGTGAAAACAAAATCACAACAAAACTGGAAATTACACTAATGCACAAGGACTGTTTTTTCCCCCCTCTGCAAGACAGGAAGGTATTTCCAACTCTTCACCTCTACCTTCATTCCTTTTAACACCAGCCCATTATCCTCATCACGGCCCAATGCATAAGTTTACAAAATTTACTTTCTTCCCACTTTGAATATCTGAAAATATTCACACATATACGTCTCCTTAGTGCATTTATCACCTTTAATTCTCCCTTTTAAGTGAAGGCCATCCAGCCACCAATCTGTTTCTGCTTTTATTTCTTTGATGTCCTGTCTAACTTCCAGTAAGAAGGTTTCCTCAGCTGAGCACGGTATTTGAATCCTGGTCCCATCAAAGCTAAAATAGGAATGAAATTCATGTACCACTGGTAGCATCTCAAAAGGTGTTGTTTGATGGAGGGAGAAGAAAGAACAAGCACTCGGTTCTCTCTCCAGAGAGAAAATGCACCGAGTGCTTTTCTCATAGTACATTTCTGCCAGAAAAGGCAGTGAGATATTGGCAGAAGCTGAAGAGGGGATCCTACTGCCCAGCGTAGCGTTAGCTGTCCTGCCCACATGAGCGCTTCTCCAAGTGGTGCCAACTTCCTGAAAGGGAGCAGTGGCTGTCTTAGTTCCCAGATTCCTCATGACTTGCCAAGAGGGCACAGAAAGTAGACTGACACTGCTTTCCTGCCAACTTTAAGATGAGACGCTTCTGCCCATGCGAAATGTTGTTCTTGGGATGCTCTAATGTCACACTGCAAAGCCACGACTAAACTGCCATTGATTTACAGCCACGTCTTCAAAACACAGCATGGCAATGAGGCAGGTGGGAGAGATCTGAGCTGGACAAGCACTGCAGCAGCTCAGAGCTCCCTGAGAGCAGATGCACTCGAGCTACGGCAGCAGCAGAGGTGTCAGTACAGTCTGCGCCAGCTGCAACACTTGTGGTTTCCCAACCAGCTCTTTAAGCCCTCTTACCACCTCCTTCTCACTGCTCCCATCTGGTCTCCTTCACAAGGATTTAATACAATTTCCAAGTGAATCGCCATGGTGTGTGAGCTGTGCAGCTCTGAGCTGCCCTGCCTGTCCTGCGCAGGGGCACCCGGGTGCTATCACAGAAAGGAGACAGCCCCACTGTGCACCGGCCAACTGCAGTCCCTGCGAGACGTCCAGGTACTGGAGATCATCGAGAGGAGATGTCCCCAGCCACAGTCCCCAGAGGGTGACAGGAGCCCGGGGACTGGGGGACACGTGGGCCTCAGCGGCCGCACTCACCAGGCTGCTTCCCCGGCTCCTCGGTGGTGGAGCTCCCGTCCTTCTCCGGAGCGGCTGCTGGCAGAAACATGCTGCTGGGCATCATCACCTCCGGTGTCGTCACCTGCAGACAGGGAGGTGGGGACAAAGGGAGAAGAAAAGCACAGGAAAATATTTTTAACATTTTCAGCGGCAAAATTAGATACCAGCATTGTACAGTCAGAGCATCACTTTGCATAGCTCACTGAAGACTCATGTTTATTAGACAAAGCTCACATCAGTCAAAAGTGTTTCTACAGTTACATTCTGGACATAATTAGCAGTGCACACTTGAAGAATAATCTTATTATTAATATTTTTCCTTTATGTAGAATTCAGACTTTGATCACTGACAATGTTTTGTCATGGGCTGTGAAACTTCTTGTGCAACCAATTAGGTAGATAAGTTGAAAGGCCCACCTTAAGCTGCTGAAAACATAATAAGGCCCCTAATTAAATCATACCTCGTAAAGTACACTGTAATCTTGAACTAGGGAGCATTGCAGCACTGTTTTCAAAGTGTATCGATGCAGGAAAGGGAGGGGCATGAGAAAGAAAAGTACAAATAAGGAGAGAGGTGACAAAGGAAAGGATGAATAAGGAAAGACTAAAAAGACAGCAAATTGTCTGTGGAATAAGAAGCTGCTGGTAACCCTTTCCTTGCTCTGACTGATGTGTTCCCTTTGCTTCTCTCCAAGCGCTGGCCCAGAACGTGCATCATCATTGCTGAACCCTAACCTGAGCACCAACATTTGTGCAGAGCTGGAGACACTGTGGATCTTTGGAAGTCCCAAATGCTTACACTCGTCTTTTTCTGGAAAACCCCCTTTCTTCAGGTCTTCTATCTGGTCACACACGCACAGCACAAGGCACCCAGCTGGTGGGGCTGTACCTGCACAGGTGGGGATCAGGAGGCCCTGATTCAACTGCACTGGGTACTGACAAACCATGGTGAAACTGCACCTGAAACACTGTACACCTCTGAGCAGGACAGGAAGCCTCCTTTATTGATGTCAGCAACCGCCAACCTACGCCAGACCTTGGTTCCATTGAGTGAATAGAAGCAAAAGTGGTCTGTGAAAGCCCTCAGAAAGAAGGTTCGTGAGTGTCTGCAGCCATCCAAACTGTGCAATGAAGGATGTGGAGCCACTGCTGCTGCTCACAGGGCAGCATCCCATGCCTGCAGCAGCAGCGTGCCTATAGCAGCATTATGCCTATAGCAGCACTATGGCTACAGCACTGCACCAACGGCAACAAAGTGTCTGCAGATGTCTGCAGGAGGGATGGCACTGAGAAATGACACCAAGGGATACTGGGCACACCAAATCCATTCCATTTTACTGTAACCATGAGCACTGATGGCTGCAGGTGGTGGGTCAGGAGATGCCTGAGGTCCCTGTCCATTTGTGGGGCTCTGAGGATGGGGAGAGCCGGGATGCCGAGGAATAAAGGCCCTGACCCTCTCAGCTTTGTCAGCAGGGAGAGTGCTTTCCTCGGATCTTCAGGAATTACAAAAAATAGATGATGAGAAATTAAAAAAAAAAACAACCAAAAAACCAACAGAGTAGAAAAAGAATAAAATTATCTAACACCTCAGCTGCACATCATTATAGAGAACTGCGGGCTTTTTACACACATTACAGTAAGGCAGCCATCCCCACCACCAGACTCAGTACGACGGATCAGTAATTGTTTTCATACACTTTAATTAGAAAAACTCAGATGGCTATGAATAATAATGGAAAAGAGAGACTTTTGCACTTGAAAGGTTGAAGTCAATCAAGTGTGAATGACGGCAAAAAAGAAAAAAAAAAAGACACCAATTCATCAGGCCTCTGTTGTCTCGCCGCGTCTTTAATCATAATTCCTGATTGGGATTCAAGAAGGCAGTAAGCAGCGGTTCTTTGTCTGCCTTCACCTTCCGTCAATTAACTCTCCCCGAAATATAATCATCAACCTCACATGCTCCTCTGCATCTTAATCTGGGTCTCCAAACCAATAAGTCCTGCCCTATATGTGTTTAAGTAATTACCTTTATCTACCTGCATCTCTGCAGCCACAGTTCTCACCCTGCTCCCGCCCCTCCCTCCGCACGCACACAAAAAGGCAGAAATAAAAAGGCTGCGGTACATTAAGTGTGCTGCAGGCACAAAAGCCAAAAAGGCGTAGAGGAAAAAGCTCGGAGAGCAGCACAGGGCCCAGAAATGCTGGGTGTGGATGTGGGCACAGTGGTGCGGACAGCGGCGGAGGGCTGCCCTGGGAAGCATCAGCACTGCTTGTTCTTCTGCGGCCGACCCGACTCGACCTGCTGCCATCCTCGGCCCACAGAGCAGCACCAGCCTTGGCAGCCACACAGCTGCACACCTCCAGCAGTTCTGCACTGACAACGAGCTCCAGCCTCCCAGGTTTGAACCATCTGTCTGTCCGGACTGCAAATATCATGTCCTGTTTGTGCACGTTGTTGCTGCTTTCAATATAAACAAATAACAAGGCTAGGCAGGGGGCAGGAAGGCACAGTGGGCCACGGTCACCTGGCAAGTAAGAGGAGGAGGGGTGTTCCGAAACACTGATGTGGTTCAGGGGTACTGAAATCACACCGATGGTTCTGGTGACAGCGAAAGGAGCTCCGTGCTGGGGGCCCTCCTGCCCCTTCCCCCGAGAGGCACTGCCAGGGCTGCTCTGAGTGCCCACCCATGGCTGCACTCCGCACCTGCATCCCCAGGCTGAGATTTCCCTCAGCACCAACTGCTCCACCACAGCAGCACATCAGACCATATGAACTGCTGTTAAAAGAACAGCCCTACAGATCTAAGTCAGGCAAACGTGATTTGTCTCCTTCCTTTCCTTCCATACATACGCCTTCTGCTCTGCTCAGCATTAAGCTGTGCTGCTCCTACACAGCTGCAGCCATGCACTGTAGCCCCTGAGCCACCAGCAAAGCCCTCAGCGCTGACACCACTCTCACACCGCCTTTTCTTTTCAAATGGATCTGAAGGATGGGGAAGAATCTGTGGCTCACTCTTATCTGCTCCTTCCGATGGCCCAATGGCAGGGTGTGAATATAACCATCAGGTTCTGTCCATCAGCGCTCCAGTGATATGCGTGAGCAGCTTCAGAAATGCATACGAGCTGAGGCCCCGCTGCCCCATTCTGCTCCTGCTGCCCTGCAGCCCATGCCAGGCATGGAGCGCTGCTGAAGAACGGCGCTGCCAAAATGGCAGCCTCTGGTGGGACAAATCTCCACCTCCAAGAACGCCATCAGAAATTCAATCTCCTCAAGGAAAAAAGTTCCCTTATGACCATCTACACACTTGGGTACCCCTGTGGTCACTTTGACCAACACAACCCAATGATTTTTTGCCACAAACACCTGGACACACGCACTGTGTTTCCCTCCCTGTTCTACAAGCACCTCCAGCACACAGTGCTCTGACACACAGCAGACCTGCCAGGCCATGGCTTTGGGAACAACTTGTGAGCCTGCAGATGACACTGTGGCAGTGATGCCCCATCGGCACAGGGCTGCTGAGCAGCGCCACGTCAGCCCCAGGGGCACACAGGCATATTTGTGCCACATCCAGAAATTTATCTTTGGGTACATGAACAACCAGCTCCATTCATACACCGCATCAGCCTTCTGCTTTCCTCAGAGCGAGCAACCACACAAGTGGCCCAGGAACACCAAAATGGTGCAGCTTTGAAAAGAAAACCTCCAGAAGGGGTCTGAGGAGATACATTACGATCCCCATGTCCGTGCAACCTAGGGGGAAACGCGCCATGCAAGGTTCCCAAACCAGACAAAGGAGGTAATTTCCATTACAAAGAGAGAGAGAGGGTGCTGGAGTGAAAAGCTTCATTAGACTCAGAGAGGCAAAGCGATGGCAGTATACCAAGGTCACTTCTAATTTAGACCATCTAATTGGCAAACATGGCTCCAAATGGCTATCATCTCACAGGGCTCAGAATTAATGAAGCCCGATTATTTTCATTACCTTCATCCGAGATGGAGAATGAGACACAGAGTGAGAGGGAAAGGGGGGAGCGCAAGGGGGCGAGAAGGAGGGAGAGAGAAAAATTGAATGACAACGAAGGGAGAGAGTAATGAGAAAAGACAATAGGAAAAGGGAAAAAATGTGAAGAGGGAGAAGTGCGGACGGCAAGGATGGGAAAGAATCACTGGTGGAGCACGAGAGAAAAGAAAACGATGAAAAGGAAATGCTGGAAACACCGGGAGAGGACTGAGAACAGCAAGGAGAGGAGCGTGCCACAGGCCGAGCCGGGGGGAGGGAGCTCTGGGAAGCCGTCCCTTCTCCCGCTTCAAGCCCATCAGTCTTGTCAATCGACTGAGCCGACGAACTGCACTTCACCCTCATTAAGGGGCTCTCTGCTGGAGCGGTGCGGGCCTGAGCCTGGCGGCGCGGCTGCTGGGTGGGAAGATGGCGATCAGAGCCCAGCGCGGCCGAGACGCCACGCGCTGTAAACCCAGCCACGTCTGTGTGCAGCTGGAGGGGATGAGGGCTCCCGGCCCCCTCTGCACCGCTACGCTGCCCCTGGAGCCCTGCCCGGAGCTGCCGGCCGCAGGACAGCCCCCGGGCTGCGCGCCGCTATGAAAGGACAGGGCACGAGCCACACAGATATGAGATGCTGAGCATAAGCAAGTAGCTGTTTCCATGGCAACAGACATATTAGACACTGCAGGTTCCTGAAAGGCGTCTGATAAGGTATTATTAACTGGAGCCTCCTCCAAATGCCAAATGCAAAGACACTGTGTCGAAAGGGACCTTGCTGCCATAGACTGGGCTGCAGTTCACTTGGCAGCACCGAGGCCTGATCCGCACATCAGAGTATGACAGGAACCCACAAGGCAACGCTATGAATGTCACATGCTGCCAGGCTCTGCACAAGACATACGCATCTCACCAAATATTTGCCGTATGAACCCAGAAAGAGCCACACACAAGTTGGATGAGAAGGAGAATCAGTCCTTCTACCCAGACATATCTCCGGGTACAAAGCAAACAGCCAACCAGGGCCACCATGGCAGAACAAAGAAGGAAGACGATGATCTTCACATTTCTCAGCAGAAGTGCTGCACACTGCAGCAGAAGAATGAGGTCCTACCGTAGCACAGAAGATGTGATGACCTAAAAGAGCTGCCACACCACAGCAGTTGCTCTGGCCGTGTCCCCTGGGCACTTCCCTGAGCTCCCAAACAAGAGGCTTCTGTCAGTCTTCGTGTACCTTGGAGGGCAAACACCTGTGCAAGCACTAATGCACCAAATCAATGGGTTTGTAGACTGCGTGCTCTGCAGACAGCCCAGCCCGAACAAACCATACTCACAACAGCAGAGAAGACACCCTTAGCAAACCAGTTAGGTTTACTGGCCTAAGGAAGAGGCTCAGCTTCTGTTTACTTATCTCACTGGGTCAAAACATCTTCCTTAAATTTAGTTAGAGGCTAACCAGACCTGTTTACATCCTCAGAAGGTATTTGCACAATTGAGCATGAACAATTAAAATGGATGTAGGTCCCAGATGTCTTTGTGATGGGGCAGTTCCTTTATTTAGATGTATGCAGTGTCCACCAGAGCAGAGCAACCCTTCCTTGAGCCTGTGGGTACAGAAAGCTTAGTGAACTGCTCTTGGTCTGTCTTCCTAAGTCTCTTTACATTTTGCTATTCAGAGGATGCTGGGTGGGACCCGTCACCTTGGCTGGGTTTTTAATGGGTTTTCAGACGTGGTGCCTGCTTGGGTATGTGGGTTTTTCCAGGCAGTTGCAAGCACCTGGTCCAAGAATGGTCACTGTGAGCCTTCACTGCACCATGACTCCCACAGAGCCTGGCAGGCAGAGGGCAGAAAAATGAGAGGATGGGTGGCTCACAGCGCAAAGAAGGATGATGAGCAGCACAACAGCCTGTGAGGAGACACATGAGGATCGTAGTAGTGCTAGAAAGGGAAGACCAAAGAATGGCAAGAGAAAAGGTGGGTAGCGCTGCATTTGCTTGCTTAGTTGATGCCACAGGAAGTGAATTGATAAAAGAATATGAGTATTATGACAAACATGTTGTTATTGCCCTTCGTTATCAGCAATCAGCAAAGAAGGGAGAAACAGAGCTGGAGTGCGGGAAAGAAATCACAAAACTGTCAGGAATTGAAACAAATGCTTGCGTATTTGGTAACAAGTTCTTAAGTGCAGCTACAACCTTGCCTTGAAGACTGCATAAAAAAAGTGCAGAAATCTGACAATACACCCGATTTGTAAGTTCAGAGCGGGTTTTGAAAATGTGTGTTATTAATTCTACCTGTATCTTAACCTGACTAAACACACTAACAAGTGGAAAGCAAACTCATGTGCAACCCAAGAAAAGAGAACTCATAGAAGAACATGTTGGGCGCCCAAGTGACATCTATAGAAGCAAGCAGACGAGTGCTGTGAATGCAGCCAGGCTCTGCTCAGTGTGTCTGCGTCGAGGCGGCGCAGCCACTCGAGGTCAGGCACACAGTGCCCACGGGAGAGACCTGCAGCCAACAGCGTTGCTGGGGCAGAGCACAACACCACCCCTCACAGACGGCAACTTGAACGCCGCTGCTGATTTGCTATTCCTCACCGAGCGCTGGCTCTTGGGATATTCAAACCTCGGCCCCAAGGCAGCACCTGGAGAAGGGCTCCCAAGCACGATGTTGAACCACAATCTGCTGTCTGAAGTTTCTGTTGCCATTAGAAGCAGCACAAGCAGTAACAACCACAGCACAGACAAGGGCACAACACTGACAA
Source organism: Tetrao urogallus (assembly GCF_951394365.1). Taxonomy (NCBI): domain Eukaryota; kingdom Metazoa; phylum Chordata; class Aves; order Galliformes; family Phasianidae; genus Tetrao; species Tetrao urogallus. The sequence continues at coordinate 385,285 of NC_136825.1, forward strand.
TGTGCTCTAGAAGTGCAGCCCCGGTTCCACCTCCCTTGGGCTAATGTCAATGTATCCCTTGCTTGTTACTCTGAAGAAAGTGAACTGTTACACACACAAAAAAAAAACCACGTTGCCACTTTGCATGGAGTGATTTCTGACTAAAGTAACAGGTCCATCCTACTTCACAAAATCTTGACAATGATCTTCATTGAGTGAATGAAGTGCAGGCCATGGGCTGCTCCACTGGACAGGTTCTCCTCCTGCAGGCGAGGCTGCCAAGCAAAGCCACTCTACTGGTTCTTAAAATCACATTCTAAGTAGGAACTCGATACCTAATTTCCGTAACGTTACTTTAATCGCCCTGGCTGTTCTTCCCAGGAATCGCTAACCAACTCCTGAATATCTTCCCTCTGCAACCCAACCAGCACAGCACATCAGCTGCTGCATCTCCCAGAAGGATCTGTGCAAAATGTAGTCCCATGCAATGACTTCAGCAGTTAAAGGAAATCTGATTTGTTCCAATCTCTTCACAATGAGATTACTCACTCAGCACTGAAATATTGCCATTTGCCGCAACGCCCAAGCATGGACAAGCTGGTCTCTGCAAAGGAAACATGCAAGGATGGGAGAAACCTCAATGACAGAGCGCAGGCAGGCCAGGCAGCTGCCCCTGAGCCAACTGCAGTGAGCACAGCCCACGCAGGTCAGGTCACCCCTTCACTCCTCGCAGTCCCTAGGCAGACAGCAGACACACCTGGCTATGCTGTGACTCACCGTCATGATGAGCTTCTCAACGCAGTCAGGGGACACACTGTGCAGGTGAGTGAGGTGCAGCTGCAGGTGGATCTTGTTGTTGAGCATGTCCTGGCAGAGCGGGCAACGGAGCATGGGCTGCACCGAGTGCTGGGTCATGGCGTGCACCCGCAGCCGATTCACGTCTGTGTTACTGTACTTGCAGTATGGACACTGGTACATCTGCAGAGCAGAAAACGAATTGTGCAATTGTTACAGCTTTCTTTTTTCCTTACAGCTAGACTTTAGTAATTTGATGTCTTCTGTAGTCAGTTACCACCTTTCACCCTCTTTCATTTATTTCACTCTTTACTTTGTCACAGATGAAACAGTTACCCACAGATGTGCAAAATGCCGAGTGCTTGTCCTTACCTGCTCCGATTTGGTCTCTTCTGAAGTTTTTGACCATTTAAAGGAGAGAGGCGACTCAGAGCTGCCGGGAAACGGTACTCGTTTAGAGGATGCTGGAGGCTCCATCAGCTCCTTCTCTGCCTGGCTGGCCGGCGCTGCAACAAGAACAGATTCACATCAGGACATTCCCAAAGAGGCTGACGTTGGATGAAGATGGTGTTACCCTCTACACTGTTGTTTTTTCTTGAAACATGCACTGCCTAGTTGCGTGAGGATGAGCACACGGACTAACTCACAACCTACAAAGCCTACCTAGACACAGAAAGTTTGTTCTTAATTATCTTCCATAGAAGGGGAATTGTGTCACTTACAGCCAGAAGCAGAGAAACCGCAGCTGCTTATGCATGCTGCCTACAGGAATCCTGTTAGGTGCAGGATTCCTTCCCCGTGCTTGCCTCTGACTCACAAACGCTGGGTCAGATGTGAAGGCCAACACACCATTCCTGCGAGCAGCTGGGCAGGTGCGGCAGATCAGGATGCAAACCCCTGGCTCTGAGCACCCAAAGCTTTGCATGCGAACAGCCTGGAGAGCGTCTGCCCCAGGGATGGCTGGAAGCTGTGCAGACTGGGTGCAGGGTGCCACGAGGCCCCAGGAGGATGGCACTGAACTGCTGGGCCCACCCCTGGGAACAGTGCACACTGCGGACGCTTCTCAGCAGCTGTCCCACAGAGCCCCAGCAGTGGGACTCAACCTGCAGGGCGCAGGATGAGCACATCCTGCTGCTTCAGCAATGCAGGAGAGGAACCCAGAAGCCACAACGAGGCTCTGTGCAAGTTAAGGCTCTCAGAGAAGGCGCATACCCTGACCTTTCCCCCTCCCCCGAACCCTGGCAGCCTGGAGTACATAAATTTGTGGGACATCTATTATTTAAAAACTGTAAGGACAAGTATATTATACACAACCCCCGTCTCCTCCTCCCTGAACACACATTCATAACAGTACTTTAATCTGTCTCGAATCGACTTCAAACCCATTTCGCCCTTAATGGGAGTTATTCATTTTCACTTGAAAGGTAATGTATGACAGCTGGATATTTAATATGATGGATCGGCTGCCGATTAACAAGGCACGGCAGCATTCTCAGACGGGTCCCCCCATACTCTTCCCCCTTCCTCTTCTTCTCTGGGTGAGCTCACTGGTGTCTGTGCCTTGTTCAGAGGATGCAGTCAGAGCAAAACCCAGGTAAACCGCTTCCTTCTCACAGACCCTTCACTTACAGACACGAGACGTGTTTCAGAGGCACCACATCACAGTAAGGAAAGTGATCTGCGTTTCCGTCTTTCCCTGCCAGGCCTCAGCCCCGAGCTCCAGTCATGAAGGAACAAACTAACTTCGTGGAATCATAGAGTCACTCAGGTTGGAAAAGACCCATGCGGCCGCCCAGTTCAGTGTCCCAACTGTAGACATTGTCCCATGGTGCTGAACGCTTCGTACAACCTCTGAAATCCCAACTATGTTTCCAATTTCTTTCCTGTGGGAAGCAGCCAACGTACAATTCGGGAGAAGTGAAAAGCAGTTAAAATTTAATTCTACTTACCATTTTCCAAACTGCCCATTTTTCTAAATGCACTTGATCCATCCCTAACTTTTATCCTTCGGAATCAGAACTATTAATGACTGTCCAGATCCCAGAGAAACTGCTTTGTTGCAGTGAACTGAAAAACACACACTGAATATTTCTTCTAAGCGTCATTTTTTTGTGCTGACAGCTCAGATGGGAATTTTAACTCAAGACCCAAGTTTATTGTTGATCAACAGCCAAATTCACTAAGTGACACATTCAGTCCACATCACAGATCAGAGGAATTAAAAGCTCTTTTCTGCCTGGGGAAATGAGGACACGCTGCTCCTGCAGCTGCAGTTCAGCACCAGGCTTGGGGCAAAGGCATGGCAGGACAGAAGGATATGGGCTTACAGTACGATGTACAACAAGTTACCTATTAGCACTTGCATTATTTTGACCCTCTAAGCGGATTATTACAGATTGCCTGGCCTCAGAGATCTGTGTTACTCCACAAATGCACCTGGAAGCCCCACGCACCGGGATGGCGCTGCCCTACTGGGGCCTTGAGGAGACTTCTCGCACATCCTTGGCACCTCCTGCATTTCAGAGGATGAAAGGAAATCTCCCCGGGTGGAATGGGACACTTCCTCGAGTGCAGGTCCTTCCTTCTGCCAGCTGTGTCCCGAGAAACAGATGACTCCTGGTCTGGGTGGGCAGGAGCTGCCTCCTCTACTGCCATCAGCTCTTCTAGCTAACGCACCGCTGACAGCCCCTTCATCTAAACTTCTATCTCCCGACCCAGCAACATAATGGAGAAGCCAATTAAATGATTATTAATTCATGCTGTTTTCCGTAAGCCAGAGGTTCTCATCTCCCTGCATTCCGTAAACTAGCTTGCCACTTGCCCTAGAAATTTACAGTGGGGTTTCTGCTATCTCCATTGATTTAGAGAACGGAACGACCCCTCCCCCACACCCAGTCTCTTCCCACCAAGTTCAGCTGTCAGCCTGGGAAAAAGTTTTCCAGCGGGTTGCGGAGCTGTTTTCATCGCACGATGGAAAATAAAATTCCTTATTTGGCGGTGCCTCCCTCTGCTCAGCTCTCCCTGACGTTTCCTTGAAGCTCCCCCCAGCACCACGAGCCCACAGCCGGATGGGGCCGCCCGCCCGCGACAGCCCTGCGCCGAATGCCCGCCAACGCAGCAGCATCCCTCAGCAGCTCTTGCTTTCCTCTGGAAATGCTGAGGAGTGGGAGGACGGTTCTGCCTGCCCCACGCTCACACAGCCCTCGCCCCCTGCGTGTGCAGGGCCAGGCCACCCCGCACCACCACGCGTGGGGCTGCAGCGAGCCGCTCACTCAGTGCCGGCCAACAGCACGGCATGAATGGACGTGGGAGAGGAACTTCACCAAGAGACCCCGGCCACGCAGCAGCTGTGAAAGCACGGCCTGGGCCTTCCAGAAATGGCACCTGGGTGTAGAGCACCATTACAGTGCTGCTGGTTGTTACTTCTCGTGTTAATAATATATGGTTGGATGTTTCTTCCTGAAACGCTGTCTGTTTACATTCCCTATTCCCTGAAGGTACCATTCGTTCTAATAAGATCTTGTAGCCACACTAACAGGACTCTACACCGCCTGTTGCTCTGCGGTACTTTTTCAAATCTGTATTTGATAAGTAACGCGACTGTATGATAGACAGATGTGAATACATGAGGATCTGCAAGCACACCTTTGTACCCAGACCGTTATCACTATCTTTCAAAAATACGGCTCTGAAGATGGTCAGATAATTCGTTTTTCTAATGCTGTGTCACACCTGCAGCCCGCAGAGTGTTCCAACCACGGAATTATCACTAAACGTCCACACGACAGCACCCGAAAGGCCCAACCAAGTGCCACGAGGCTGCTCTGCACCACCACGAGCGCCGGGACACTGCACAGGGCACAGCGGCAGCGCCTGCACCAACACACAGACCTCCCACTGCCCCCCAGCATTGGCACCGTGCCGGGGCTCCACAGGGTGCTGCCTGCGGACAGAGCAGTGCAATGGGGAGAGAAATGGTCCAAGCCAGCTGGGCAAGGCAGGGCCACACAGAGACATGAGGAAAACGATTCTGACCAGGCCCAGGGAAGACCTGGTTGGCACAATCTCACCCCACCTCGAGCACAGCAACGCCCCATGCCTGCAAAGTGGTGCACTGAAACCTTTCCTCCCAGCAACGATACCTAAGATTATGGGTTTAGAACCATGGGATATCATTTGTTTGTTTTACATTACAGAGGAAACAAGACGTAATCTTTTATATTTACCTATTCCATATGGTTCTTGAACCAGCCATCAATCTGGGTGAATATTACTGTCCAATTCAATTGAATAAATATTTCAACTAACCTACATGAGAGTCTATATCATCTCATTTACTGAAATCAATGTGCAGAGCTTGGGAATTGGTATCAACAGTACTCCTACCAACTCCTTGAGAAGAGCAGGAGGGATGGGCAGTGCCAGGCAGCGCTGCAGATGGGGGAGCTCCCGGCCAGAAAGGGCATGAGCTCAGCAGAGATGCAGGCAACATGCACTCCATGTGCTGGGGGCATACAGCACAGAAGTGCCTGAGAACAGGAGGGCTGACACAGCCACCAGCCTGCAGAGCACCGCACACCCAGTGCAGCAGCTGGGCCTTGGGGTGCTCCTGGCTCCAGCACGGCCAGTGGCCAGCTGGGAACACGGAGCCCTGCTGGAGCCGGGGAGAGGGCCTCCACAGAGCCGTCGCCTCCCTTCACTTCATGGAAACATCAGAACGCATCTGCTGGCACTGTACGAGCTGAGGGCAGCCCAGCTCTGAACATCAGGCAGCTTCCAGGCAGTCCCAGCACCCCGAGTCCTGCCCCAGCGCTCCTCCTTGGCTGGAGCTGGTGCCCAGAAACCTTTCGTGCTTTGTCAATCCTCAGGAAAGCCACATTGGCACCAAAGCTCCCGCCTCATCCCCATCCCCATCCCATTGCAAGTCTCCTGCACACACACTCCTGGGTCAAGAGATGCTCCATCACGGACCCCTGCTCCGCTCCCTGCCAGCTCTCTCCTTTTCTTTGCTCTGGCACCACTGAGCATTCTGGCCATTAAGTGCTCAACAAATGCCATATATTAAAAAAACAGAAAAAAAAGCAGCAGGGGGTGGGGGGACAGTAATAGATTTCCGTCAGGATGTGCCTGACCTGTTTTTTTCAATTTCAGTAATTAGAAAGGCAGTGGGCCTGTAGGAATTATTCATAAACTGCAGGAGCTGTGCAGTATACATTTATGTTAAACATGTCAAATCCGATTGAAATCATGCCTGCCAGCACCATACTCCATAAACACACTTTTCTGCAACAATTTCCCAGCTCTCGGCAGCCCATTAATACCTCCTTTAATAGCAATCTACCACGGATTCGAATCAGGGACGCTCCATTGCACTAATTGCTCTGTGTTAGGTGAGCATCATGGATTTAAAAAAAAAAAAAATCATTAAAAAAAATAAAAGCCCTTCAGGCTACTCCTCCAGAAATATTTCATTTCAATCCATATTTTAAATAGAGTTTGTTTCTTGTTTTTTGGGGAAAAAAATCTGATATTCTACATCTACACAACTGACAGTGCATTAAGAAAGTCTCTTTCACAGCTGGGTCACTGCATACCGAAGTGCTTCTCTCCAGCTAAAAAACACACGCAAACACACTCCAAATCTTGCAAGCTTCACACAGAGCTACACGGCTGGGGTCCAGGCTCCAGCTGGAAATCAGTGTGTGGATGTAATCATTTACATCCTGACTTAAAAATGGAGTCAAGGAATGGCCACATTTCTTCTCTCTCTGCTTGTAAGAAGTCGTGTGTTAATCACAGTGAGCTCATCTCTAATGCTCAGACACTGGGCAGAGCATCCCTTTGCAGCACTGCAGAGGGCAGGATGGAGGGCAGATGGTGGGCAGGATGGAGGGCAGGATGGAGGGCAGGACGGAGGGCAGGATGGAGGGCAGGATGGTGGGCAGGATGGAGGGCAGGATGGTGGGCAGGATGGTGGGCAGGACCCCTGCACAGAAGGGATAGCAGCTCTGGCAGTGAGGGCCGCACTGCACTATGCTCAGCAGCTGCCACATCCCACTGCCGTGAGAGACAGCAAGCAGGTCTGCACAGACATGGGCCCTGCAGCCATCCCTCTGCATGGCATGCTCTCGGAGTCACACAACAGCTTTGCCTTCCACGAAGCACTGCTGCCTGTGACAAATGCACAGAGGCAGCGTGTGCCCTGCAGAGAGCAAACCATGCTGCACTTGTACACACTTCGCAGGAGCAATGAAGAGATGTATGAGAACTTAACTGAGGTAACAGGAATTCTTGCTTAGGATGGAGCTCTCCTCTTGTGTACTTTAATGGAAAACGTTACTTTAAAAATTTTTTTGGTTAGGAATATTCTCTTCTAAAATAAGTACAAAAACGAATCGATAAATTTATTCTGCAGCTGAAAACATTTTGGCAAACTTTCAATGAAAGCAGCGAAGTTTCTCCTTTCAGCAAATAGCTGACCCAGCACTGCCTGCCACAGCTGTGCCATAAAGAAGACACACAAACCTGACTCACTCCGGGCAGCCACACGAGGCCTTTTTTTTTTAGAAATCTGACAAAAATGATCGCGCCGTCTGCAGTTAAGGAAGCGAGGTACAGACGGTGAGTAAATCGCTAAGGAACGTGATGAGCAAACTGCAGCACAGCACACAGAGGACAGGTCCCGCAGCCTGCACTCCAGCACACTGCTGCTTTCCTGCATCTATCTCCCTCCTTCACAGACCTGCAGCATTCGCAGCCGCTCCGCAGGGCTCCCAGCGCAGGGCAGACTGTGCCGCTCTGCTTGTGGCCGCAGCTCTTCTGATCTCCAGGGAACACTTCTGAGGTACCTTCCCAGAAATTCTGCTCCAGTGTTTCACCAACTGTATCAGGAGACCTCCTTTTTTTTACTATTATCTAACCCCAACCTTCCTCCTTTCCATTTAGGGCCATTATTTCTTGTTGTCTATATCCTGAATAGAGAGATCAAATTATTTTCTTCCATTCAGAAGCACTTTATGCACAAGAAGACTTATTTTGTCCTCCCCTCTTTTTGGGTCAGGTAAGCTCCTTTATTCCACTTTCTCCTCAGAGCTGACATTATACTGACCACGGTCTTTATTTGTGCTGTTCAGCTTTTCTGAAATTGCTCTACTTTCCTGACACCCAGAGCTCTGAAGCAGACATGATCCTCCAGGGGAGGCTTTCCAGAGCTGAAGAAATGCATCTCTTTCTTATAGTATTTTTATTTACATCACGATTAGTCGAGCTTCATTTTGAGAACGTCCTGAACAACACCACCAGAAGCCTTTCTAAGGAGAAGACACAAGATGCTGCCTGCAATGAGGCCTTCCTCACACGGAAGGAAATTGGGTCGTGTTGACATGATTTGTTCTTGACAAATCCATGTCGACTGCTCCTCATCTCATTATCTTCCAGTCAGTACTTACAAACAGTTGTTTGGTCAATTCCCAGGAAAATCTGGGGCAAACGAAGCTGGCAGGTGTGCGGTTCCCCAGCCACTCCTCTGCTTACAGATAAATACCATGTCTGTCCCCCCGCAGCTCCATCTCTCATTTTCTGGGACTCACAAGAGAGCAGCTGACAGGTTGGACAGCTGAGGTGGTCGCCTCCTCAAAATGCCCAAGGATGAAGCAGTGGACACAGACCTGAACACAGGTGGCTGAACTGAACCCTTGGCAACCTGTTCCTGCGGCTGGACCACGAGCCTTCGTGCAGTGCAGCCAGCAGGGCTGCTGCTCTCTCATGCCGTCGGCGCATTTAGTCAAGATAAAAGCAGAGAACGTGACCACTCTTCAGTTTTGCTGACATCAGGGTTGAGCTGCAGACCAGCTCGTGCCCTGCAGTCTTCTTACAGCAAGGCATTGTTTGAGTGCCTCTTGGTGCTCCCTATATCCTGGGATATCCCCATATCCTTCCCTGGCTGCATCTCAACTTCCACTGCTGCATTTTGATAACCTGCATAGGTGGACAATGCAGCTCTATTTTGTCAAGACTAACATAACCCAGTTTCTATTCCCTTCCATGTCCGGGGTCCACAAGGACACAGTGACACAGCCACACTCTTCAAGGGAGCTTGAAAGTAGAAACAACGCAAGACTGAGGGTGGTACGTGTCGAGCAAATCCACTGTACATAAATGAATTCAGAACTTCTTTTGCTTTCAAGTTCAAGGCTAGTGTTGCTACACATTTGAAAGCAGGCCTCAAATTCAACAACACACATGCAGAAACCTTGCTGGGGCTTTACGCTTCAGGCTGGCAGTGGCCCTGGGTGCTGTTTGTCCAGATACACACACACACAGCAGCCTAGCTGCGTTTTCCACTGTGTGTTTTCCTGTGAAGACTTAATGAAGCTGTGAAATCTACCCATGGATTTTGCAAAGAGAACACTGAGATTCTTACTCAGCAACCTAAAGATTGTTATACACCTACAGTTTGTTTCAGGATGTCACAGATCCAGCAGAAAGCAAGCAGTTAACAGAGCACGAGCACAGGGTCTGCCTCTCTGCTCTTCTGTGTTAAAACCAGAGTTATGGTAAAAACCAGACCATAATGGAAAAGTAGGTTAGCAATCTCTCCAGTCTTAACTACAGGGTGGGGTTTCATGATATGCTTAATCCAGCCTAAGCGCTGTCAGCTGCCAACAAGGGCAGTCCCTTTCCTCTCCTCCAATCCCAGCTGCACATTTCCACTGCCCGTGTCAGGCCCAGCACCACGTGAGAACAGACGAGCTCTGACCTGCGGCCATGGGGCTGGCAGGGAATGCATGAGTGACCACAGCTTGAACTACGTGAGCCTGTTGCAAAGCTACACCCGAAGACTTCACAGCGCCTACATCACACCAATAGCACTGTGCAGCATGGTTGTTTAAGGAAAGAATTTTGCAGAGTAGTGTTCTGCAACTCCCCGCTTTCCTTTCTCAGATTGAAAGATAAAGAGGGACCAAAACCCACCTGTCCATTTGCTCTGGTCCTTGTCCCCTGCACTCTCTTGCTCCTTGGCAGGCTCTTCAGCATCAACAGCTGTTTCATTGGGCCCTTCTGCATCTTCAGTGGCTTCGTCTGAAAAACAAGAAGCAGAAAGAATGACATAAAAATGAAAGTCAAGTCAGAAGATCAAATAACTGCCACTGAGGAACAGAGCGCAACCACTGGGTGTTGATGCCACCCAGCATTATCCAGTGACCACCTACTAGCTGGTAAAGAAAGGCTATGGAAGATACTGAGGGGAGGAAGTGAATCTGGCCTATGACTGCCACTTACAGCCCCTGCAGTGTAACAAGCAGAAAAACGATTGCCTGGAACGAGAAGGGTCTACTCAACCATGCCATAGATCAGAGAAGTGCTGGGGCCTGATCAGAGCCCTCAGCACCGTCAGCCTCTACTCTTCCCTCATCCCCAGCTCAAGCTCCTAGGAATGGACGGCACTGCACAGCGTGGCCCTGACCACTGAGACCCCCAGACCACCTCAGAGCAACACAACTCACTGCTGCTCAAAGCAGGGGGCAGAGGGCATGGCCCTGACACAGGACATGGGAGGAGGCTGCTGAGGGGCCTTATTTTCATCCCGGCCACGGGAAAAGCTCGAGCACACAGGCAGCAGCAGTGCAAAAGCACGAAGGAAAAACATGAAATGGCACTGCCCAACCATGAACAAAAGCAGCGGAGTGCGGTGGCCGCGGCTGCACGGGGCACATCGACATGGCTGAGCGCCGCTCCATGTGCAGGCACCCTCGTTAGGCGGGACACAGGGAGAGAGACAGCTGTAGCTGCCAGACCTCCAACACCAGGATGTAACAGCCACATTATCATCTAACATCGCGGGTATGTATGTGTAGTGCAGGCAGCTCAGCAGCCACCACGTAATTGACGGGGGCTGCATCAACAGTGGGAGGAAAGGGTACTTTTAAGCCATTATATCCTCTTTCAGGCAGGAGAGTTCATAATTTTAACTTGCATTATGGTCATGGAAAATCCAAGGCTATCCTGAGGCTTTATCTGAACTACCTAACTAGTTAAATCATCTCCCTTCACACATCCTCCTCCTAACAATGACAGGGCAAGAAATCGGGATTAAAATATATATATATTGGGAGACTGCAGATACTCAGCACTGCCCTTTGAGAACGTGGCAATTTAAATCAAGCAGGAACTTGCAGAAGCATCCAGAGATCCACAGTGATATTCAGAGGAAGCATTGCGATTTATACTCCACTTCTCTTTCACTTTTTTTTACAAGCTAAAGATGCTTGAGAACTGCAGGGATCCCAGGAGTCTTATCCCGAGAGAACAGATCCCAGAGCAAGAGGCACCTCTGGGGAACGCGCCTACTGCAGAAAGCAGAAAGTGCTACTGACGCAGAGGTGAGACGAGCGGTCTGCCTTGCGAGACGCGTGGTCAAGTTTGCTGGAGAAAAGGCTGTGGCACCAGCAGTCGGGTTCCCATTTCAGAAAATACTCCATTTTTTCCCCCCCACTTCTCCCCCTCCCCCCCCAAATCCATTCCCTCGCTGCCTTCCAAAGGCTGTGGTGCAGGGTGAGAGAGCGTCTATTTAACAGAGGCAGCTGGCGTGAAGAGCAGATTTATGCCGGCCTGATCAAACCCCTTCATTAAGAGTTGTCTATTGCCGCGTTAAACCCTCGCTAAGGACACCCAGGGGCTCCCAGCTCCCCGCCCCGGCTGCCCGCGGGCGCTGCGGGCACAACAAAGGTGCCCGGCGCGCGGCACTCCCGGCTACGACCCGGAGGTGTCAGCATCGGCATGGCAGCAGGACGGCTGCTGGCTGCCCGCTCAGACGCTGTCTGGGCTCTAACCTGAGCATGTGGAAATAATAGACGTCTTCAAGTGCACTGTCTGGTTTGAGGGAAATAAAATAGGACATTCATAAGCAGTTACACCATCTGTCTTTATACCATCATCATCATCAACAAGGGGAAAAAATAGCTCCTTAAAATGGATGAAAGCCCAGGCTGACAGTAACCGGAAAAATGTGAGCTATGAATACCAATAAAGGTAGAAAATGATTAAAAAACAAGGCTACAAATGGCAACTCCTTCTGCCCTGCTCAGCGTGCAGCCCCTCATTCAAGGCACAGCCTGTCTCACTGGGCAGCCCTTAACAAAGCCACCAGACAGACTCTCGTACCAAGCGCTTGCTGAGCCCTGTTCCTGGAAGCAGCTCCTCTCTGAGTATAAAATCTGCCTCCTTGGCTGAAACACCCCTGTGCTGGACAGGCAGGCAGCAGAAAAGCACACCCATGCTCCAAAACCTCCTCCTCCTCTCTCAACTCTGTGCAATTTTTTTTCTGAAAAGCAATTTCTAAAGCAGGATGAGAAGGGAAGAGAGCACAAGATGCATGTGCCCCGGGAGGCCCAGCTGGGCTGCAGGTCAGCAGCAGAAGCTGCGCGCACTGCTGCTGCTTGGCTATGAGTTCAGGCTGTCTGGGGCCGCCCCAGTGCTGCTCAGGGGCTGCCTGCAGCCGTGCTGCTGCTCCTGGGGGGCTCTTGCAGCTGAGGGTTCTTGTGCTACTGCCGCCTGCGCGAGGATGTGGGGCAGGGAAGCGTTAACTCCAGCTACCTCGTGACGCTCTCCCAACAGATTTTTGGATGGCTGGATTCAACTTTGCTTGCTGTGCTCAACCCAACTTGTCCTGCAGCCATTGGTGCGTAAAACTGACTCCAGGGATGGCTGGGGGCACATCCTCTGCCACGCCAGCCCTCAGTTGGCCAATGGCACCCAACCACCTGTGCTTTTGCATTTCTTTGGGGCATCTTTCAGACAGAATAATGCCAGTAGCACATCTGGTGAGGAAAGGTCCAATTTTCTACTTGATCCGTTGCACATGCATCATGGAGTTGTTAAGCTCCAGTTTTCTTCCATCTTAATTGTCTGCAAATCCCAATGGCACGCTGCTCCCATGCTGTACTCTAACAGAGCGACTTTTGCCTTTACCTAAAGCCTGACAGCCAAGACAGGAGTAGGAAGAACACCTCATGGTCAACTCCTGAAGGCCAAATGGTCAGTAAGATATGGGAAATTTATTTCCAAATAACAACGATTCTTTGAGGCTGCAAACACTGCCTGTTAGGATTGTTTCACCTTACAGCTTGAGTGTATTTTCATTATGGGGACTGATAAAAACTCTCCCAGTTAGGTGCTCAACTCACAGTTGTTCGTCTTAAGAAGTGCCCCAGTCAGGACTGATATCCAGGGGGTGTGATGACCCTGCAGTATCTCAGCTGTACACTGCAGTGTCTGCAGGTCAAGGGCAGACACTGAACACAGAGGCATGGAAGTCCTTCACAAAAGATGTTTCATAGGAGGCACTGGGGGCTCCGGACAGGCAGAGATGCTGCTCTGCCTCACACACAGACGATGTAGGAGCCAGACTGGTACCCTCAGCTTCCCAGCTGAGCATGGTTTATGGGTCTGTGAAGGGTAAGTGGACTTCATCTGCGAGAAGCTCACCAGAGCAAGTCAAAAGCTGTTGCTACGGGATCTGCATGAGGGGGATCACGTCCCATTGAAACACAAATGTTACAGCCTGCCCACGGGTCCCAATGCCAGAGTGTTGCCCACGAGGCACGTGACGTTGCGTTAATAAATTCTTAAAGGAATTTTCCAGCCCTAGGGCATCAGGTCAACAACAAGAGTGCGCAGCTGTAACTGTGGGCAGGCAGAGGGCTGAGGAGTCTGCTCCTCCATCATACAGAACCGCCCCATGCAAATTCCTAGGAAAAGTCTTTTCTTCCTTCGTGAATAAATCATTTTAGACAGTGGCATTTCCTTTTAATTTAAAATTAAAGCAGTCACTATGGGAGGGAGGGAGGGTGAAGAAGAGGGGGAGAGGAGTCTGGAAAATCATGGGCATCTCCTGACATCTGCAGATGTCGGAGTCTCTGAGCTCAGTTACGCACTGAAAATGCGCCCGAGTCCCCGCACACAGCACTTCCACCCCCCTCCGAGCCGATGAAGTTCATGGGTGTGGAGAACTCAGCAAATGACGACTGGATTCAGACCAGGCTGAGCAGCCAAGACCTCCCCCCTCCTCCCTGCTGTATTTTCCTTAACAAACCCAGATCCCGTATCTGAGGGGGTAAGGGGCATTTCAGGGGTGGTGGAATTGTAGCGACGGGAGAGAAAGGGCACGCATTTGCCTCCCCACCCTCCGGCAGGCTCAAGAGCTGAGAAACATTAGCTGTCATGAACCACAATCAAATCAGGTTTGAAATATTTAGCAGTGGCTTGGAAAATGCGGTGGTGCAGCTCTGACAGGCGAGATGTGCAGACACCCATTTTCCATTATAATGGAAATATCAAGCCTGTTCTGAATATGTATAACCTAGAAAAATGTATTGATTTTTCATTTGGCATTAAAAAAATGAAATACCCTGCAGCTGTCAAAAGCCTTTTGTTAAAAGCTCATCTTTCCTGGAATGAGGTTTACCAGAAACAAGTTTTAATTGTACACAGGGTCTTTCCTTTGAAACAAAAAGAATCACTGACGCTCCCCCATTTCAGGGTAAGTAGCCAAAAAACCCCGCAGACAGGCAGCACGGAGACCCGGCTGACTTTTAAGCCAGTGCTGCAGGGAGCGCTGACAGCAGGGCCACGCACAGCCGGCTGCTCGGGGAGGGGAGAACACCCCAGCAGGGCTTCACCTGAACCCACCTAACCCACGCCTGTGCGCCGGGAGCAGAGAGCACACACAGAGCGTGGCAGGAAGCTGAGCCGAGCCACCAGGACACGCTGCCCAGAGCCTGGCCAACTGGCTGTCCCGGCACCATGCGAGACGGGCAGCAGCTCCCTGCTTACAGGGAAATCGGTGCCAGGTATCGGCCGTGCTGCACGCTGCTCCACGCCACGTGAGACCCACCGCGGCCACAGCACACGCGGCCATCTCCGCTCCCACTGGGTGACCCAAAAGGCAGTGAGCTTCTGAACTTGGGTACTGCTGCAATCCCACGGCCTTGGCACTGCTCCTGCATGGGGGACGCCCATGCTTATGTAGCCCATGCTACAGGGGAATGGAGCATCCTACCTTCTGTTTCTCTCCCATTGTTTCTGCAAACCCACTGTGCTGGGACTTGTTAGGCGCGCACCGCTGCAGGTGGGTGGATGTGGAAGCTGCTGGTGGCCAGAGGTGGCAACTTGGAGATGGTGAGCCCCTCTGCCTCTGAATGCCTACTGCCTCAGAGTGGTTTTGTGAAAGAAAGATGAAACGGCGCAGGTTAGGTCACAGAGCATCACCCCGAGAACAATTAGGCCATTTCTTTGTAACCAAGTAACCTGCCCCCCAAAAAAAGCTCTTCTCTTCCTAATTTGCAGACTGTTTCATGTGAGGATGAGACAATCCGTTCACATGGAATTATTTTTCTGCTCTTCCATATTGCTCACTGTGATCAACTTGTCTGGGGCTCATCTGCAAGGTGCATACGTATATATTCTAATACATTCTATACTATCTCCTAACTGCATCATTCTACAGAAACTTGTTTACTTCCTGAAACAGACAGCAGAACGCCAACCAGTGAAAGCACAAGGTACAGATCAAGAGAAGAACACCACGGAGATCTGGCCCTGATGTAAGAAGCTGGTAGGTGAGTCCCAGCACCTGACATGGGGCAGCAGGAAAACAGTAATAATCCTACATGCATACCCTGGATTAACAGCGCTTCCCTGTTTGAGAGGCCCTGTTTGAGAGCACAGTCAGAGTGCACCTATGCTGCTTTCATGACGAAAAGGAAAAGGCCACCTATGAACGTGTCCCAGACTGGCAGAGTCATCCCCATATCCCATATTTTCAAGGAGGAAAGCTTAGCTGGCTCCTGTGCAGTTACTGATAAGGACAAATGTTCAGGTGAGCAAAACAAGAAGTTCAGCAGCAAAAAACAAAACAACAAGTTCGCAACAACATAAGTTCGCAAACTTATGGCTTCTGTTCCTTCATTTCCTGCTCCAATTGAAAAGTTCAGAATTTTCGGCCAATACAATAGCATCTGTATCACTGAGTATCTCCAGAACAAGCTCCTCGCTCAAAAGAAATAGAAGATCTTCAGCCAGATGCTGACATCTCCTTAAGTACAAATGCTTTTACTAATATGGTTACTATTTTGCATTCAGGCTCTTTATCTGATTTACCAGCTCCGCCAGAGGCCTCGCTTCCGAGCACTCCGTGGGCTTGCGGTGCCCACAGTCAGCATGCAGCAGGGAGGGTTGAAAAAGCCCCACAACCCTTTGCTTTGTAATTTTGGCAACAAGATGTAGCAGCGGTAAGGAAGAGAATAATCCACTCCTGCAGTGCCATTACTGTGGTCAGTGTGTGCGTGTGGGAGCGCAAGGGAACCTGGATCTGACAGGCAGGGGATGAGCTCAGGAAAGGCCCCGACTGCTCTGGAACTCTTCATCTGCCGGGCAAAGCGGGTAAGCACGGTCCTGCAGTAAACATTGCCTGGGAAAACAGCTCTGCACAAACAAGGTCAGCTTCCTGATGGGAGCAGAGCACGAGTTGCTCCCACCCCCCTGCAGCCCAGGGGCTGTGTTTATCCAGCAAGGAATGGCTGACCTGGGGCTGGGGCACGGTGCTGTGCTGCCAGGTGCGCTCCCAGCTCTCCCCACAGGTCTGGCAGCACAGTGACCGGCACAGAGCACCTCCGGAAGACGTGCGCTCAGCTCCACGTGCAGAGACTGAAAGCAAGAACCCGCTGCTCAGCCAGCACCGACTTCACTCTGTGCATGAGAACAGGGTTGTCTGGGTGTTTCCGTAAACCAGGCTGGATTTTAAGTCAGTGGAGCCCAACAGGGATTTGCCCCCTTTAATTTCAGCAAAACTAGAAAGGTTGCTGCTATTTTCACACATGAAATGTAAAAAAATGGCAAATTCCTTGAGCATGTTTGTAGTGGAGCGTGATGTGATTGTGTTGTCATTTATGGGAAATAATCGCAAGCCCATCTCTCCCTTTCCCCCCATTTTCCAGTCCAAATAACCATGAAAAATTACACTTCAATGTCAGGAGGACAACAAAGGAGGGGCTTTCTCCTGCCGCTTGACGGCTTTCCAGCACCCCCCACTCCTTTGGACAAAAACTACCTTGAATTCTATTTCATTTTAAATGTGATCTAACAAATTCATCTTGACAAGTTCCTCTCTTTTTTTCTTTTAAACAGCATTCTGCAGTTTAACCTAGCTCCAAATCGGAATCAGCTGGAAAGGAGACTCATGCAAATACACAAACACAGATCAAACAGCAAAACAAAAGAAAACACATCTCCAGCTCCAGGTCTGCAGGAAGGGCAGCTCGGCCTCTGAGATGGAGGCAGGCGGGAGGAGGGCCAGGGAACAAAGGGAAGGGACAGTGGGGAGGGCGAGCTGGGAGCAGGTGGGGCAGCGGTGGGGTGACGAGGCAGGACGGCAGCAGAAGGGGTTTGAGGACAGGGGGGTGCAGAGCCCAGTGCATCTTTGGAAACGAAGGGACCACGTCCCTGGCTGGCACTGCCCACTGCCGACCCCCCACCAGCACAGGGCCACCAGCACTGGGCTGCTCCCATCAGCCGGCCAGACGCCTGCAGCCGCCCTGCCTCCCCTCAGCATTGCTCCTCAGCACCCGTGTGCCGGCAAGGCGCCGCACTGCACAGACACAACGACATGATGCTGACGCTTCACAACTGC
This sequence comes from Tetrao urogallus, assembly GCF_951394365.1. Taxonomy (NCBI): domain Eukaryota; kingdom Metazoa; phylum Chordata; class Aves; order Galliformes; family Phasianidae; genus Tetrao; species Tetrao urogallus. The sequence continues at coordinate 402,746 of NC_136825.1, forward strand.
TGCAGGCTTGCTGGGCTCTCAGATTTTTAATAATAAAAAAGCCATCCTTGCTACCACATACAACATCCACGTTGTTCTTCCTCACGCTCGAGACGAGGCCGTATGCTCAGAGAAATTCATCTCACACCCATGGGCTCACTGCGGTCGCTCTGGAGATGGCCTGCAGAACCAGCGACGTGGAACGCAGTGGAGACAGCCTGCGTCAAAGGCGTGAAACTCCACGGTGCCGCCCTCATTCACAGCAGTTGTGGCTGTGTCATGGAACCCAGCTTCAGGAGCTGATTTCCAGGGACTAATGCTACTGGACACAGACAGTCGCAAATGTCATGAATTGTGTGTATATGGGGTCCTTCTGGATCAAAAGAGGATCAGTCTCTATGATTCTATGATTCAGTCTTGCATTTTTCTTCATGAACTGCCTGCAGGAAAGGCTCATGGACAGGATTTGCAGGTGGAGTGCGATGAAGCAAGGTGAGACGTTCAGCTGGGTTCTGCTTCATCTCAGCCAAGAGATCGACATCAGAGTGTGACACCATCCAGGGATGGACCCTGGCCCCAGGAAACAAGTAAAGCCCAGCTCCTCAGCTCTAAAATGGAAACAGCATTTGTCTGTCCCTCAGAGGTTCCAAAAAGACAAACAGTGGCAGTGTTTGAGGACCCGACATTTCAGTAATGGCGGCACAGCACATGCAAATACAACCACGGAACATCCATGCTTTCATCTGGGAGAAAATAATCCCCACACAGAGCTGTTGGGGCAGGAGAAGGCCAGAAAGGCCAGCAGGCAGGGAAGGGGCAGAGCAGTGCTCTGGGAGCGGGGCTGTGGCCAAAGCAAGGGCGCTGCGGGCCTCGGGTCAGGCCTGGCCCTCCTCAGCCTCTCCTGGCTGTGCCAGTGACTGCGGACAGCCAACAGGAACTGCAGCCAACAGAGCGTGCTGGCAGAGGGAAGTATCTGTGTCCTGATATGTGTGTGTGTCCACGTGGGTCCGGCAGGCCGCCCCCCCACAAGAAGCCCAGAACAGAGAGCTGCTCTTGTGACCCGTACCATAATTCACTGTATTCTTCTCTCTTGCACGCACTGGCTACGCTCAGCACAATCCCAGTGTATTTCTGGTGACTCCTGACCTTGCTGTCATGTTGACAGCTTCCCATGAAGCCGGACCAAAACAATTGGATTGGTGCAAAAAAGAGAGAAAACTAGGCACACTACACACCTTGTGACACAGAAGATGGCAGAGATGCTCACGGCATGCAGTTACACAGCCCTGGAGCTGCCTGTGAGGACACACTTGAGGAACACCACGTCACACTGCAGCAGAGATGACCACGTCCGAAGGCTGAGCTGCCCCTTCCCCAGGTCTGGGTTACTAACACAAACAGAATGTCATTGATTGCTTTTCCACTCTTACTAATAAGCTTTCAGCAGAAGAAGATTTCAGCTTCCTGCAGCCAGCAGTCCCTTTTTCTCCACCTCTCCTGGCTTTGAGTAATTGAAAGCGACTGCAATCTCGGCCCGGGCTCTCCAGTATTCAGCTGTATGGGGAGGTCACAGGGTGTCAAGTGAAGCCTTTCCATTCACCTCCATACCACCAGTACTGCATTAACAGCAGCAGCCTGATCCACAGCCCAGAGGAATGTGCAAAATTACAGGGGCTGCTAACAGCCTCGGAAATCCTAACACAGCTTATCTGCAGCAGGGAGGGAGGGGTGCCAGCTGTGTCTCTGCAGAGAGGCCAGCAAGCTGCATCCAAGCAGAGCCCCAGCAAACCCCTGAATTTTTTCAATTTATGCATATATATACAAGAAACTACATATTCACCCTTAATATTTTTGTGGCAAGTGAAACACATTCTCTATTCCCATATCCTCTTTCATACAGCAGGGAAGGATTTCAACTCACCATCAAATCTAAGACAAGATGGGCTGTTATGTGGCTGTTTTACCTTGGAAGTGAAAGGGAAGAGCTTGGGAATACCCCCACGGAGGCCCTGAAGGTGCTTGCAGCTCACAAGCAGCCCAGCCTGCAGAGCAGTGCCCACTGTGGCTGGGAGGAAGGAGTGCTTCTGCCACCCCGGGACGCTCCTCACCCCTGCCATCCCTGAGCTCGGCTCTCTGGGAACAGTAACGAGGGAGCACCAGGTGCTCCAGGGATTCAAAATGTTCCTGGAACCTGGACGAAGGCGCACGTACAGGTGGTGGCTCCAGCAGAGGCCTGTGATAAGAATTTATTTCTTTCAATTATGAGCTCTTGTCCCCAGTCTCAGTTCATCAGCACAGCGCAGCCGAGTCAATGAAAGCTCTGTAATGCAGTAATCAGATGCACAGCGACTTCCTGGAACCGCCGGCTGTGCAAAGCGGCCGGCAGAGCTCTGGAAACAAGCAGCAACTTTGGAGGCAGGTTCCCAACCCAACCCATCTTTCTGCTCCCAGGCCACATGGAGCTCCTGTTTCTATGGCCAAGGCAAATGCAGCTTTATCATGAGATCTGCGACTGTCCTGCTTCATCAGGAGTGGTCAATTGAAGCAGTGAATCGTTACGCTTTGCTTCTACTGCCCACGCACATCCTTCTTTAAAGGAAGGCTTCCAGGGGCACTTGATGTATTTCCAGATGAAGCTTTTGGTTTTGTTTTTTAATGGAATTTGATGTGAAAGATTTGATCCCATCAACCCAACAGTGTTCAGAAATACCCTATTTCAGTCAGAGCGGGAATCAATCCATTGCCATCAAAAAGCAAACATAGGAGAAAAAAGCCAGAACAATCACTGATGAGATCATTTCTGTCCCTAGAAAAAACAAAGCGCTGCTTTGGAGGCCTCTATTTAGGGTAAATGCAGCAGGCAGGACGTCGCAGGAGGAGTGATGAAGCTGAGCATGGGCTGTGACGTCTCCCAGGTCCAGGTGCCAGGAGGCACAGCAGCTTCGCCATTACTGTGTGATGCTGCTGTGCCTCGGGGCTTCACTTGGTCGGTTTAAAATCAACAAACAAAAACATTTCCTCTAATTCTCCTTTCAAAGTGAACTCCAGAAACAGGTCCTGACTTCAAACACCACTCCGACTCCAGCCTGCCATGAGCTCCCCATCCCCAGTGTCGCAGCCGCTGCACAGACCCATTCCCAACCTCCCTAGGCATTCACCTCTCCCACAGAGCAGCGCGGGAATGCTCACCTACTGCAGCCTGCTCAAGAGCTCTATTGATCCAACATACACTTGGTGCCTTCAAAGTTGTTTATGATCAATATGCAAATTGCCCATGGCATTGATCTGATATTAATTTTCAATTAGGGAATCCACAAGGGGTCTCCCAGGGTCAATATCTAACAACGCAAAGTAACTCCATGGTGGAATAGTGGGAACGACGTTGCCAAGAGCCAGAGCTGCTCCTGCACCGCCAACCCCAGACCTCCCAGATGCTCCTCACACTGCAACTGCCTGGCTGGGGATGGCAGCCCGGAGGCCTCCTGGCAGCTCCACTCTAACTGCACTGGGGGACAGTCGTGGTTGTACACAGGGAGGCACCGTGCAGCACACAGCCTGCACGCAAGTGTTTTGTCACCCCGAAGCCAAACCACAACCTCTGGGCTGTCAAAGACAGTGCCACAGGCAGAGGGCAGCCCTCAAAACCCCACACAGGGGGCTCTGTTCGACAGCAATTCATGCCCTTTCACAGATAAGCCCTGGCCATGTGCTCTCCCAGTGCACCGCTGTCCCTCACAGTGGAGGAAGGGGGGACCCAAGCAACACACAGCAGTCCTGCTCACACCCACCGCTGTTCTGCAGGGACCCTCCCACAAATCGGGTCACTTCCACATGTGCTGGTGACACGAGCAGCAATGCAGATTAACAGCTGGTGGTTACCAACTTAAGGCAGCCCCACTGCAAGTGTTTTTAGACAACAGCCGTCAATATACACGTTGTGCTTTCTGCACGAATGCAATTATTCATATGGAATGTGCAGAGAAAGTATAACACAACAGTGCTCAGAACAGCTCCCACAAAGCTAGACAGGAGGGGTCAGGGTCCAGGCAGAGCACACACGCAGCTTTCCCATGAAACAGAGGAGGTACACAAACACTGTGCTCTGCCATCTGAACAAGCTAAGTAATCCTGCGCTTCTCCAGAGAACATGCTCGAAATGGAAAAGATCCGCATGTGCACCACACAGAGGTTAAAAAAAGGGAAGGCAAAAATCACTGAAATTGCCTTGTAAATGTGGAGGTGTGGCCCTTCCCAGAAGACAGACCCATCTCACCAGCCATGCTCCCAACTCTTCCTCTCAAGGGGAAGCCATCTGTTTCGCTAAATCCCGCCAGCGGCATCGAAGAGGTGATGCCCCCCTCGCACCGGACGGCCGGTCTGCACACACCCACTGCTCTGCCACTCACTGTGCTAACCGGCACATTAGCTACCCAGGCTAATTGGTTTATGGATAACATTAATTACCATGTTGCTCATTAATGGATGAAATCTTTATTGGTTCCATTGATCAGCGGGACTTGTTAGCCGGCCTCCTAACCAATGGCGGATGTAACAAGCTCTCTTATTGGCATATCAATTAATGCAATCAATTTCTGGCCAGCGGCTGCCATTCGCTTCCCTGCTTGTTAGACTGTGGAAGACAGAGTCATGTCAAGTAAGCATTTATTTAAAGGGTTTCTAATTCTTCTTGAGCTGACTTCCCAGCAGGCTTTCTGCCACACTAGGGTTTTCTGCCTCCAGAGACCTTCCCCTTTCCTCTCACTGCAGAACCAGATCTATAACAGTCACTGCAAACTAAATCATTTCTGCAAAAATATTTATCCAGTTATGCAAGTGGGACAGCAAAAGGTGTCAGATTAAGAAATCAGACCTGTGCAACTGACCTAATTTATCACATTGGAGAGATGGGTAGGAGCATGAGCCCATTCCCAGAAGACACACAGGGGTTCAAGAGCCATGCCAGAAAGTGTCCCTGCACACAGCCCAGTTTTAATTACAGGGTCAGTTCCTCAAATTACCATGGTTTGCCGATGAACAATAAGCTCTCAATGTTTCTGCCCCATTCCACCTTCCAGAGCGAAGATGCGGTCTTAGCATCCTCACAAAGCCTTGTCACATGGATCTACAGATCCCAGCACCTGAACTGGTGCCTGCCACAGTGCTGTTTGGCAGCCTCAGCTCCAGTATACAAGCCCTACAGGACTGCGGAGCACAAACGGAGTTCTGACAAAGAGCATTAACCAAGGTCAAACTCTAGGGAATCCTCTTGGCTATAGCTAATCCTGAACAACTGGCTACAAGAGAAGAGACTCACTCAGTCGTCTCGTATTTTCTGCACTGAACGTGAATCTGAACGGAATGATCCAAAACAGCTGAAGTACATCAGGAATTCAGAGCAGTGAATGTTCACCCATTCACCAAAGACCTGAAAAGGCTCTGATAACAAAGACTGTCATAAGCCGCTCTGCTTAGGCTCAAGAGTCCTTAAATCCTCTAAGACTTTAGAAGCAGCTCTACTCTACTGAAGTCCAAAAATTAGTGGCATCCGATGCTAGTGAACAGACGGAGAACATGATGACATTGGCAGTGCTGGTGCACTACCTGCAACACAGGATCATACAGCACCTCCCCACATCATCTCTAGGGCAACAAAAGCAGATGAAGAACACTAGACCGAAACCTTCCCCAGCCAGAAACTGAAGAGATTGGTTCTGCTCTCCTGAGAAAGGTGACAAAGGGACAATTTGGTAAAAGAACATAAAATGGGTAGCAGTCTGAAGAACACCAAGTGAGATTTTCAGACCCATTTCTCCCAGAGCAAGAAGGGACTTCAGTTAATTTGACATGAACCAAATGATGTTCCTGTAAGAGCCTCTGCTCTCACTTACAGAGACTTCGTGCTCTCCATTTTCCCAGGCCTCTTGGCCTACCAGATTTCAAGAGCGGAACAAATTCAGAAAGATCTCACATACCATCCTGCTCGGGTTTATTTCCCTCTGCCTGTGGGTGGCCATGCTTTGTAATGATCTTAGCTACTTTCAGCATCTGGCTGCTGAATTTCTAGCTGACATGACGAGACAGCCAGGGGTCATCTTGTATGCCCCAGCACGTGATGAGATCCTGCAGCCCAGGAGGCTGATGCTGCTCTCAGACGTGGGCTCGCTGCCAAAGGAGATAACAGCGGGCTCGAAGATGTGCCACATCAACTGTCTCAATGCAGGAGGCTCTGTTTTCCTTTGGAGTAGGCGTTTGCACTACAGCAGTATGTCTGGTAAACGTTCCAGCAGCCAGACCAAGCTGGAAATGTCAGCAGGCTGCCCAGCACTCCTGGCCTTCATCCCCCTCTTCACTGCTGACCTTGGGTCTGCCTATGCAGCTCCATACATGCAGGAAACCCAGCAGTTAGAGCATCTCCAGGACCTCACAGGTGAAACGAGCACATTTTCCCTGTAGAGTTAGACTTGGTAATTAGGCTGTGGAAATCAGTGTCCCAGTATGTTGCTGTGGCCAGGATTTCAGCAGTACTCACAAACGAGATCAGATAATTAAAGTTAGTATCAAAAGATATAACTGCTAAATCTAACAGAAGAGTTTGAAAAAAACATAAGCATACAAGCTTTAGTATGAACTGCCTTCTCACCACCACAGAGTTTACATGGACACTCTCGTGGCAGCAGGTGAACCTGGAGCTCTTTCCTCACCCTGTGGTTCTCCAGCACTTTGTCACTTCCCAGCCCCTTCCAGGCACGCTCTGAGCACCGCAGGGTGACAGCTCATGACTGCTGGGCTCTGCATCCGGCCGTGCTCAGGCGGCACCCTGGGGATCGCGACAGGGGGCTGATGAGCAGCGAGATGAGACATCTTTGTCCATGCTGCACCTCCAGGACCTGAGGTGTGGGGCAGTGTCTGCGAGCCCAGCCCAAAAGACCACCTCTCGCCCCAGTTGCTCTTATAGCAAGTTAATTCAGACTTCAAAATCATCTCTTATATGCAACAACTGCACACAGGTGTTGAAATGAAAAAACAATCGTCACCATGAAAAGACGAACCTAAGCAGAGAACTGTATGTATGCAGGTGTTCTGGAGCTGCTCACCACAGCCCATGGTGAATGTCATTCTGCCACCAGCCTCCTGCTATCCCACCACCATCCCACTGCCATCCCACCGCCATCTCGCCACGCTGTCCTGGAGCAGCACAGCAGGTCAGAGTGTGACACGTGGGCCCACGGCAGCCGCCAGGGCAGAGCCAAGTTGGCCCTGCAGCCCCAGTGAGCAACAGCCCTCCCCGGCCACGCTGCTCCCTCCTCACCCAGGTGGCTCTGCAGGATCTTCCATGCCAAACACGGTAATAAATCAAACCTTATCAGAGCTGAACTATAAATCTGTGAAGACTCCGATAATTTCCAGCCCTGGGAATAACACCACAAAAGTACTTTTTAAACTAATTACTCAGATTCCGAAGTGCTGCCCTAATGAGCCTTCCTTCTGCCCAGAACTTACTAAGAGAAAAAAAAAAAACCTACCTTCAGCACAGTAATTACTGCTTTCCCCTTCAAACTTCTAACTGGAGATCAATGCTGCATTTTAAGACTCATTGATTTACAATTAGCCTGGCTTTCCTGCTAAAGTGTTTTTAAAGCAGAGTTTACTTTTATTTTATTTTGAAATCTCAAAGATCTGGTTCTTGGATTTTACATCCTCATGAGAGGTGTGCTGGAAGCTAAAAGAGGAAGGCACACATCTGAGCAGAGGAAGGAAAACAGGATTTTTGTTAGGCTGGGACAGAAGGAAAGAAAAGAGACATTTAGATAGCTAAGGGATAAACACGAAAAGAAACTGAGAGGGAGAGAACCAAAGCTAAAAGAAAGGAAGGGAAAGTGGAAAGAGAAATGCAAATGCAAGGAGGAGAAATGAACTGTGGGCTGGGATAGCCAAGTCACCGTCAGGCAGATGGAGGCACTCACTGCCTCTGCTGTTTATTAGCATCCTTGAGAGAAAAAAAAGCAGCAGCTTTGTGCATCTCTGCAAAACAAAGCGCTAGTTAAAAATAGTGTGTGCAGCAGGGACAGAGCGCCAACGCGAGGGTCCTGGCAGCCCTTGCATTTGTACAATCTGTCCCACGAGGAGAGCAGAAGAAAGTGAAGCAATTAAGAATTTCATGCTGATTGCTTCAAACATGCTTCTCTACGCCACAAAGATAATAGCATCATGGATACATTTGCCTCCTCTCTCCCTGCCTCCTCCTATCCCAGCAGCAACTACTCCTCACCCCCCTGCTGCTCTCCTGGTGGAGAGCAGAGGCTGCACGGAGCACACTGCACTGCAGCCAGCCCAGCTCCGAGCAGAGCTCAGCCTGCCAACCACCTGCCAACCTCACCACGCTTGGTGCAGGGCTGCTCCGTGCCTTCTTGGCAGGAAATGAGCTACGCTGGACACACTGCTTCAGCACTCCCCGTCCTTCCTTCACCTCCTGGTTCTTCTTCCAAGACAAACATTTGGAAGGTCTGCTAGGATTAGCATAAGCAGCAACACGACAGGAGCCAAACTGGGAAGCGGAGAAGCAAGGAAAATTGCCTACGACCGTTTATAAATTTTGGAGCTGCCACAGCCTGCCATTTCATCCGCTGCTCTCATAACTTTTGTTCTTTACTACTGTCGGGTCCCAGGAGTCAGTGGCAGACGATGATCCCAGAGTGATGAAAGTGAAAAAAAAGAAAACAGAAAAGCCAGTAACATCTCTCCTTTTTTATATTTCATTTTACAGAAAGCTGCTTAGCCCCATTTCAAAGACTAATATGAAAAAAGTGCAATTAAATCCTCGAAAAACTGACAGATCAGCAAAACAAAACCACCCGGAGGAGAGCACGATTGAGCCTCATTAAGAAAGAGTTCAGTCTGTTTTTAAAACCTTTCTTAACACTTAGCTGGGTACCTCTCAGCAGCAACCGCTCCCAATGCGCCCGGCATAATTAGTGTCAGAACGGAAAGGAAAAAATCAACCTAGGAAACAGAAATTAAAACACCAGATTTAAGTGAGAGAAAAGGGTTCAGCTGCAGCAAAACCATCTAAATTCTAACAATAACCTCTCCTTTCTGTCTGCAGCAAAGAGCTACAGCCCCACTGTATGCATAGACAAATACGTGCCAATTAAAAAGAAAAGTGGCCGGAGCAAATCTGCGCTGTAAAATTTCTATCACTAACCACTCCCATCCCCAAACAATATCTGCATGGCAGTCACATCCACCCATGAGGTCAGGTTAATGACAGATGGACAGTAAATTACACTGACCTCGACAGCAATTATAACTATCACAGTTGACAATAAGGAAATTAAGATACAGGGACAAATTCTGTGCGCTCTCAGCAGCTGGATCCTGTGCAGGCTGTGCATGCAGACACACTGCCATATCCCACCGCTACATCGCAGCCTATAACAAGAGCTATACAGCTGAGATCTATTATTTCACAGTGGGGGTGGGGAAGAAACGCATGGGAGATAGAAAAGATGGCAGAGAGATGAAGCCATTTTATTAAATCAGGCAAATTCTAATTTATTCTGGGGAGATGGAGGAGAGAAAATGGATTCACTCTCAGCATGCTCCCTCTGTACCGTCTGATCCAATCCCCACCGCCTCGCCAGAGGGGGAGGGGGTGGTGGAGTTCTGCAATTCTCCCACAACTGGGGAAAAAGACTACAAAACAAGGTGATTTTCTGTTTGGGGTTTGAAGCTGCCGTGGGGACAAAGCCTGACCGGGGAGCGTGGGGCTTGAGGGCTTTGCTGCTCAGCTCCTGCGGGGCACAAGCGCTGCCAGGGAAGCACGCCCTGCAGTCCTGCACTCTGCCATGCTTGGCGCACACCAAAGCATGCACCTCAACAAGTTCCAGAACTGTCACCATCGCTTTCCTTTGCCGGGTAAGGGATGCTGGGGTCAAAGCACCACGTGGGCGATGCTGCAAAGGTCAGCGGAGCTCCACAGTGCTCCACATTGTGCTACGGCACTGGCAGCGCTCCTCCACAGCTCTCAGCAGCAACTGCTCAAGAATGGCACCAGGAGCCGGGCCCTTCTCCTGCTGCAGCCGGCACCTCAGGACACTCACGGGCACGGCTGTGCGGCTCTGGCTGGGAGCCACAGGCATCTGCTCTCCTCACCACCCGTGGCTGAGGATATCTGAAGTGACACTGGGACCTGGAGGCCATCAAGGAGCTCCCACACCAGGAGATCATGGTGACAGCCAGGTGCAAACGCGGCTCATTGCAGGCGGAGCAGCCAGCTGAGCTCCCTGCCTTATGGACAGGGTGACACGCACAGCTGCCCATGAAAGCAGAATAAGACCAGCAATCCCCTCCCTGAAACCACCATTGTTCGTCTAGCTCAGAACAGAGTAAATACTGCATGAGCACATGGTCCCAACGTCCAACAGACAAGACAGCCATGAGGACACTGCAAGTGCCTGAGAAGACACCCACCGCCCTCCCCAGCGTTCCCTAGGCCGGTCAGACAAACGTCAGGGTTTGTCTGCTTAGGAATGACAGGCGACTGCACAGCTGCCAGTTCCTCTCAGCTGCGAGCAGGAACAGCCCTTTCCTCCTCTGCCACTGCCCCTGCCCAGCCCCAGCGCTGCAGCTTCCCAGCCCGGCCCAACAAAGCGTCCCCAGCCCCGCTCCCCAGCGCTGGGCAGTGTGAAAGCAGAGGCACTGGGGCAGAACTAAGCCCTGTGCTGGGAGCGAATCCCCCTCCCTGTGCTCCCAGAGAGGCCCTGTCAGCGCCGTGGGGCAGCCCCGGCTCCCTGCGAGGGGGCAGCGCGGAGGGGACGGAGCGCAGGGCGGGAGGTCAGGGACGGCGGCCTGGCAGGAGGCCGAGTGGGTATGTTGGGTGCAAATTCCTAACTGAAGAAATTCCTGTTTTGCATCCAACTCTGGTGTGGGCGATGAAGCTGATTTTATGACTTATTTATTTATTTCATCTTTGATGAACAGAAGGTTAATATAAGAACAACTCCTTGGCAAACCTTTAAGGGTAACTCAAGCGACACTGATGTGAATCAATGTTCCCTTTGTGAACGCATTACTTGGCAGAAACTGGCTTTTTGTAACCCCCTTAAACCTAGCTGGCAAAACAAAAAGAGAAAAAAAAACGTCCTTCAAACAAAAGGATGAGGTGAAAATAAAGAGAGAGTCGACTGCACTTTATTCTCTTTCATAGAAGCAAATGGATTTGGTGCTTTTTATACATTAATCAATCAATATCACTGACTGTACATCAGCAGCACAGCCAAGTTATGAATGACCTTTCTGGCAAAGAGGACACTTTTAATGCTCATAAGACTGCTCATAGCTTAGCAACTTTCCGAATTTATGCCTGCATGATTACCCCTTGGAGGCAGGCGCCCGTTAGCACTGCACTAGATATGACAAGGTTAGTCCTTTCCAATTTGTGCAGAAGAAAGGAAACTGTTGACTGTGTGCGCGCTCCATTTATGCAGTTGGCTGCTGCCTTCTGGAAGGCAAGGACGAGCGCTGGGTGCCAGGTCACACCTGGCCTGCCACATTCCTTCAGAGCTGAAGAAACCTCAAGGGCTCCAGACCTGGTGCCAGACTCACAGGTGAGAGTCCCCTTGTGCAAAAACCTCAGGGAATAGAGGGAGAGAGCCGAGCCCTGAACCAGCTCTTCCAAAAGCAGCCAAGGGACTTGCAGAGCATTCCTGTCGCTGCACTGACGTGAGCACAGCACGTGCCGGGGCCGGGCTGTGCACAAAGTCCCCCTGTTGTCACTGGAGCTGGTACCGCTGCCCCATGGAGCCAGGAGCACAGCTGCAAGTTGTCCTAACAGCGGACTCTGGGCAATTTCCAATCCCTGTATTCCCTCTTACATTATTTAACAGAAAACAAAAAGGGATTCAGACCTCATTGCCAAGGGGTCACCATGTGCCTGTAAGCTACGGCCCAGCCCCAGCAGGAGCCCAGGAGTTGGGGTACTGCCATGCATGAGGTCCCTGTTCCACAGTGCTGACTTTGAGGCATTCTCAGAAGCGAGCGCAGCCCCACAGGCCCAGAGCTCTGCAGCTGCTCCAGCCCCTCTGCCCAGCACCAGATTCCTCCTCCCAGCACGAGGCCCTGGCAAGCCCACTGCGAGGAGCCCATCAGCTTGGTCCTTCCAGGACCATCCTTTTTTCTTTTTTTTTTTTAAATCACTGTATTCTTCCACTCAATTTATAACACTGCTTTTCCTTTCATGCAATATTGCAGAGGGGAAAAAAAAAACAAACAATGGCAAGCGGCACTATTAGGAGTAACATTCCCTCTGACAGTGCTCAACACGTGTCTTATTCGGTATGAGTTACCTGCAGGGGCTACAAGTGGATGCCCTCAGCCCTGGCTCTCAGTGTTTCTCCCCAGCAGTACCCAGCTCTGGAGGGCCTGAAGCACTGTGTCCAATGAGGGACGCTACAAAGCCTCACAGTGCCATTCAGAAAGCACCTATGAGACATGCAGGTGCTTCCTGCCTTTTCAGCATTTTCCTGCTCCTGGTGCTCTGCAGTGACCCTGGCCATCCTGGTGAAATTTTCTCTGTCCTCTTCCACCACCGCGGCCCATTCGCGCAGGATGGCCTCAGCCCGGCACGCAGCTCCCTCAGCTGCAACCTCCAACCCCACCAGGACTGGAGCAGAATAAACCCTGAGCGATCCTCCGCACCACACACACAAAAGGGGAGGGAGGAAAAGAAAGGAGAAAAGTGAGTAGGTGATGTGGAAAGGAGAGGTGGCTGCACAAGTGAAGTGGAACGGACAGGCACTGTGCGCTGCCAGATTGCCCGCCTGCTGCAAAAGCCAAAATTAATGCCATTGTTTTGCCACAAAGGAGGCAGCAAAGTAGCAGCGGAGGCCAGAGAACAATCCTAAACACCAAGCCCTAATTCACCCTTCCTAACAATAAAAAGGAGGATGGAAAAGGCCAAAATGCTCCAGCTTAATTGGTAACCAAATGAGAGAGAGTAGTTCCCAGAAAAGGAGCGGGAGCTCCCACTCCGCATGAATGCCGGCAATCAGAAAAGCAAAGAAAGACGCTCTGAAGTCACATGGAGTCCATCCCCACTTTCTGTCCAGGGCCACTCTGTCATCTGTGCCCAGCACTGCACAACAGCAGGGCCCTGCACACACTGTGGCAGGCAAAATTTGGTGGCTCAGAGCTTTAAGGCAAGGAGTCCCACCGTGGGCCCGGCTCAGGCATTTGGGGGGTTCTCAGCAGCGCACCATGCGCAGGAAGGGGCCAGGGAACCCTGCAAGCAGAGTGAAGGAGCCCACACCTGAAACAGCGTGTGTAAGAAACACATTAGGACACATGGAATGCGACAGAAACATTGAATGTTTACTTCATGAAGTGGCTTCTGATGAATGAAAGGATGAGGAGAGGGTATGAAGTGCTGTCTACACAGAAGAGAAGATTAGAGCTGCTTGGTCTGCAAAGAAAATCAGACAGCCTCGACAACAGCGACCGAGGTTCAAAGGAGCGGAACCAATACTGTTCTTCTCATCCTCCAGCCTCTGGAGAACTGACAATGAACAGAAAAAAAAATTCAAATTTGGAGCAAATACAGATAATACTTTCTCATACAACTCCCAATTAACCTTTGAAACTCATGGCCTAAGCAATCATGGAGATCAAAACCAAAAATGCATGGCAGCAGCATCAAGATGGTGCCGACAGCAATAAGTAAGAGACCCTTATCTGAGGGAGCTTCTTACTTGTTTACAGGTCCCCAGACTCCCTTCTGAATCAGCTGCAGCTTGACATTGGTGTTGCCACACATGTTATTAAGCAATTTCAAGCTCTTGGTGGAAAAAAAACCAATCACAATAGCTCCAGTTTGGGGGACTTTTTAACCAGAGGTTCAACAAGCCTTACAGAAGGATAAGAAAGCAAATGAAAGGCTGCTAGCAAGTGCGTAGGAGACTGTGCCTCTGACATGCAAGTCAAAGTACGCGCAACAGCGCTGGGTACGTTGGAGCAGGTTGGGCCAGTCATTACTTCCAGACGTGTGCTGGCTGCTGTGAAACCTCCATTCACAAATCACCCCGCTGATAAGGTACACAATCTCATTTTGCCTATGGCTCTTAAAGAAGAACAAAATCAATTTCAGAAAGCAAACTCCGTATCTCTTGCAATTAAATCTATACTCCTAATAAATGAGCTGCAGCATGAGAGTATCTTCCATGTTCACGATGCTTCATACGAACAAAGATCTCAAAGCACTTCTTCATTTTTATCAGGCACTCTCTGGCATCTTGTCAGCTAGATAAAGACCACCAGACCTGTTGCTTTCAGAAGGCAGAAGGGAAAGGAATTGATGCTCTGCAGGAATACTTCTTGTTAGGAGGGAAAAAGCGGAGGATGTTCTCTTCCATGACACAGTGGACTTGTGTTGGCCTTCATAGATGATTCTTCTGTATAGAAAAATGAAACCTATGCAGCAATCCACAGTCTCATGTGTAATAGCAACAAGTTTAAAGTTCACCTTCCAAACAGGGTGGCACATGAGTGTGTCGATGCCATGTGTCTAGGACTGCAAGGCCTGGAAAAGCTCCTTACCACCTCTTTCTGCCTGGGAAAGGCTTTGCCTGACCAGCTGCGACAGAAGCCGGCTGGTTAAAAGTAGAAACGGTTGGACTGGGAGGACTTTCCTCGCATATTGGGCACTTAAAGGACACTTGTGTGTCCCTGAAGATCTAAAGGACAGTCCAGTAAAAAAGACTCAACCTCTCTCTTCTAACAACCAAGTTGAAGGAATTCACTTTCTCAACCACATCAAAGAGTATGCAGATACTCTTCTTGTTCCATCAGTGAAAGTCTGAATGTGGAAGCGATGTACTTCTACCAGTTCATGTCAGCACTCTGCTGCTGTGCAGCTTTCTGGAGTCTCAGTTCCAGCTTTTTAGAACTGAGAACTGCTAAAACAAATCAGCAATATTTTTTTAATTTCTAAGCAAAAAATCTTTAAAACATCACAGTACTAACGCAGTGCTAATGGCTGCTTAGTACCCTTGCCAATCCAAGGCCCAGAGGTCGCTGGTGACCTGTCTGTCACTGTTTGCATTGAACATGTGGACATGAGTTCCCTCTGCAGCAAGAAGCCAGTGCAACTCTGTCTTGTGAAAAACCCATAGGAAGGTCCTGTTCCAAGCAATGGTGTAAATGGACTACAGGAAGAGGAATGAAGGGATCCTGCCCTGTGTTTCCACTGTGATGAAAAGATGGAGCTGGAGACCAGAAATCCAGTGCAGCTCTACCGTGTGACGAACAGAAACAATGCCATGAAAGCACCCTGTGCACCCATCCTAATCACACAGTTTTATCTTCTGCAGGAAGCATAGATTTGCTTTCTCCAACACGCGCTGTCATGGACCAGCAAAACCTGGTAGTGCCCCAGTCAGACTCAGAGACAGCTCTGTTTACATTGGTTCAGGTGATTTTTTCTATATAAAAGATGTCAGTTTATTTTAAAAGTGCACATTTTTTCAAGAAAAAGGACTTATGAAAAGATACAGAATTACAGCTATACTGAGGGAGATTGCAGCCAGCCTTGTGTACACAGCTCTGGAGAAACACCAACCATCTCATCCTTTTTGCCTGTTCTTCCTACATCTCAATGAAAATGGAGAAGGAACACAAGCTTGGCGTTTCTGCCTAGCAGCATCCTGCCAAACCGGTCCTTATGAGCTACCAGTTACTGAGGGAGACTTCCAGAATCAGGTCCAGCCCCCCTGAGCTGGCAAGCTCCTGCCCATCGCTTCCCAGCGCCCTGTGAATGCTTCCTCCAACAAGGAAACTGCAGTATGTTGCTGGCACTGGCAGTGTTTTTGGGTGCCATCATAAAAGTTCCAGTCCTGTTCCTGACCCTGAAGAGCAAAGAACAGCAGCAGTCTCAGAACATGGTTACAAGTCTGGACACAGTGTCTGGCTTCAAGAACAACTTCCATTTTTATGGCCCATCGCAGCACTCAGCCAGAAAGGCTCACTGCTGACAGTGCGTGCAGATGGGCAGGAAACAGCTGAGCGGTGGAAACTGCCACCTTCACGGGGTGCTGCTGTGACACAAACTGTGAGCATGCAGCCAAGGCAAACCTCATCCAGGGGAAACAGCCTCTGACTCTCCTTTGGTGAGAGCCTGTACGACTGAGAGGAGATGAGACAGCACAGCACCGTGCTCCCACACCTGCCAGCAGTCATTCAGTGAGACTCCATGCTGCCAGCTGCAGCAAACCCTGGGGCACCACCTGCCAGGTGGGGGTCCTGCTCCCATTTCCCACCTTCCTTGGCGCAGTCCAGCACACCCCTGCATGGCACTGCACGGCTGTGAGGCAGCAGGGAGCCTGGCCCAGCCACTGCAGTGGGCACAGCTGTGCCATCAGGGGAGCGGAGCACCGCCTCTCCTCACTCTCATCCACCGTTTGCTTGTGGGCGAGTTAAACATCCTTGTTCACCTGAGCACAAAGCCTCTGTCCAGCTGAACATGACTAAGATTTTTTCTTTCTGCCACCATCCCCACCTAACGTGTCACCAGGCAAATTAGCAGCAAAGAAGGAATCAAGGAATCAGCACTTTTCTGGTCTGGATCTCCGGCCCCCGCGGCTCAGGTCAACAGCAGAACAGGAGGAAAGGCTCAGAGTTAATGCACCAACAAAAGCATCCAAGTGAGGTAACCCCGAACTCATTAATCTGTTAACACAGAAGAAGGCTTGTTCACCTCAGGTGTATTTAATTTGGAGCCTGGTGATGTAGGCAGACAACAGCAAGCGCAACAACGGCTACAAGCAGCCAAACCTCTAGGAAAAGCACTGGAGAAGAACTGCTCCCATGCAATACAGTGGAAAGGATGGTCGTAAATTAGGGTTGACAGGAGAACACAGTCTGCTGGAACAGTTCCTATCTGTATCCAAACTTTTGGAAGCTTTCCTTTTCTCCTTGCAATGAGAACATAGCAGCAGCAGCTCAGACGCCCTGCCCTGCTCGGTGAAGTGAGGGGCAGAACAGAACCAGCATGGATGTGTGGAGCAGACTTCAAACATGAGCTGAATACGCTGCTAAGATAAACCTTGTGCTGCCCATGCTGACATCTAACCCTTCTCCAATACATCCAGAGACTCGGCAGCAGTATCTACCACCATTCAGCATTCAGCAGTGCTTCCATGGCTTTACAGAGGTCCTTCGGTCTGGAATTCAAGACTGCACCCCTGCAAGAACCACCTGAAGTCCTCTGGAAGTTCCCTATTCTGAAAGTGAGAGTAGGAAGAGAGAAAAAGGGGACAGAAGCAGAAAGTGCAGCTGGCACCAGCAGCAGAAATTCTGGTGACCAAACTCAGTACCAAAAGTGAGGGATAGGCACAGTACACAACTTTCCTGTCCCAAAGGAAAGAGCAGTTGGTCTGAATGCAGCAGGGAGGCTGCTGACAACTCAGTTCAGTCTGACTCCAGACTTTGTTTCGATGGGGATAAAAACATAGAGTAGGAGAGGGACCAAGATCTTCCCAGTGCTTTGCTATGGCATCTGGTGTTTTTCCCTGTACTTTTTTGAAGTGGAAAGAGCTTTAAGATGCAACCGAACAAGAAAAACATTCTGGAACAAGTCGGCCATCAGAGCTTCCTCTCTTTCTGCTTAATGAAAGCCATGAGCTCCCAATGACAAGTGTCTGCTGGAGCTAGATGGGGAGTTTATGAGATTCCTGCCACGTTTCAGTGATATTACAGCATGCCTTTGGTCTGCCTTCCCCAGCCCTGCTATCTAACCACTTCCTTCCCACCAGGCGCCTCCCATTAGAGTTTCATTAAGCGAATGCTCGGGGGTTTGTGTGGATCTCTGTTACCCCCCCGCCACGCATTACCAGGGGCACATGAAAAAGTCACGATAAACTTTAATAAAAACAAAATTAAAATGATTAAACCTTTCATATCCTTTAGAGATTATCTATACGCTGCTGGTTGGCCAAAACAGAGCTAGGACACAACCGCTTTCTACTGCAAACTCAAAACCAACCCAAAAAATAAATAACAAAGGAAATATGTTTCAGCCAGATATTAAAGGGGAACAAACTTTATCCCTGAGTTCTTTGAAGCCAGACCAGAGCTCGACTGTCCCATGGTGTCCTATAAGCACAAAGACAGAAAGATGCCACTGAGAGAGGAATAGTGTTCTGCAAAGTTTGGACAAGGGAATACACGCGAGGAAGAATAGCTGCAAACAACGCTAGGGAATGACTCCAAGACAGAGAAGTCCCTCCAGCTTCCGAAGAGACGGACTTTCTTAAATTATGTGGCTTTATCTTCTCATCAGTAGCCTTCCAAAAGAACCATCAACAGCAACCCCAGCCTCTTGATGCAAGTGGTTTATCTTTTTAATCTTGAGAACCGTGAAAAAAACATGAAACTAAAACAGAAGTTTCCACCTGCCTCTGCATCCATCTGTAAAGAAGAGAGCTTGCTACCTACTCAGGCTCTGAACACATCCTCCAGAGGAGAGACCTAGGGCAGAAACACTGCAGCTCCCATTAGGAACTTGCTGGAAAGGTAGAAGTTCCTTAAGGCATTCAATCCACACGAAAAATGAAAAAATTCCAGGGTTCAGCAGAACAACAGAGGAAAGCAACAAGCTGCCCTCCTGTTTTAAATGAGCACACATGACATGAAATCTTGGAAAACAAGATGATAATCCTGCATGTGGGGGTATTTGGTGGGGTTGGCACAGAGATCAGAAATGCTTCAGCAAAGGGGAACTGCAAGTTTAATCAGCTTAACCCACATATCGCCATGAGCTGTTTTCCCTCTTTGTTGCTATTTCACGTATGTTATTGCACCGCGGGTGAATGTTTTCTCAAAACAGGACAATAGCTCATCTCACTCCCTACGTCTGAGGACCAGACGACAGGCACGGATTTCCTCTTCAGACAACAAAGCTGCTGCACACCCTGCGCCGCAGGACAGAGCCCGCAGAGCTGGGCGCACACCGCCAGGGCCCGCGGCCCTTCTGGCCCTCTCCCAAGGACCTGCTGAGAGCGGGCTGCTGCACCGCGCGCCTCTCTGACAATTTACACACCGATGATTTGGTTGCATTTACATGCAACACTTCAGAAACAACTGAGCAGGCTGCTGCCTTCAGGGGTTTGCAGATAACATATTGGAAAAACACAATATTGGGTTGCAGGAAGAGAGGGAGAGGCAAAAAGCCCTGGAGAAGCTAATGAAGCTGGGCAGCATTTGATGTTTGCACACGGGAGCTCAGATTGTCATTCTGGTTGGTAGATTATTAAATGTGTCAATCAAGGACACGCCTGGAAATGGCAAGGGGAAGCCTGTGAAACGAGGTTAGCTGTTCAACACCAGAGGAAGGAATCCAGTTTGGAGGAGGAGGGGACAACCAGCAGCAGCATGAGGCAGAGGACCATCTGATTATCAGAGACAAAAGTAGTGGGAAGAGGTGGCATGCAAAGATTCTTTTGGGGATCTTCTTGTAGTAGGTGGGAAATCTTCTGCTTATTCCTCAAAATACACCTTGTATCTTCCCTCGGTGAGGGCTGCTTCCCTGTCTTGAAGAGCTGCACCACGCAGGTGTTCCAACCTGACAGGAGCTGCTCCTCTCTGTGCGGGCACTGCAGTACAAATCCTGCACACTGTACTTTGGCACTGTACAAGTAATCTGCTTTGGGAAGTTTTTAATTGCTGCGTGCAATTATGTCCCATGAAAAAGTAGAGAGAGCCTTATAAAAATCTTATTGCTTTGTGAAACCCTCCATTACCTCAATCAGAAGGAGCAGCAACATGCATTTCTCCAGCATTAGCAGTGACTGAGTAGAGGGCATCACATATTAATAAACTTGAGTTATTTCAAGCAGAGAGGAATATTATTTGGCATTACCAATCTTAATTTTAAAAGTTTTTAAGTTCACTGGAAGTATGGAGACTGCAATCATATAACATACACTCCAAAGGAGCTTCTGGTATCCCTGTTGAAACAACACATTAATAATTACTTCATGCTTGATGACTGTGAATGAGAAGTGCCTTCATGGCTGCCACTCTGCAAGGCTGAAAAGTAACAGGACAGCTCCTCTCCCTGAAAGTTTCCTTCCCCTTTCTACACACACCATTTGCGTCACTTAATTTTACAGATGTCCTGATCACCATTCCTAAGTCCAGAGCACAGCCACCACGGGAAGGGACGAACTGGAGAGGTTGGATTGGAGAGAAGGAAACTGAGACTGCAGCACCTCTGGCCTCAAGGGAAGGGTAACCCACTCTGTGAGACTTGCAAAGTCACAGATTCACATTGACAAATGTGTCCAACGTCAAGATTCCCTTCTACTAAATAGATCTAAGAGAAGCCTCTTCATACTGCAAACTGCATCCTGAGTATTTCACAAACAGATCTGCTCCAGATCCCATGGGAATTTGCTTGCATTCTCACTTACCATCACTTTTCCCCAGCAGTGATGCCTCCATTGCCCTGGTGCAGCTACAGAAACTGCTTTTAGGAAAGAGGAACAATAGCAAAGTGTTTCATATGACTCAGAGTGAAAACAGAGGTGCAAGCAACATAAGCACGCAGCTGTCTGCAGCCACCACAGATGAAACCAAGCTGAGTTTGGTAACCACTATTTTAAACCACAAGGGATTTTCTCATCTGGCAACAGTTTTAGCTATATTTGTTTACATACTTGGTTTCATTAGAAACTCACATCCTGATTTCAGGCTCGCAGTCCTTCAGAAGGCTGAACATATGAGCAACACGTGGAGGGACAGTGCGCTCACCTCTGCTCACAGGGCAAAAGGGGGAGAGCTGCTGCAATGGAGTACTCCGTTCTTCCAGGAGCTCTGGGAACAGAGCAGATTTCTACCAGAACAGTTTTATAGTAAAGATATTCATGTAAATAGCTTACTCAATCTGATCAGAGCAGCCAGTCCTCACTGTGCACTGCACAGTGCTGGATGCTCCGGTGAGGCCAGGATGGGCAAGGGAGGACGCAAAGGCAGCGATCCTCCTGCTGACACTGAGCTCCGGCTCCTTCCCTGCCCAAACAAAGCGTTCTTTGACTGCACTTGGCTGAGTTCAGCAACTGCTTCCAGAGAGCCTGCCCTCAGACTTCACATGCAAGGACCCCTAACAATGACCTTGTGTGTTGGAAGAGGATGGCTGCTCAGGATTTGGCAGAGATTAGGAGAACTGCTGAAATAGTACATCAAGCACAGGGGGCTGGTTCTCAGCAGAGCATCCCTTTGCTCTACAAAACACATAAA
The DNA here is from genome assembly GCF_951394365.1 of Tetrao urogallus. Classification (NCBI taxonomy): domain Eukaryota; kingdom Metazoa; phylum Chordata; class Aves; order Galliformes; family Phasianidae; genus Tetrao; species Tetrao urogallus. The sequence continues at coordinate 424,010 of NC_136825.1, forward strand.
AATTTTTTTCAGAACAAGAAGTGGTATTACTGGCTGGCTTAGTTTGGTCATAGGGGAACACTCCTGCGTCCAGCAGGACAAAGGGGCTCTCCAGAAGTACACAGAGCTAGGAAAAAGCAACTAAAGCCCCACTGAAGAGAAGTTATTCTTTCGTTTGCTAGCTATGCAAGATAGTCTATAGGATGACTCACATTGCTGAGCTGAGACGGCAGCTTTTCCACTGGAATATAACATGACTTCAGAAGCTCCGCGCTGGCCTCAAGCACAACCGTAAGATCACCACGCTTGACTTTTTTTTTCCTAAGTATTCTCAGCAATCACATAGATTATGTCCATATTATGGTACTCAGACTTCCTCGCAAAAGAAGAAAGGAGCGCACCTGAAAGTCAGGAGCAATAGGTAAAGGAGGAAACATTAATTACAATCACCACTCACCCTAGGAGAAACAGGCTCAGCTACTGTGTCTGTAACAAACGCACATCCCACAGTTGCAAAGAGCAATGCTACAGGCAAGCAGTGGGCTGCGTCCCATGGCATCTCGCTCCCACCACAGCCTGCGTTACAGAACGGGCTGCCTGCACTCACTGCCTTCTAGAAGGAAACTCCTGCATAGCCTCATTGAAAATTTGGTGTGGGTTCCCTTCATTCTTTCATTTCTATCATTATCTAATGAGTCCTAAGTGCATCCATCCCTACATCTTGAGAAGCTTTTGGTTTTTATTACTGTTTTTTCCTAACCCCCCATCATTAAAAATCAATTAGCTTATGGGTAACATTATACAGATGCCTCTGCAGCAAGAGGCTGACATCTGCAGTGGCAGCATCCTGGATACTACAGCAACAGTCCAAAAATACCCCACAGAAGAAAATAAACTCCCACCTCCTAAAGCTGTGCTCTCTGATCAACAAAAGCACTGAACGTCCAGGCTGCGCCCACCTCCCTCCTCCTGTGCAATTAGCACACTTCTCAGAGCAAGCAGAAAAGTTTAATTGTCTTTAATTATCCAGCTCAAGGAGGACTGAATTTCTTGCTTGATGTCCATATAATTTCCCCGACAATGACTTCACCATCCCTTTACTGGAAGTTGAGTGTAGCTTCTTTGCCATAAAAGACACAAAAGTTTCAGTGAGGGCTGTGCTGCTGGCACAAGCAGACACAAAGGTCCTTGTATCTGCAGGCTGCTCTTAGGCTGCTGCATGTGTTTTCTGAGGGGTGGGAGGGAATGAGTTGCAACTAATGTGCAATCAAGAATCATCACAATTACAAATGTAAATGAACAGGCAATTGGCACTGACCTTTGTAGATTGTTAGAGGACTAATTAAGGTATGATCAGACATTCTCTTCCAACAGATTGAGATGCTTCTACACAAGCAAATATCTACATACCACCCCAGAGACAGCAATGCTTTTTCCTACATGCTTGCACACAGCAGCGAGTTAAGTACACACAGACACACACTGAACCCTGGCACCTTCTCCCTGCTACAAAGCACTGGAGGACGGAGGGGAACAACGTGACTCCATGTACACGGTGCACACATCCTGTTTAACAAAGGTACAGCAAAAGGGCTGAGCTATCTTTTATTGCTCTAACCAACAGATTTATGCAAAGTTAAGAGATGAAAACACTAGCAAAAGCTGGAAGAGTTTAGGGAACAACAAAAAAAAAAAAAGAGGTAAAGAACCTTGAAGCAATTCTAGCAAAGTCACAGAAGTCTCCAGATCAGAAAGTGCAACTGTGGCTGCAGCAGGAGGGCAGCTCCTCACCTTGACACACACTGTGCCAGGGCTGTACCTCATTAGCAGCACTGGACCCCCACCACCCACACACCCCCACGCACAGTGGGGCAGTGTGGTTGCAGGAGTGGGGTGAGGAGTGGTGCCGGCACTGAGCCAGTGCTGAGATGGAGCTGCTCCTGCCTGAGCATGCAGCTCTGCAGGAAGGGACGCTGCAGAGCCTTGGTGGCATGGGCTGGGACTGGGCTCCCTCCTGAATTTTTGCCGAAGGTGGAAGAGGGTGAGGATTAAAAAAGGTTTTAAAAGTCTGCAGAAAGAGCAGTGGTAACAAAAGGGGACTCACTCTGGAGAAAATGAAAGCCAATATTGTATTTGTAAGGAAACCGAATTCTAAACAAATATAATTAACCAGAAGAGGAGAGAGAATCACAGCAATGATTACCAGGGAGTAATAGCAGGCATCAAAACAAACCAGTGCACTTATAATGCAGCACATCAGCAAAAAGTCACTGTCCCTGTGGGCCCCGCTGCCAGAGAAGTGTCACAGATCAGAAAAGCACTTTCTACTCAAGGCGTCTGAAACACAGGAAAGATTTTCTCGTGTTATCAGTTATCACAAGAGACTTCTCATCACAGAGCAGCAAGGAAGGTCTGCCTAGCCCACAGAAAGGAGGACAAAAAACATGAGAGGGATACAGCAGAGACAGCACCACGCCGTACAGCAGGCAGAACTGTAAAGAGCGCGCGGTAAGCAGAACCACGGCACTGGGCCCAGGGCTGCACAGAACCCATGCACGGAACCCATGCGGGAGCACGGCGGATGAGCGCAGGTGGATCTCGGACCTGAGACAAAGCAAAGGCCTCAGTGGGCCCTGGGACACACCTGGCCCTGCCACACAGCACCGCAGCACAGAGCTGCAGCAGAGCAGCAGGCAGCGAAATGCGCAACAGCAGCATCTCACAGCACCGAGAGTCTGAAAGTTTGGAGAACAAAGGAGAGGTCGTCCTGCTCAGAGCAGAGCCTTTGTGCACAAAGAGGGAGCACGGGATGAGGCAGCTCTGGGAAGCCAGGTGCTGCACTGCACGGGGCCGGCCTCGCCCATGAGATTTCCCCTGAGCGATTAATCAAGATTTTTAGTTTTAAGAAATTACCTTTTTTTAAGTGGTTGACAAAACCTTTTCCTTTGTAGCTAGTGAGTTTCTGTACTTGGTACCTGCAATACCATAATCCTGGCAGATGCGCAAAGAGATACTTCTGAAGTAAAAAAGCAAACAAAGTTTCAAGATTGTTCTGTGTGTCACAGATGTTGCTCTTTTTGCTTGTAAGAAAACTCACAAACCGTACAACTCTGGTCAACACGTCCTTTCAGAATCGGAATGTTATTTCAGAGCGGAGCATCATGGAGAGGAGAGGCAGAATTGCTCTCAGAGCTCCTGTCCCCTCCAGGACAGCACGCTGTCCCTGTCACTGTGACCTTTGGGAAGGCACAGTGCACGCCTGCGACTCTGCTGGGCCTCCACGGTCACTGATGGGGCACTTTTTTCCAGACAATGTGATTTAATTCCTAATAAAAAATTTCCTGGTTTACTTTGTGTCTGTTTTGCAATTGTTTCAGATCATTCCTACCAACAGGCTTACCAGCAAAGCAACCCAAGTGTTAATTCAAGGGGCATTTCTAAGACCCGCAGGTGTTCTCCTCCAGCTGCTTTCCTTTCTCAGCAGCTTTAAGCTCCAATCACTCTTCCCTGCCTCTCACTATGGCTGCTCATTGCAGAAAATCAGCTCCACAGAGCATTGCTCTGGGAGATTCAGCTACTTCCACAGCAGCCGTGGATGAAAGCTCTAGCTGCAGCTCAGAGGTTGGCGTGATGACCTCCACCCATGTGCGTGCATGCCTGCAGCTCAGGCATCACACCTGGCAGCACACATAGCAGCCTTCTTGGGTGAGCTCTCCTCCTCCCTCCAAACAGGCCTTCATGAGATTTCATTTTTTTCCTAACATAAAAAGCTTTCAAAACTTTAAATGATTAAATAAAGTACAATTTTTGTTTTGGTCACACTCACTGTCTCCCTTTAGGGAATTTCTGTTGCAAGATTCATGGTTGCAATCCCTTCCCTTCACCTTTTGCACAAGAAAATGCTTGCCCCGTGCCATTCACTTTGCTCACTTGTCAAGAGGAGATGTGGATAACTGGCAAGCACATCTTTCCATTCTCCTGCCTAGTCCTCAGCCACATCTTCCTCCAGGTCTGAAGTGACCGCCATGCTAAAATCAACAAACCAGTCAGACAAGAAGGCGGCAGTGGTGCTCAAGACATCATTTGATACAACAAGAAACATCTATAGAAAGTAGAGTATGCTGATCTGCTACAGTTGCCCAAACGTTTAGACAAACAAAATTTCACTGCTTAAGACTCTAACCTGAACATACACAGTTCTCTACATCAAAGCTGCATTTAAACCTACTGGAACTGAGAGAATCACCTATGAGTACAAAAGGAGGCACATGCATAACTTTAGGGCCACAACCATAAGCCCTGCGAGGCAGAGCTATCTGTGACACCACGAGTACAACAGCGGTCCTGTCACATTCCATACTTATTATTCACAAACAACAGGCATCACCCCCACAACAGGAAAGAAAAAGAAGGGAATCACTGCACTTGCCAAGAAACACCACAGTTGGCCCTAATGCTGCAAGTCAAACTGCGCTGCACACAAGCAACAGCCTGAGGCTGCTCATGCAAGAGAAGCAGCACTCACCCACATCGGCAGCCGGACACTTGCGGATGGTGAAGATCTGTCCCAGGTCTTCCTCTTCTTCAGGGAGACCCTTCTGCAGACGCTGCAGCTTGCGGAGGCTCTCACTCCGCTGGTGTTTCATGGAGCGCACGTGCTGGATGAGGTTCAGCTTGGCCTTGGTGGAGTAGTTACAGAGGACACAGTGGTAATAGCAGCTTTCACCCTCAACCCCGCTCTCGTGATGCTGAAGGTGCTGTGAAGAACAAAGCAGAGAGATGTGAATTCTGTGCACCATCTCCATTCTCTCCACTGCAAACTGCTAAAAGAGCCACCCGGGAATTAGGTAAGAAACCGCTTTTTCAGAAAGAAACACAACGACCAGGACTGTTCACTCTCAAGATACCACATGCTCTTCAGATTAAAAAGTGAGGAAAACATAGCACGATGAAATGAGAAAGATGGGTAGGATCAGCTTCAGTAAAAGAAAATACAGATCCAACATTAAGAACTATTTGCAACACAAACATAGCTAACTCCTTCACATTTAAAGCTGGGGGGCACTCAATTTCACGTCAAACAGATACACCCTCATGAGAACTCCGTCCCCCCAGCACACCGTGCTCCGCTCAGGTGCCACCCCGGGGCCCCGGAAGCAGTGCTGGCAGAGGGGCAGCACGCGGCTGGCTGTCAGCAGCAGGGGCTGGCACAGGAGAACACCTGTCAGCCCCTGACGCTGTGCTGTCACACAATGCAGCCAATTTGAAAGTATACTTTGATTGCTTGGCAAAAATCCATCAATTGCTTAGCAGAGACGTCCGCACTGGGACCGTACTAGAGGAGGGAATGCCTATTGCACATTGCAGACCCCGGGGAGGCAGCAATTGTCTCTTACAACCATAGAGGAGCTCCCTGCCTGCAGGCATGCCGGTGCGCAGCGCGGCCTCCCTCACTCAGTTGGGGCAGCGGCCATCCCCAGAGATTCTGTAATATTCCCTGCTCCTGCAGCAAGGGCTCGTCACAAGCATAGGAAAAACAGCCACCGAAGGCACGGGAGGCTCTGGCTGAAGGCTCCTTGGTGCTTCCAGCACAGACCTACATTACAGCTAAGCAGCAATCCACGCCAGCTCTGACCGTCCAGCCTCAAGAGCCCATGTTTGGCTTCTGTGTCACCTCATGGAACCTTTCCTCACCACATGCCCATAAGCTGGTCAACCTGGATATGATCAATCAAAATTTTTTTTGTCAATCAAAAATATTGTCTACGTGCAGCCAGGACCTTCTGGTAAAAATTCTGACGGGCATTATCTCAGTTACAGCTCAGATAAGATTAAAGACATATTACCCAGCTCTGTGTGCTTGGCTAACACGGAGGAAGGAGAGCCCTCTGAGTCTAGGAATGATTAAAAATAGGATAGGAGCTGATGCTGAGGCTTCTGATTGGGAGTGCAAGAGAAGAGAATAAATGTATTCTAGATCTGGCTAATTAGACTAGCCTCTTTTGGGATCACGATGTATTTAATTAAATTCACTGTAATATTTGAAGAATCCACCAGGGCACTAATCCCACTGGTGCCCTCAGAAGATTTTTTTGCTGTTTTCCCTCATAAGAACTTATTCCTCCCCTTATTCCTATTGTTTGCATGCATTACCCTCTTCCTGAGCCAGAAAAAGAGCAACGGCTTAAGACATGAAAAACGAAGGTAAGTGAAGCAGCCACCAAAGCCGTGCACAGCCCTGCTCAACCAGCCCCGCTCTGCTCTGCTTCCATCCCATTTCTGCAGTAAAACCTCCTCCTGCCCTCCTGCACTGAGCTGAAGGAGGAAGCTGAGGCAGAAATGCATCAGGGACACAACCTGTCCTACGAACACCTCATTTGGGGCCAGCAGGTGTCAAAGAGCTCAGAAACGGATCTTCAGCAAGATGGCACAGAAATCCCAAGTAAGCAATCACAGAACCATCTGGTCATGGGTTCAAGGATGCATCAAGGATGTGGCTCTGTGGGAACCAGAAGCGCAGCCTGAACTGCCAAAATCCCTGCAGTGTGAAGATGCCCCAACCACCACCACCACCACCT